>NC_135237.1:187357527-187659127 GCF_051348905.1 Ranitomeya variabilis
GCTTGGTCTGATAACTTCAAAATGAGTCTGGATACATATTATCAAAAAAGGTTTGAAATGTTTTCCAATGTAGACAATAAAGAAACATGTTTTAATAAATAATTTATTTCATAGTTTTGGGTTGATAAATTTGGTTTCAAATATCTCAAAATGACACAAAGTAGCATGACATATTTGGTTCAACGTGTTAGACCAGTTTGACACTTTGGTCCCTGATTCAACATTGCTGTTTCTTCGGTTTTCTGGAGTCATTTGCTCCTTTATAACAGTTTTTGCACCTTATTCTCTATATGTTTTGCTCCACTTTTTAGCTTTCTTTTGCAACTATTCATGGGATTTGTCACTGTTGCTGATAAAAATTAACAAAAACGGTTAGAAGAAAAAAAAAGGGGCATTTGATTTTCGGCAAATAGTGGGAACAATGTGCATCATTTTGAAGAATTTCAGATAAAAAAAGTCAGTGAATACCACAAGACAAAAAAGAAAAGTGACTTTAATAGATCACAAGTAATGAATTGGGGCCTTTATTTACAACTCCTCATACTGACGTACATTTCCATTAATTATGTATATCTTCAGTAAAGTTTATAAACTGTACTGGAAGGAAGTAAAGGTGTGACTTCAACATGTACTTCATTACAATTTTCAGGGTTCCCTGTGTCTGCTAATTGATGTGAATTATTAACTGGTGTTTTCTAAAATACCAATTTCACAACATCCACATAATATGTACACTAGACACTTAAAGAGACTCAAGGCAAAGTGCACATACAAAATCTGTGGCTATGCATGTAATGTAATATAAATTACATTAATAACACCATAGTATGTGCATACATGGATAATTCCAAACAAGGACAAATCTGCAAACTATAATCATGAACAAAGAATACACCCGAAGAATGTCCAGTGATTAAAGATAAAAGCAAAATCTTTATTTAAACATCAATATGATAGAAGGGTGGGAACAATACCAGAACTTGTGGGGCACAACGCAGGGACATGCGAATAAAAACGGCACAGAGATAAAAATTGATACCCAATGGCAAGAATAATGACAAAATAAGCTGCCGTTAAAGAAGGAAAAGTAGTAGAAAGTGCAATGCTTGTAAAATGAGATATTAATAATGTTCTCCAAACAGATATCTTTAGGAAACAAACATCCACTAACACACTTTTACATGCATCTTCCGCTCATCCGACATCATTAAACAAGTCCATTCCAGTCGGCCAATTTCTAAGATTGAGACGCTTGTGTTCTACTGATACGGACTTTGAGATCCGAACCAGGGAATTGAAAACCAGATTTATTCACCGGGGATGTAGCCATCGCAGTATAAAAAGAGCTTATAACAGAGCGAAACATTCATTTAGAAACGACTTGTTATACACCTCTAATCCTCGGCAACGTTACAAGTCCGTTTCATAACTTATTACAATACCGAAAATCAAAGAATAAGGAAGATCTTGCAAAAAGCATGGCCAATGCTCATTGTGGATCAAACATTGGCCAAATATCTTCCTAAAGAACCAAGGATTACATTTCACTGGCCTAGAAATATCCGGGACACTCTGGTTAAAAGTCATTACCTGAGCTAACCGAAAACCTTCTTTTCCCAAATTCAGCAGAAGAAAGGTTGTTTCCAGTGTGGTCATTGCGTGGCTTGCTCTAACATTGATAGAGCAACTGTCATGATCCAGTTCTGAGTTTATGTTCAGCTGTCTTGTTTCTGGACTGGTCATGTGGGAGTTAATCCCCTCTGCCTCACTTTGAAGCTGGCTGAGCTATTTAAGTCCTCTGCAGCCTGTGGGCCAGTGTCAGCTATAGTTCATGTTGCACGGCTTGAGCACCTGACCTGTTCACTTGTACTAGTGTTCCTTTTTGCCTCTGACTGCCTGTACCTGTTTATGTCTTGTTCTGATCTCTGGCTTGTATCCCAACTTCGTCTTGTGTCTCACGTTTTGGTTACCACGTTCCTGGTAGGCTCAGACTTCTTGTTTGTCCCCGACCATTCCCTGTATACTGCGCTGACCTCTCTGTGTATGACCTTGGCTTGTCTGACTTCTCTTTCATTACCTGTGGCACCTGTGTTGTTGTTCAGTGTTGCTGCTCTGTGTGTACAACCTCTTTTCCTTAACCAGCACCCCTGGTGGAGGTTGCACTATACTGCACTGCAGCAGCACATTACAGCAACCACATTCAGTGATTCCTCGGGCTCAAAGAGTTTCAACATTAATCACTATATCAATAGTGAAACGAAAGCTAAAGCTGTGGTATACTATGCAATATGCCCCTGTTCTAAGATTTACATGGGTCTTACGACTCATCAATTTAAGATACGCGTACGGGAACATGTGAATGGGATTATTGCGGCACGAGATGAGAACGAATTGTCCACTTTGAAAATGGTTCCCAGACATTTCAAACAATATCACAACTGTGACCCATCTGGCTTGAGGGTATGCGGCATCAACAGAGTCATGCCTTCAATAAGGGGAGTAAATGTTAGTCAAAGGCTGGCCCAGATGGAAACAAGATGGATATGGACACTTGACACCATGCACCCCCTCAGTCTGAATGAAAGTATAAGTTTCGCCCCCTTCCTGTGACCACCTAGTCATCCAGTTATATGTCTTTTAAATTTTATTATGCTTTTTATATATTATATTTGTATCTTTATTTGGTTTTAGTGAGTTCTCTATATTTATATCACAGCATATGGTTGATTCGTTTATTATTATTATATATCAACTGTAATCATGCTTGATATTTACATTTTGTATGTTCTCTTCACATAGTTACCTTCTGTGTGACATCAGAGTCTATGGGACCTTTCCGCCGGCCATTCGTGGCTTCTGTCTGGACATTAATTCTGTGGTGCCATTTCATCTGATATCCTTGGACTAATCACACCAGAGCAGTTGTGTCCTTATTGGGAGGAATAAAGAATATTATTTATTCGTGTTCACTTTATGTCGGACTATGCTTTTTGTTGTTCTTTCAACACATTTTTTCAGCACATTTTATTATCGACTTTTTTCATATGTTTTGTATGTTTTTATATTTACTGCAATGCTTTTTCCTTTTCTTAAAGATATTCTATATCCTCATTATTTTTTGTTTTTCTATAATTTTCTTTAATATTATTATTTCTTTCACATTATTATTATTAATTTATTAATTTTTCACTATATATATTTTTTATTTTCTTTTTTAGTTTCCCCTTCCTTATTTCGTTTATTCATTCATTATCTTCTAAATCTTTATAGCTGTCTCTTGTTTATTTTCTTTTTTACCTCTTTAATTCGCTCACTTTTATGGCATTTACATTCCCTTCCTTATTTCCATATTATATTAATTATTATTAACCTTTATTCTTTTTTCACCTCTCACCGCTATATTTAGATGTTTTTCCATCATCACCCCCACCCTCTCATTTATTTCCCTGTACCTGACTCACGATTCTTCAGGACCTTTCGTTCAATAACATTTTTACCTGGCAGGACCTGCGTATCACATGTCCCCTTTCCAACCAATGACAGAGGGTCAGGAGGAACTCACGCCAGCATTGTGTTCCATGGGGCTCCACCTACCGCACTGTCGTCCCTCGTCGCAGCGTCAGCTGACCACGGTGTCGGGGATCACGTGGGCCGGTGGTGTGGGTCTCCAATGCGAGGCGTGCATCGCATACACCTGTTCCCCCTCTCATTGGCTGCTCATTCTATTTATACCTCCTTCCCTTTGGATGACGCTACCACCCCCCTGACAAAGGCTGACGCCGAAACGCGCGTCAGTGCTGGGAGCATCCTAGGGATTCTGCAGGGTGCAATAAGGTATTTACTTGGAGGCTCTGTTCGGGCAGTGTACTTTCACTCATTATTGGATCCTTCAGCCATTGCGCTGGTTCTCCCTGTCCCTTTCAAAAAGACCCTCCATATTATTAAGCACATGCACTTTACTAGTATTGCTTTATACCTTATGTTTTGCACGAGTCACTTTATTCAAGTATTGCACTTTCTATGACTTTTTCTTCTTTAACGGCAGCTTATTTTATCGTTATTCTTGCCATTGGGTATCAATTTTTATCTCTGTGCCATTTTTATTCACATTTGATATTCTGCAGTTTTTTGTCCCTGCATTGTGCCCCACAACATCTGGTATTGTTCCCACCCTTCTATCATATTGATGTTTAAATAAAGATTTTGCTTTTATCTTTAATCACTAGACATTCTTCGGGTGTGTTCTTTGTTCATGATAATATGTACACTAGTAAGAAGAAACCGTTCCACTCTTCTAATTCTTATTGCTTGACAGGTGCAATATAGTGATCCTATATATAAGAAGATCCTTGCAATGTACTGAGCTACTAAGCATGTGTATTTCACGTTAGTGGACACATAGGTGGATGCTGTAAGCATATAACAGGAATATCTTGATACAAAAGCAGTTCTTTTAAAATGAGTTCAATTAAAAAAATGTTCTATTTTAACTGTACAAAGATCACTGGGCCAGAGCCATTACATAACATGGAAATATAAAATGTGGATCATTATAAGTATGAACAATTCTCTTTTCCAGTTCTGTTTAATAGTCTAGAACTAGGGATAAGGGGACCCATGGATATTCGGGTTCTTGTACACAACCCAAACTTTAATCCAAGTTCAGTTCAGGTACCAGAACCATACCAGAATTTTAATCCGAACCCCACTGAAACCCCAATTTTTGTGCTGGAATCCCTCTCTCTGCAACAAACTTCCCCTGGAACTCCAAACATTGCAGCGGAGTCAGGGAAAAGTCCTTGTTCGGCGTTTAGCACCGGACACTAACTGTCTGGAACGAAGCACTGAACTTTTATATTCTGGTTTTCTCATCTCTACCTAGGACCCGATGGCACAAAATTTAGAATGGCACTAGCTTCAGAAAGAAAAAACAGTTTAAAATATAAAAAGATTATTTCTTCTGTCTTATTTCTTTAATGACATGTGTGTTCACTGTGCTTTCTTTTCCTCCAGTGATCATACCTCTCATTGTTTGATCGATATAGTACGTGCTGTATCTGATACATCCAGGTATGGAAAAAACATAGCTGTCTATCTAAAAATGTTGTGAGAGCATAAAGAGCTTTCATCCCACAGCAAAACCATGAATTGGTCTTTCGATTAGTTATTTTGCTTTCTCATTAAAAGGGAATGTCTAATCATTCAGTGCTTCCTGCATTGTATCACTCACTTAGGAGTCCCAATTATTTGCAGAGTTTTAGTCAAACCTTTGACAAGAAAACCAATCCACCTATCTTGAAACTGACCAAAAAGACAAGTACAAAGTGAAATAAATAGAAATAGTTTCTTAGATTACAGTTACCTGATCATTAGAGAAACTGATGATGATGCTATTTTTTTGCAAGAGAAAGCTGCTTATTTTCCTGTTTTTCTAACTCAAATGTGCTAATTAATAATTGGAAGTTTGAGGACAGAAGTAATAAGAAGGAAACAGAAGGCACAGAAATGATCTTCCGACAGCTCACTTCTGCTAGCCGCTAACACTCCCTCAAGTCTCCGCTGTAGCAGATGGCATTGCCGGAAGAGAAGCAGTCATTCTGTACTGCAACCAATGTATAATATGCCATACATTTTGGTATTAAAGTATAAAAAAAGTTTAATGTTAATTTTTCCCCTGTAATTTATGCAGAATTTCAAGCTAATGTGGTGTAAGTTGTGGAGGTAAGTTCCAGTTTACGGCTATGGCAACAAGCTAGTTTCATCTCGCAGCAATCCAATCTGTTACAATGTTATTTGAAATGCTATCTTTCATTGAAAGCTCCTTTCTTGATGAGGAGCTAAAAAGAATCTGACAGAAGGCAAAATGGAAGAACATTTGGTATTTTCCGATTAACTGGAATGACCTTCTTCACTGAGAAAACAGCAAGTCTCACATATTCATACTGTACTTGAATATCAACCAATGCGCGCAGAAAAAGCCAGTTGCCTTGACAGAAAGTGACGGGGTAACATTCATCATTATAAATAACAATATGCCTTTTTGCCAGGAAGACCACAAGCAGACAATGTGCAGTTATCCATTATTGAACTTGTATATCTCTGATGTTCAATTTGTGAACCGTAACTATATTGTATTTTGCTATATTTAAGAAAATAGTTTTGCAAATTTTGTATTTGCCTACTGTGGGAAATGTGTGCAATCCAAAAACATTAACTATTTATGCAGGACTTTACTCATAAGGTTTTGTTCACATTTCTTGTAAGAACCTCTATCAGCCTAGCATGCAGTACAATTCTTGCCATAAAAACCATAATGTTAGGAGTCACCTGGTGAGGTGGATTCACAAAGCCATTGGTCAGGGTGGGCACACATACCCTAGATCTCGACACAGCAGGCTGTCAGGTGCAAGGTACATAGAAGACTCAGAAAACTGACAATGCAAACAGCAAAGTGACAATGTAGAACACCCTAAGCAACACCAACTCCCAAACAGTAAGCATTTCTTTTAATATCAATCCCCCACCACAGCCATCATAGGGGTGCCAAATTTGGCTCAGAACACTCTCAAAATACTTAATAATACAAAAGAACAAAAAAAGAGAGAGATATTGTCCCAAATAAAATCCAAATAATTTATTTTATAAATACAATTTTACTTGTGACACACATCAGCGTCACAGCCCCCCGAGGAAGCCAACGCGAAACGCGCGTTGGGGCTGCATCGCTCAGGTTCCAGCGTGGAGAATTATGGGTGAGTCTGCCTGGCATTACCCCTTGAGAGGACTTTGGTCCCCTCTAAATTAATGATTTGCTGTAGGACCTGTGGTATGGCTTAGCCGCTTTTGGTACGATAGGCACTTTATATATATGGATTTATTCCTATGTACTTGGCACTTTAAAGATTGATATCTATTTATTATATGTAAACAATCCATTTAGCGGCTGTGCCACCACTTTTGTGAGTAATAGTTTGGGTTTAAATCTCTGCCTGGCCCTCCCATCCACTTACAATTGCTGGCCCTGGGTGCTACACCTGTGAAGTTATGTCTATTCACCTTGTTTATATGTGATACTGTATACTGATGTATGTCACAAGTAAAATTGTATTTATAAAATAAATTATTTGGATTTTATTTGGGACAATATCTCTCTCTTTTTTTGTTCTTTTGTATTATTAATGTAGAACACCCTGTAGGCCACAGATGCAGAACAGAAGTAGAAAGATGGCAAGTCTGAATCAGGTACATTGGTGTAGGAAATGTGAACATTTTGCAATAAAAGTTTAGGATGTTCACAGCATGTGGAAGGTTAAATGGCAGTATGTGCAGATATTGCAAACAGACTTCAATAATAGTTCAAGAAGTATAGGGCAGGAGATGAATTACCAACAAGAAAAAACTACCCCTATATATAGATACTCTTTATTAGTTATCAATAATACCAGTATCAAAAAGATATACACAAATATAGATAAAAAAACACCCTAAAAAAAAGATTTACAGCCAGGGAATCAGGGTAGCGGTCCTTGGAAAAAATGTTAAAAATAGCGATATGCCTAACATTATCCCTAGCAGGCCCTGCGATCTGATGGCCTACCTGACAGCGGAGGCTGGCACCCTAGAACTGCGATGTGGCACCCCCGCTCCACGAAGGCTATCCCTTCAATCCCTAGGCCTTCCCTTTTATCTAAATTGAATCACAGAACAAAACAACAATAGACTACATATCAAGATTGATCTATATCTCTTGTTGGCACCATATAGTAATGCACCTGGCAAACACACCCAACTTTAATGAACACAATAAAGCCTGATTGGGCTATATATAACAACCTTGCAGTGGAATACATCTGAAAGAGCCTCTCACAGATCTGATCCAGGCTCATTAACTCAGAAGAGTGGTCAATACACTAGGTTAAGTATAAGCTCAGCAAACCCAAGAAAAATGATATTAGGTATATAAGCACATTCCTTATGATAGGACACACATGAAACTCTATCACAGATGGTATAATAGCTCAATAGTCACTTGGAAGAGCAGCCTTATACAGTGTGCATCGTATGAGCTTAATAGAGAGAAAATATATGTGCCATAGCACTACCATCTGTGCTGCTAAAGTGCTAAAAGTGCAAATAAGGTGCCACAGAAAGCATAGCCTCCATATACATAAATGAGTCAAACTTAGCTGTATGCTGAAAGGCTGATCCCTCATGTCAGCTATAGAGTCTGATTAACTCCCCAGGTGCCGATGCGTTTCTCCCCTATCAATCCATTTTTTGGGGGTTCATTCAGGGGACTTGTAAAGAAAACGCCTCAATGGGGGCATGAGCTATGGACAGGTAAAAGGTCTGCCTGTCCTCAAAATCTGCACAAGAATGGATGAGATGTAATCTTGAATCGTGTATTCCCTGCTCCCATCAGATGAAGTGAAGGTCCCACATCTGAGAATATTGGCACATGTGACACACGAACCATAGGGGAAGCAGCCACGTTTGGGGCCCCTTGAAATAAACACAGTGTTGGATTTGGCCACATATTGTGAAGTATCCACAATCAATGATGGTTTCAAGAGCCATATCATCTTCTGGTATAAGTCCACTGTGTTTTATCAAGACCAAAGTCAGTGCAGCCATCTACCAGGAAATTTTAGAGCACTTCATGCTTCCCTCTGCTGACAAGCTTTTTGGAGATGGAAATGTAATTCTCCAGGGAAACTTGGCACCTGTTTACACTGCCAAAAGTACCAATAAATGGTTTAAAAACAACAGTATCACTATGCTTGACTAGTCAGCAAATTCGTCTGACCTTAACCCCATAGAGAATCTGTGGGGTATTGTCAAGAGGAAGATGAGACACCAGACCCAACAATGCAGATGAGCTGAAGGTTGCTATCAAAGCAACCTGGGTTTCCAAAACACCTCAGCAGTGCCACAGGCTGATCGCCTCCATGCCACGCCACATTGATGCAGTAATTGATGCAAAAGGAGCCCCGACCAAGTATTGAATGCCTTTACTGCACATACATTTCAGTAGGCCAACATTTTGGATTTTAAAATAATTTTTTCAAGCTGGTGTTATAAAGTATTCTAATTTACTGAGATAATGACTTTTGGGTTTTCAATGGCTGTAAGCCATAATAATCAATATTAACAGAAATAAACACTTGAAATAGATCACTCTGTTTGTAATGACTCTATATAATATATGAGTTTCACTTTTTGTATTGAAGAACTGAAATAAATTAACTTTTTGATGATATTCTAATTTTGTGAGATGCACCTGTATATCTATGTCTGAGCAATTTAAACATTGACAAATCCCACAGCCAAGATGGCATTCATCCACTGATACTGAGGGAATTGAGCTCAATAATTGATAGACCACTGTATCTCATATTCTTCGTCTGTCTGGTAACAGAGGTTGTGCCACGGGATTTGAGGATGGCTCCATGTGGTACCAATATTTAAGAAAGGTAAGAAGGTGGATCCAAGCAACTAAAGTCCGGTAAACCTGACATCAGTAGTGTGCAAAATTTTTGAGGGCACTATAAGAGATGGCCTGAAGAAATATATTGTAGATAACAATATAATAACTGACAACCAGCATGGATTCATGAAGATTAAGTCATGTCTAACATGTTAGGTTTCTATGAGAAGGTAAGTGCAAATCTTCATGTTGGTAATGTGGCTGATTTGATTTACCTGGACTTTGCAAAGGCATTTGATACTGTTCCATAAACAGCCTTATGCTGAAGTTATAGAAGCAAGGACTGGGGAAAACTATATCCAGATGGGCAAGGAATTGGCTAAATGACAGGAAACAAAGAGTTGTCATAAATGGTACTTTTTCTAAATAGGGTATAGTCAGTAGTGGGGACCACAGGGATCTGTGCTAGGACCGATTCTTTTTAACCTCTTTAATAATTATCTTGTGGATGGGATTAAGAGTAAAGTGTCTGTCTTTGCTGATGACGCCAAACTATGTAGGATATTAAAATCTGACCTTGACATTAGAATATTGCAAAACGATCTGAATTGGAAAACTGAATGGGCAAACACTTGGCAAATAAGGTTTAATGTAGATAAATGTAGAGTATTGCACCCAGGATGGACTAATCCTATTGCTAAATATACATTAATTGGGAGTATACTCGGGACTACACAACAGGAGAAGAAATTAGGTATTCTGGTTACAAGTAAGCTGAGCAGCAGTACTCAGTATCAAGCAGCAGTCGCAAAAGCAAACAAGATATAAGGATGTATAAAAAAGAGAGATAAAGTCCCGCAATCCCAACATATTATTACCCCTTTATAAATCACTGGTGAGGCCGCATCTAGAATACAGGATCCAGTTTGAGCTTCACATTTTAAAAAGGATATTGAGAAGTTAGAATCAGTTCAAAGATGGGCAACTAGATTATAACAAGGGATGGAAGGCCTCCTATGATAAGAGGTTGGAAAAGTTTGGCTTGTTTAGCTTAAAAGAATAGATGCCTCAGAAGAGATTTCATTTACATGTATAACTATATTTGTTGCCAGTAAAAAACAATAGCACATGACTTATTCCTTCCAAAGACCATACTAAGGACTAGGGGGTACTCATTACGGGCGGAAGAGAAGCGATTCCGGCAGCTAAATAGGAAAGGGTTCATTACTGTTAGAGCAGTAAGACTGTGGAATGCCCTACCACAAGAGGTAGTAATGGTGGACACTATCACAGCTTTTAAATAAGGGCTGGGTGATTTCCTTGATATGGAGCACCCGCCAGGGCCCTGGGGTTACTCAATACCAGGTCCTGTCATCATTAAAGGGGTGGTCACGGTGGCAGCGACCCAGGCCATGGCCCTGGGCATCCAAATTAAAGGGAAGGTCTTTAAAGGGGTTTTAGGAATCATAAAAGTTTGTGACGCCACATGTGGTATTCGGTCAGGGGTGACCGACGCTGCTTAAAGGGGTCCTCTGGTGAGTGATGGCACTGCAGCAAAGATGGTATGGCTTGCCACAGGTGATGCTGGGTTCCCAGGGCTCCCGGTGTAATAAGTAAAGGTGGTGTGGTGACAGAAATAATCAGAGTACACAAGGTTGCAGTCCCTTTACCTGTTTACTGGTGGTTACGGCCACAGTCCAGGGTACCAGTAACAGGTGTTGGTGAGGTCCGGTCAGCCTTGAAGCAATTATGGATCCCTTTCTCAGCCGAGTTTAGAAAGCCTTCCTTCTCACGCTTTGAGGCAAGTCCCTTGCTGCCTATGGCTCCACACAAGGTCCTCTCTTTCCTGTCTTAGGACATTATCTGCATGGCAGGCAATGTGAGCCTTTTTACAGGGTCTCTAGCATGACTCTGGGCTCTGTGTGTTGCTGAAACTTCAGGTGTGGGTGCAGACAGATGACCTGCAGTCTTCTGTCTTCCGGTTCTGCAGTGGGACATGCAGTGCCACACAGCCTCGGGCTTCCGGTGCCCAGTTCCTGCACTTCAGCTTGGAAGGAGCCCAGTCACAGCTCCCTTCTAGCACCTTAATTCTCCTGTGCTTTTCCCCTCGGGCACTTGTTACCAATGCAACCCTCTTGCTTTTTCTCCACTCTGTCCTGGAGCTGCATGGCCCCAGCTCTCCTGCACACTCTCCTCTTTCCTTCATTGTCTCTGAACAACCCTTTAGACTCATCTCTCTAACTCCTCCTCCAAGCCAGAATATATATATCTGGGGGAAGCTCCCCTGAAACCGGGTTCAGAGCTCCCCCTTCTGGCCTGGAATTGGAACAAGTTGCATGTATGTGTACCACCTGTCAAAGGGATCTTCCTTGCTTCCAGGCATGGCATCACCCTCCCCGAAAGGAAAGTGACACCACTGTAACAGCCAGTTTCCTGGGGTGTTACAGATACACATAACATTGTGGGTTATAGTTAAATTAGTGGCAAAATGTACAATTGGTGGAGAAAGGTTGAACTTGATGGACTTAGGTCTTTTTTCAATCTATGTATCTATATAGCTATGTATTAAAGAGGTGGCAACACATGTGCCAGCTCTCCATTCATTGCTGTAGTAAATTGTCCATGATACTTACAAAATTGCCATGCAAATAAATACCTTCTTTACACTAATCTCAAAAATACAAGCCTCAACAATGAAATTGCAACACGAACAGGATATACTTTAAACAGAAGAAAAATAGAGAGTAAGATAGGAGAAAATGTTGCTGTTTACTCTTAAAGTGGACTTGTCACAAGTTCTGAAGTGTCCAGCTCTTATTCTATTTCCAATGCTCACCTGAATAAGCCATTGTTGTTCTTTTTAACCCCTTACGGACATATGACATATAGTTATGCCAGCTCACTGACTTTAATTCAGGCACAATGAGCCCACATCTTTCCAGATGATGGCTGTAAGGCTGCCGTCACACTATCAGTATTTGGTCAGTATTTTACATCAGTATTTGGAAGCGAAAACCAGGAGTGGAACAATTAGAAGAAAAGTATAATAGAAACATATGCACCACTTCTACATTTATCACCTACTCCTGGTTTTGGCTTACAAATACTGAGGTAAAATACTGACCAAATACTGATAGTGTGATGGCAGCCTAATAATGAGCCATCATCTGCCTCTTAAAACTGCATGTGGAACGAAACACACTGCTTTTAACCTGATAAATGCCGCTGTCAGTCTCTGACAGTAGAAATCACTGTACACCAACAGGGTGGCACATCATTCTATGCGCACATCAAAGTCCCTATGATGTGATCATGGGGCATTGATAGGTTGCCTTGATGGCGTTGAAGATCCCATGCCTATCATGATGGTATGAAAGCCTTCCTGTAGCTGGCGTTCATATGAGACCTTGATTTTTGCTTTACACAGAAGTAGTATGGAATTGCTGTGTGTAGTACAAGCGGTCATATGATTGCAAGTTCAAGATCCCTAATATGACTAATAAATACAATGAAAAAAACGTTTTAAAAAATAAAAAAATGTAAAAGTTCAAATCACTCCTCTTTTCCCCATTAAAAATTGAGAAATAGGAAAAAATAAAAAAATACTCATATTTGGTATCACTATGCCCATAAAATTCAGATAAATCACAATGTAAAATTAACTAATATGATTGGTAAATTATGAAATTATGTAAAAAAAAAATGGAAAGCCAGAAATATATTTTTTGGCCACTGCATCAAATATAATAGGAGACAATCAAAACATTGTATATACGTTTATACCCCAAAATGATATCAATAAGAATGTCTGCTCAGTGCAAAAGAAATAAGCCCATACACAGCTCTATTGACGGAAAAATAAAAATGTTATGGCTCTCGGAAAATAGCGATTTAAGGTTTTTTCTTATTTACAAGTTTCAGAATAGTTTTTCAACACTAAAATTAAAAAATAAGTTATGCATATTGGTATCGTACTGACTTGAATAATCATACTGAGCAATTTTTACCATATAGTGAATACTTTAAATTTGGCTATATGGATGGAAAAATAAAAAAGTTATGTTTCATGGAAGGAAAGGAAAAAATGAAAACGGAAAATAGCCATGTCAGGAAGGGGTTAAATCCACCATAAGATTCCAGATATGTGGGCCTTTTTAGTTAGTGCTACATTTTTATGACCTTTACCAAGGGGGCCATGACTCACAGGATTATCTGGGCCCATTTCTTTAGACTACTCTGCATTATTACCTTGTAACACCCACTAGGTAAAAATCATAAATATTAATGCTCAGTAATAGTGCCGATATCTCTAGAACTGTGTGAATTAAAAAAAAAAATTCTTAAAGAAGCACTTGGTGTAGAATTAGAGCAAAAACTATCCACTTTGACGTAGCTAAACGTCATATTATCTGTGGAATTAACCCTGTACAACACTAGGCACTGCTTATTAGGGGCTCAGTCCGGGTACCTGCAGCCAGTGACCTCTAAGTCTAACCATGTGATCTTATCCCCACACTGGGACACAAAAGGGAAGCACAAAACAACTGCAGGAAAATAATTTTAATTACTTTAGTATTTCTAAACTCATTTCTGGATAACCCAGTTATTAATATGAATTAACCCTTATCTGTACTGAATTAATTGGTAAGTGAATATTTCTAAACCTACATTTACTAAATATATAATTTTGAAAATGCACAGGAAATGTGCTAATGTGCCTTACGGTGCACTAGTGCACAACGTTTGCTAAAAGTGACCTCTAGTGACAGTGTTTATATTACATGTGGCATAAAGAACTTACGCTATGAAAAATTTGCCATTACAGGAGTGAAGAAATGGTTCCAAATATTGCAAATAAAAATATGCGAAGAATGGTGTAATGGAGTGAAGGAGCCTATCAGTGACTCTTTTATGCAATATTCTATAATGAAAAGTATAGCATAATATTTAAAACTACAGCGAAAGAAATGGGCTTTTTACCAAACAGAATTTGGGCACAAATTGTATTAAAGAGTACATAGTATGTGCCAAAACTATTCAACATTTAAAACATCTGTTGGTGCTAATTTTCCTGCTAAGATTCTGTAAAATTATTTTAAAATGCATTAATCTCTCCTTGACATGTGCCATACATATACTGCTCTCCGTTCCTGCAAACAGCAGTATATGTACGGCGACATGATCGCGCGGCCTCATGTTGAGCGCCGCAGCAATTGGATTTGGGTGTCAGCTCTGTGTGATAGCTGACACCCTACAGCAATGCCCACAATCCTCTAATGCCGCTGTCGGAAGTGACAGCGGCATAGAGGAGCATCAAGCAGGGAATGGGTTCTTTTTTAAATCCCAAAATAAAGAACAAAAAAAGAAACAAATATTTTTACAATAAATACCGTATATACTCGAGTATAAGCCAACCCGATTATAAGCCGAGACCCCTAATTTTGCCACAAAAAACTGGGAAAACTTAATGACTCGACTATAAGCCTAGAGTGGAAAATGCAGCAGCTACTGGTAAATGTCAAAAATAAAAATAGGTACCAATAAAAGTAATATTAATTGAGACATCAGTAGGTTAAGTGTTTTGGAATATCCATATTGAATCAGGAGCCCCATATAATGCTCCATACAGTTCATGATGGGCCCCATATAATGCTCCATACAAAATGTGCCCCCATATAATGCTCCATACAGTTTATGACGGGCCCCATAAGATGCTCCATATTAAAATAGGCCCCATATAATTCTGCACAAATGTTGATTATGACCCCATAAGATGCTCCATATAGACATTTGCCCCATATAATGCTGCACAAGTGCTGATTATGGCCCATAAGATGCTCCATAGAGATATTTGCCCCATATAATGCTGTACATGGCCCCATAAGATGCTCCATAGAAATATTTACCCCATATAATGCTGCACATGGCCCCATAAGATGCTCCATAGAAATATTTGCCCCATATAATGCTGCACATGGCCCCATAAGATGCTCCATAGAGATATTTGACCCATATGCTGTTGCTGCGATAAAAAAAAATCACATAGTCACCTCTCATCTCTCAGGCCCCCGGCACTTGCTATATTCACCTGTCCCCCGTTCCACCGCTGAGCGCCGCTGTGTCTTCCGCGTCCTCTGCACTGACTGTTCAGGCAGAGGGCCGCGCACACTAATCGCGTCATCGCAGCTTCTGACCTGAGCGTCACTGCAGAGGATGCGGAAGATGGAGCGGCACCGACGGTGTAACCTGGGACAGGTAAATATGCCCCGTTATACTCACCTGCTACTGGCGCCGTCCCTGCAGGTCCCTGGTTCTCCGGGCACTGACAGCTTCTTCCTGTATTGAGCGGTCACATGGTACCGCTCATTACAGTAATGAATATGGACCTGACTCCACTCCCATAGGGGTGGAGCCACACATTCATTACTGTAATGAGTGGTACCATGTGACCACTCAATACAGGAAGAAGCTGTCAGCGCCTGGAGAACCAGGGATGTGCAGGGACGGCGCGAGGAGCAGGTGAGTATTATTAGACAGCTGCCGTTCTCCCTTCCCTGCCGACCCCTGGGAATGACTCGAGCATAAGACGAGAGAGGCAATTTCAGCCTAAAAGAAATCAGCTGAAATTCTCAACTTATACTCGAGTATATACGGTACATTTATTTATGTAAGTAAAAAAATAAACAGTAAAAGTACACATATTTGGTATTGCCACATCATTATCGACCTGCTCTATAAAAAGATCTCACTAGTTAACCCCTTCAGTGAACATTGCAAAAAGAAATAAAAATAAGGCAAAAAACAATTTCTTATCATCATACTGCCAAACAAAATGTGCAATAAAACGTGAACAAAAAGACTAGTGTTGAGTGAATAGCATTGTTGCTCGGGTGATCTCCGAGTATTTGTTAGTGCTCGGAGATTTCGTTTTCCTCACCTCAGCTGCATGATTTATGGCTGCTGGACAGCCTGAATACATGTGGGAATTCCCTAAAAAACAGGCATTCATCACATGTATTCAGCTTGTTTAGCAGCCATAAATCATGCAGCTGTGGCGAGGAAAACTAAATCTCCGAGCACTAACAAATACTTGGAGACCACCCGAGCATGCTCAGGAAAACCCGAGCAACGAGTATACTCACTCATCACTAAAAAAGACCAATGTAGATAAAAATGGTACCGCTGAAAATGTCATCTTGTTCCACAAAAACAAGCTGCCATTCAGCTCCATCAAGTGAATGGGTCTGTGCACATGCCAGTGTGTTTTCACGGACCATGTGTCCTTTGGAAAAATATGCTGACATGTCCTTTTTTTAACAGCAGCACAGGCCGCAAAACATCTTGCAGACATGCAAAATGATGACATCGATGACATCCGTTTGTCATCAGTGTGACACATACTGACACCTTGGAAGATGCCGTGCTGTTAGCGCTGTTTCCCTACACGGGGTGCTCTCATCATTCTGAATGTTGAGTGTTGTATTCACCTGATAGCAGCAAGAGCAGGTCATGGCTGATGGGAGTTCATCAGCCGCCACATGCGCTATAAATAAATAATTAAAATCATCCTGAGTTTCGCTGTATTTTTGCTTACTGCCAGGCAAAACAGAAAGCTGCGGGCAGCAACTTTCAGCTGTCAGCTTTAGCAATATTGGCTATCAAAAACAGAGGAGTCCCCATGCCATATTTTGTAATTATTTAAATAAATAATTTTAAAAAACAGCTTGTGGTCCCCCCCACTTTTGCCAACTAGTATTTTATTGTACTCTAATAATCACCAGAATCCTCATCAGTACATGAATATCAACTGAAAAATCATCATCAGAATATAAAAGAATACCAGAGCCATAAATATCACATACATATGGCACCAGAACAACCATCAGTATATACTGTATGAGCAGAGGAATTATGTCGAATTTTCATTTATAAAGGGATTTGTGGGTAAGATTTTAGAACTATTAGCATATACAGTATATAGAGCATGTTTCATTACTCATATTATTATTTTGTGTTAGGCTGAAAACTGAACAATTGTATAGAGTATATTAGTGCATTCATGTACTAAAATGTCCAAGTGCTTAACCAAAAATCAACATCAGGCTACCAGATACACGCTTAAAGAGAAGGCAACACAATAAACAAATTATAATAATAGAATATATAAAAACTGAGAGCAGAAATTTGACCTTTGGACAATGTACATAGATTTTCCAAAAAATAACCCAAGGGGTCTATATCATACATGCCGAAAGACGCCATGATTGGGACATCGCAACGCACTTTGCAGTTATTACAAGAGGTTTATAAAAAACATAATTTTCTACTGGTTTAATATATAGTGTATCTTTATCTAGCAGTTGTGCGACTGGGAGAAAGCCTGCAGAGATACGCAAATGTGACTATTTCTCTCTAATTTTCATTAGTCTACTGTTGCCGTGTGTAATAAAGGTGATATCTTAAAAAAAAATTACCACACATTGCTAGATATATTGAATTTGTACATAACACCTCTGTGAGGGTACCTGTCAAAAACAAAGCTACAATTTTTTTTCATAAGCATAAAGCATTCAATATGAGAAAGGGTGAGGTTAAGGGACGTGGATGTGGTGATGCCCGTCAAGGTTGTGTTACAGATCAGAAAGTGACTAGATCTCCTTTTAGCTTCCAGTCAAAATGTGGTCAGTGCGCTAACCATTGAAGAACTCAGACAATTTCGAGGATGTTATGGTTTGGTTTGAAGACAAAGGCTCCAGTGTGTTGAAAAGCAGCACCACAAAGTCTTCCACATGGTCCAGTCTAAGGAGCCAAGAGGCTGGGCCTCTGAATCATCAACCTGGTCCTCCTTGCTCCATCAAGAGTCCCTGGAGACATATGACCCCAAAGCTGGCCACTTTGAGGAACTGTTTACGTTCTCTTGTAATTTGTCAGACCTCTCAACGTGCACCATTAAAGAGGGTCATGAGGATGTGGAGTGCAGTGATTCCCATTTGTGCACCCGCAGCCAGGAGAACGCCACGTTAGGGAAGGTGAATTCATGTCTGAAAAGGTGGAGGATAATCATGGCGCACAGTTGCCTTCAGGGCAACCTAAAATAACAACTCAGAAGAGGATCTGATAGAGGAATTAGAAGATGACCTGGTTGGTGATGAGACCACTGATCCAACCTGGCATGGTGGCATGCCTAGTGAGCACAGCAGTGCAGAGAGGGAAGGATCTGCAGCACAAAAACAGGCAAGAAAAGGTAGTGGTTTGTCTAGAGGTAAAACTCGGTTGACAGTTCCACAAAGCTCCCCACACTCGGCTAGATAACTGGCCAAGAGTGCGTTGTTTCCCTGTATGGCAGTTTTTTTCTGAAATTTCTTCAGACAAAACAACTGTAAATTGCATCATCTGCCAAACCAAGCTAAAAAGATGCAAGAACACTGCCAACCTGATCACCACCAACATGCAAAAGCACATGGCAGCCAAGCACCCCAGTAGATGGCAGGAACGCCTGGGTACAAAATCTTTGTTTCATGATCAAACCACTGCCCCTTTCCCTGCAGTATGTCCTTCCCAATCGGCTGTCCATGAAGCAGGCACTGATGCCTCCTGCCCACAACCTGCAGTTGCACAGACACAACAGTCAGTAACCATGTCCAGTTCATTGTCCCAGTGCAGTGTTCCCTTGTCACAGGCCCCAGACGTTTAACGGAAAGCAGACATATCGACCCACCTACCCACAGGCCAGAAAGCTTAACATTCACATAGGCAGATTGGTAACCCTGGAAATGATGCTGTTTCGACTTCTGGGAACTGCGTCTTTCCACGACCTCTTGGCGGTGGCAGCCCCATGGTACTCAATTACCATCCGACACTATTTTTACCGGTGTGCTGTAAACTCGTTACATAATTAAACACGTGTTACATAATGTCAGCCATGGTCTGGGCAACGCAGTCACAGGGAAGGTTTACTTTACCACAGACACATGGACAAGTGCTTGTAGACAGGTACACTACATTTATCTTATGGCACACTGGCTGAGCCTGGTGGAGTCTGGGACAGAGTCAGAGGCTGGGACATCACACATCTTATCCACTCCAAGAATAGTGGTCCCAACTTCCATCAGAGCTTCAGTCTCCTTGTATTACAGTTCCTGTCTCTCCTCCTCCACTTCCTCACTGAAAGTATCCTCCTCAGCTGGGAAGTCTGCAGCACTGCCTTGGCAAAGCGGCAGCATGCTCTGCTGCAGCTCATCTGCTTAGGTGACAAATCTCACAATGCAGCCGAGCTGTTGAAGGTAATAAAAGAACAAACCGATCAGTGGCTCTCCCTCTGAACCTCCAATCAGGTCTGGTTGTGTGCGATAATGGGTATAACTTGATGGTGCCTTTAAAGCTTGGCAAGCTGGTAAGCACATTGCATGCATGGCCCACATGCTGAACTTGGTTGTATAGTGTCTTTTAAAAACATACCCTGATTTGTTTGTATAGTGTCTTTTAAAAACATACCCAGACTTGTCGGACCTACTTGCCAAGGAATGGCGTGTCAGCACGCATTTCCAAAAGTCATTTCAGGCTTTTGGGGGTCTATATTTGCTGCAGCAGTGATTTAATTTGCCTCATCACCGACTGATTTGTGGCCTGTCCACACACTATAATTCGACCTTTAATAATAATAATAATAATAATAATAATAATAATAAATAATAATAATATTTCTATGGTGCCAACATATACCGCAGCATTTTACATTTAGAGGGGATTTGTGCAGACAATAAAAGACATTACAGAATAACAATAATCACATAAACAACAGATACCAAGAGAAGTGAGAGACATGCTCACAATCTTACAATCTATGAGAAAATAGGGAGACATGAAAGGTGGATGGTAACAATTGTTTTCATTGTTTTGACCAGCCATAATATAAGAAACTGGGTGTTCATGTAATGCTGCATGAACCAGTTACCAACCACAGGGCTATTATATGCATAAAACGTGTGAGAACAAGGTTCAAGGATCTTGGTTATGAAGAAAATTTTGAATGAGCAACACAGGGATAGTTAAATATATGTGTTGAGTCGGTAAACAGTTCATATGTTGGCAAGGCTTAGTGAGCAGCAGAGACAAGTGTCTTAATTCCACATTCTAAATGCCGGTCAGAGTTACATTCAACCCCCACACATAACAACTGCCAAGTGGGTGTGGATCGATGACATTTCTGAGGTTCTTCAAAACTTTGAGTACTGCACCAAGATGATGATTTTGCTTTTATCCTAAGTCATATTGCACGACTCGTTAAAGGGTTGATTGTGACTTGTAGGATCGCTACTTCCAACAGGTGGCACTATAGAGTTTATATAGTAACATAGTTATTAAGGTTGAAGGAAGACTTTAAGTCCATCTAGTTCAACCCATAGCCTAACCTAACATGCCCTAACATGGTGATCCAGAGGAAGGCAAAGAAAACCCATGTGGCAAAAAGCTCCACATTGGGGAAAAAAATTCCTTCCCGACTCCACATACGGCAATCAGACTAGTTCCCTGGATCAGCGCCCTATCAAGGAATCTAGTATATATAACCTGTAACATTATACTTTTCAAGAAAGGTATCCAGTCCCCTCTTAAATTTTAGTAATGAATAACTCCTTACAACATCATACGGCAGAGAGTTCCATAGTCTCACTGCTCTTACAGTAAAGAATCTGCATCTGTTATTATGCTTAAACCTTCTTTCCTCCAGATGTAGAGGATGCCCCCTTGTCCCTGTCTCAGGTCTATGATTAAAAAGATCATCAGAAAGGTCTTTGTACTGTCCCCTCATATATTTATGCATTAAAATAAGATCACCCCTTAGTCTTCATTTTTCCAAACTAAAAATCCCCAAGTGTAATAACCTATCTTGGTATTGCAGACCCCCCAGTCCTCTAATAACCTTGGTCGCTCTTCTCTGCACCCGCTCTAGTTCAGCTATGTCTTTCTTATACACCGGAGACCAGAATTGAACACAGTATTCACAGTGTGGTCGCACTAGTGACTTGTATAGAGGTAAAATTATGTTCTCCTCATGAGCATCTATGCCTATTTTAATGCATCCCATTATTTTATTTGCCTTTGTAGCAGCTGCCTGACATTGGCCACTAAATGTGAGTTTGTCATACACCCATACACCCAGGTCTTTTTCATTGACGGTTTTGCATAGTGTTTTACAATTAAGCACATAATTATACATATTATTGCTTCTACCGAAGTGCATGACATTACATTTATCCCCATTAAAGCTCATTTGCCATTTATCAGCCTAAGCTTCTAGTTTACATAAATCATCCTCTAATATAAAATTGTCCTCCTCTGTATTGATTACCCTGCAGAGTTTAGTGTCATCTGCAAATATTGAAATTCTGCTCTGTATGCCCCCTACAAGGTCATTAATAAATATGTTAAAAAGAAGAGGGCCCAATACTGACCCCTGTGGAACCCCACAGCTAACCGCGACCCAGTCCAAGTGTGCTCCACTAAAAGGAACCTGTAACCCCCAAAATCGAAGGTGAGCTAAGCCCACCGGCATCAGGGGCTTATCTACAGCATTCTGTAATGCTCTAGATAAGCCCCTGATGTATCCTGAAAGATGAGAAAAAGAGGTTAGATTATACTCACCCAGGGGCAGGCAACCTCAACCCCAACAGGGCAGAAAAAGTACACCTGCACCAGAGCCACAGCGTGAAGACAAGAAGTGGACATCATCGTAAAAAGATGGGAGGCCCCGGATCGGATCGTGACGCCCATCGGACCAGAACCGCAGCGGGACCGCCCCTGGGTGAGTATAAATCTAACCTCTTTTTCTCATCTTTCAGGATACATCGGGGCTTATCTACAGCATTACAGAATGCTGTAGATAAGCCTCTGATGCCGGTGGGCTTAGCTCACCTTCAATTTTGGGGGTGACAGGTTCCATTTAATAACCACACTTTGTTTCATATCCCTGAGCCAGCTCTTAACCTGCTTACACATATTTTCCCCTATCCCCATTATTCTCATTTTATGTATCAACCTTTTGTGTGGCACCGTATCAAAAGCTTTTGAAAAGTCCATATACACTACGTCCACTGCGTTCCCTTGGTCCAGTCTGGAACTTACCTCTTCATAGAAATTGATCAGATTAGTCTGACATGAACGGTCCCTAGTAAACCCATGCTGATATTGGGTCATGACTGAGATTATTCCTCCTCAGATACTCCAGCATAGCATCCCTTAGAATGCCCTCCAGGATTTTACCCACAGTATAGGTTAAGCTTACTGGCCTATAATTTCGGATTTCAGTTTTTGTCCCCTTTTTGAATATTGGCACCACATTTGCTATACGCCAGTCCTGTGGTACAGACCCTGTTATTATGGAGTCTTTAAAGATTAAAAATAATGGTTTATCAATGACTGTACTTAATTCCTGCAGTACTCGGTGGCGTATCCCATCCGGGCCCGGATATTTGTCAATTTTAGTGATTTTTAGACGCCGCCGTACTTCCTGCTGGGTTGAGCAGGTGACATTTAATGCTGAATTTTTGTTATCACTGATCATATTGTCTGCAATGGGATTTTCTTGGGTTAATATTAATGAAAAAAAGTCATTTATCATATCGGCTTTTTTCCTCATCCTCATCCACCATTTCAGCCAGACTATTTTTAAGGGGGCTAACACTATCATTTTTTAGTTTTTTACTATTTACGTAGTTAAAGAATATTTTGGGATTATTTTTACTCTCTCTGGCAATGAGTCTCTCTGTCTCAATCTTTGCTGCCTTGATTTGCTTTTTACAGAATTTATTTAATTTTCTGTATTTATTTAATGCCTCATCACTACCTACTTCCTTTAATTCTCTAAATGCTTTCCTTTTTGTTACTTATTGCGCCCCTTACAGCACTATTTAGCCATATTGGTTTCCTGCTATTTCTAGCATGTTTATTCCCATACGGTATATACTGTGCACAGGTCCTATCTAGGATGCTAATAAACGTCTCCCATTTTCTTTATGTATTTTTATGTCTCAGGATATCGTCCCAGTTAATTGCACCAAGATCATCTCTCATCCATTGGAAATTTGCCCTCCTGAAGTTTAGTGTCCTTGTAACCCCTCTACTGCACATCTTATTAAAGGATACATGAAAAGGTATTATTTTGTGATCACTATTACCCAAGTGACCCCCAACCCTTATATTTGATATGCGGTCTGGCCTGTTGGATAATATTAGATCTAGCAGTGCCCCCCTTCTTGTTGGGTCCTCAACCAGTTGTGAAAGGTAGTTTTCTCTCATAGTTGTCGAAAACAGATTACCTTTGCTGGAACTGCAGGTTTCAGTTCCCCAATCTATTTCAGGGTAGTTGAAGTCCCCCCATAATAATTACTTCTCCTTGAGTCGCAGCTTCATCTATTTGCTTTACAAGGATATTCTCTGTTGCTTCCATTATTTTTGGAGACTTACAACTTTTAAGTCCTCTTTTTCTCTGAAGAGCTAATTTGCACCAAGATGGTGAGCACTGAAGACGATATTGCCAGTGTAACCATCCCACTGTTCTGTCTATTAAAACATTTGTGCAGAATCTCAAAGAAGAAAAGAAGAAACTTTGAATGACGAGCAGGTGGCAATGAAGCAAGATTTTACAGTGGCTGATACTACACAGCCCAGCCTCACACAATATTCTCAAGCAATATTGGGTGATGACGAGGAATAGGAGGAGGTTTAGGAGGAATGGGAGTTTTCAGTCTGGGCTAAGGAGGAGACTCCCAATCCCAGCTTCATGCCTGTCCAGCATGAATGGTCTGAAGAGGAGAAGGAGAAGAAGGCTATGGGTTTTGGGTAGGAGAGGATGGTTAGTGTTCTTCCTGGTGAGGACACTGAATGTTTGACTCTTTGTAGTCTGCCACACATGGCAAAGTTCATGTCCAGATGCCTTTCCCAAGATCTTTGCGTGAAACACATTTTGTCCAACATTAAATACTGGCTGTGCACCTTTCTTGACCCATGGTACAAGGAGAAATTTGCTTGTCTTATGTCGGAGGCAGACATGTCATTTTCAGTGATAAAAGATCTGAGACATGTTTGGTGTCTATGAACTTATAATGACTTTTGGGTAGCAAAAAACGAAAACGCAAAACCAAAAATACCTTCGGCTATGAAATGGTTAAAGATCGTCTTGCTGACACACTCCAAATGTGGAATAATGAAGATTATTGCCCCTGCTAAATTGGCATGTAAAACTATCTGTACCCGGACTGCACCAGTCGCACAACTGCTTGACAAATATAAGATATTTTAAGCATTAGAGGAGGAATATTATTTAGCAATTAGATTTTAAAATGGATGTTACTATTAGAGATGAGCCACCTCCCTAGTGTTCTGGTTCGGGTTCGGTTCGGTTCGTCGAACAGGGACGTGTTCGACGAACTGTTCGTCGAACGTTTAATGAACACCGTCGAACCCCATTGAAACCAATGGCAGGCAAACACATACAAACACATGGAAAACACATAGAAAACACCTTAAAAGGTGTCCAAAAGCTGACAAACTGCTCAGAAGACACAACAAACACATGGAAAAGTCACAACTACATATAGTCATGCGAAAAGAAAAGAGGTGGAGGAGTAAAAGGAGGAGCAGACACAGATATAGGCATAAAAATAAAGATTATTATTATTATTATTATTATGTCATGCCCTTCTAAAATCAAGAAAGGCTGGAGTAAAAATCTAAACTCACTCTATGAACACAAAGACATCTTGACAAAAAAAATAAAAAAATAAATATCTTTAGGTAGAATGGCGGCGGGTCCATTCAGAATACTTTCCTTAGAAGACGTAGTGGTACCCCCATTGGGAGTTGTGCCAAAAAATGAACCCAATACATTCAGACTAATCCACCATTTGTCATATCCAAGGGGCAGGTCAGTAAACGATAACATCGACGCGGAACCAAGTACAGTACTATGTATTGTACCTCCTTTGATGAGGCAATCAGGCGGGTCAAGAAGTTGGTAAGGGGCACCCTAATGGCCAAAACAGACATTGAAGGGGTGTTCCGGTTACTACCTGTGCCTCCGAATAGTGTCCTCCCATTGGGCTGCTTCTGTGAAGGAGCATACTACATAGATCGCTGTTTGCCCATGGGGTGCTCCATATCCTGCTCACTATTTGAGGCGTTTAGTTGCTTCCTCGAATGTGTCGTCATGGACGTTTGTAAGGCAGCACATATTATCCATTACCTCGACGACTTCTAATGCCTGGGCCCAAAAGATTCGCCACAGTGTGAAAACACGCGGTAGTCCACCTGTGAGAAGGAGAGAGCTGGAGGGAGAGTGGACACACCAGAGCCGAGGGGTTAGATTGAGAAAGAAAGAAGGCGGTGTAGCTTGCTTCATGGGTGGGGTACTCTGCTGAGTAGCAGAAATTGCTACTAGGCCCAAAAGGATTTCCTGGGCCAGATGTCGCTACAAAATAGTAGTTAGGTAAACAGGCGATGTAGCTTGCTTCATGGGTGGGGTACGCCCCTGAGTTGCACCAAATTCTACTAGGCCCAAAAGGATTTCCTGGGCTAGATGCCGTTACAAAATAGTAGTTAGGTAAACAGGTGGTGTAGCTTGCTTCATGGGTAGGGTACGCTGCTGAGTAGCACCAAATTCTACTAGGCCTAAAAGGATTTCCTGGGCTAGATGCCATTGCAAAATAGTAGTTAGGTAAACAGGCGGTGTAGCTTGCTTCATGGGTGGGGTATGCTGCTGAGTAGCACCAAATTCTACTAGGCTCAAAAGGATTTCCTGGGCTAGATGCCGTTACAAAATAGTAGTTAGGTAAACAGGCAGTGTAGCTTGCTTCATGAGTGGGGTACGCTGCTGAGAAGCACCAAATTCTACTAGGCCCAAAAGGATTTCCCGGGCTAGGTGCCATTACAAAATAGTAGTTAGGCGGCGACTTACTATAGAAGGTTAAGTAGTTAAAGTTATATAATAGGTATTTTATAGGGTACAAGTGATTTAACATACACAGTGTAATACCTCTGTAAATTGTGGATAGGATATATCTCTGCAATTATTTGTATACTATGGTGTAATTGACAATGACAAATGCAAATCTGTGTAATGTTTGTTTTATTCTGAATTAATAAACAAATTTAAAAAAAAAAATAGTAGTTAGGTAAAAAGGCGGTGTAGCTTGCTTCATGGGTGGGGTACGCTGCTGAGTAGCACTAAATTCTACTAGGCCCAAAAGGATTTCCTGGGCCAGATGCCGTTAAAATTAGTACTTAGGTAAACAGGCGGTGGGTGGCTGGGCTACTCTGCTGCCTAGCAGACACTGAAGCTTTGGAGCAGACCTCTGAATCCCAGGCCATAGTATGAGTAAACAACTCTGCAGACGACCCCACCCACCTGGAATTGACGATGGCAACGTCATGTAAAACTCAGCAAGGGGACTAAATAAAAGAGTCTCCATTTTTTAAAAAAATTCGGCCACAGACACCACTTAAGTGGCATCAATTTTGCCAGAGTTTTTTAAAACGGTTGGTGAGGTGATTTTCAAAAATCATCAAGCTTTTAGTCTCCCCAAGATGACACAGGGGTAGAAAAGTCCTTGCGGATCCAGGATTTGTTCATCTTGATGAACGTTAGTCTGTCTACATTGTCACTGGACAGCCGCGTGCGCTTATCTGTCAGCACACCACCAGCAGCGCTGAACACACGTTCAGAGAGAACGCTGGCTGCAGGGCACGACAAGATCTCCAAGGCACGAGTGGCGATCTCAGGCCATTTTTCAAGATTGGAAGCCCAAAATGAGCAAGGGTCCAGTTCCACCGTCATAGCATTGATGTTAACTTGGAGATACTCTTGTACCATCCTCTCTAGGCGTTGGCTGTGTGTCAGACTTCTTGTCTCCTGTGGCCTTGCAAAGGATGGTCTAAAAAAATCTTGAAACGATTGGAAAAAATTGCTGTTACCACCAGATACGATGTTACTGTTACGGTTAGAGTGATGACTCGATAGTCCCACGGTTGGCAAGTTAGAACTCAGAGATTGACTACGTGCACCACTGGTGTTTTGTGGAAAAGCAGATGTTAGATTCTGTTACAGTCTCTGCTGATACTCCTGCATGCGTGAATCCCTTTCTATGGCAGGAATTATTTGCTTTTGTACCGGGAATCTAAGAGTGTGGCAACCCAGTAGTCGGCATTACTTCGGATTCCGACAATCCGAGGGTCATTGTGCAGGGAGTGCAGCAAGAAGGCGCTCATGTGTCTTGCGCATCCAGGAGGACCAAGTCCTTGTTGTCTTGGTGGTGGCGAGGTGAAAATCATGCTTACTTTGTCTGCCCTCTCCCCCCAACCTCGCACAACAGAAATTTGATCAAGGTCTCCCTCATCTGATGAGTCTTCCATACCCAGCGCCAGTTCGTGCTTGACTTCTTCCTCGCCTCCTGCACCTTCCTCAACAGTTTGGCTGCTACCATGCACACTCGGTAATCCCTCTCCCCCAGCCTTCAATGCCAACCGCCTTGGTGCTGCCAACCTTCTTGACCTTGGAGATATGATCCCTTCTGCATACGACTCCTCCTGCTCCTCCTCCTCCTCCTCCTCTTGTTCCACCACCTGACTCCGGACACTGTGTAAGGTGTGCTCCATCATGTAAGTTACTGGAATGGTCATGCAGATAATGGCATCGTCAGCACTAAACATCTTTGTTGCTATTTCAAAACTGTGCAGAAGGGTGCATAGGTCCCTGATCTGAGACCACTCCTGCAGCGTGATTTGCCCCACCTCTTGATCTCGTTGGCCCAGGCTATATGTCACAATGCAGTTGTGGACGTGCTTCCAGTACTCGGTCTCTGTCCAGGAAGGTGCACCGTTACCTCGTTGTCAGACTCGTCACTAGCAACCTCCTCCACCTCCTCTGCTGACCTCATGGACTGGCGGACTGGGGGTTAACAGTAAGTGGGGTCTACAACCAGGGCTCATCGGTGCTGCCACAGTCGCTGCAACATATGCAGAGTTGAATTCCACCATGTGGGCACATCGCATTTCAGCCGGTGAACTGGCAGGCCCAACGACTTCTGTAGAGATGCAAGTCGTCGAGCTGCGGGATGTGAACGGCGGAAGTGAGCACACAGTGACCGTGCCCTCTGCAGAAGCCCATCTAGTCCGGGATAGTGCGATAAAAATTGCTGGACAACCAGGTTCAAAACGTGAGCCATACAAGGCACGTGTGTGACATTGCCCGGTGAAGGGCCGCACTCAGGTTTGCAGCATTGTCGCACACAGCCTTCCCTGGCTGCAGGTTGAGTGGAGACAACCATTGATGGATCTCGGTCTCCAGAGCTGACCACAACTCCTCAGCTGTGTGACTCACATTTCCCAGACATTTCAATGTAAACACTGCCTGATGCCGTTGAGCCCTGATGACAGCATAGTGAGGAGTAGGGTTGAGCGAAACGGGTCGATCATTTTCAAAAGTCGCCGACTTTTGGCTAAGTCGGCGTCTCATGAAACCCGATCCGACCCCTGTGCTTGTCGGCCATGCGGTACGCGACTTTCGCGCCAAAGTCGCGTTTCAATGACGCGAAAAGCGCCATTTCTCAGCCAATGAAGGTGAACGCAGAGTGTGGGCAGCGTGATGACATAGATCCTGGTCCCCACCATCTTAGAGAAGGGCATTGCAGTGATTGGCTTGCTGTCTGCGGCGTCACAGGGGCTATAAAGGGGCGTTCCCGCCGACCGCCATCTTACTGCTGCTGATCTGAGCTTAGGGACAGGTTGCTGCCGCTTCGTCAGAAGCAGGGAGAGCGTTAGGCAGGGTCCACTAACCACCAAACCGCTTGTGCTGCAGCGATTTCCACTGTCCAACACCACCTTCGGTGTGCAGGGACTGTGGAAGCTATTTTTTTTTTTTTTCCCCTCAGCGCTGTAGCTCATTGGGCTGCCCTAGAAGGCTCCGTGATAGCTGTATTGCTGTGTGTACGCCACTGTGGAAACCAACTGCTTTTTTCAAAGCACATATCCTCTTGTTCCTTCCTTTCTGCACAGCTATCTTTTTTGTTTGTCCACACTTTTTATTTAATTTGTGCATCAGTCCACTCCTATTGCTGCCTGCCATACCTGGCTTACATTACTGCAGGGAGATAGTAATTGTAGGACAGTTTTTTTGTTTTTTTTGTTTTTTTTGTGGGAGATTAAGATTGGCATTTCTGCTACAGTGCCATCCCTGTGTGTGCCATCTCTCACTGAGTGGGCCATAGAAAGCCTATTTATTTTTTCCGTGATTTGTGTTCTAAATTCTACCTCAACACAAAAACACTACATCAATCAGTGGGAGAAAAATATTGGCCTCAGTCAGGGCTTGTGTGCCACTGCTGTGTGTGCTATCTCTCATTCAGTGGGCTATAGCAAGCCTATTTTTTTTTTTTAATATTATTTGGTTTCTAAAGTCTCCCTGAAAAAAAAAAACAAACCTAAAAAAACAGTGGGAGAGTAATATTGCCCTTTCAGCTTGTGTGCCAGTCTTGACTCCTGGGTGTGCCACTTCTCTCCCTCTCATTCAGTGGGCCATAGAAAGCCTATTTATTTTTTTTTTTAAATATTATTGGGTTTCTAAAGTCTCCCTTAAAAAACAAAAAATACATAAAAAAACAGTGGGAGAGTAATATTGCCCTTTCAGCTTGTGTGCCAGGCTTGACTCCTGGGTGTGCCACCTCTCTCCCTCTCATTCAGTGGGCCATAGAAAGCCTATTTATTTTTTTTTTTTAAATATTATTGGGTTTCTAAAGTCTCCCTTAAAAAACAAAAAATACATAAAAAAACAGTGGGAGAGTAATATTGCCCTTTCAGCTTGTGTGCCAGTCTTGACTCCTGGGTGTGCCACCTCTCTCTCTCATTCAGTGGGCCATAGAAAGGCAATTTTTTTTTTTGGTTTTTTTAATATTATTTGGTTTCTAAAGTCTCCCTGAAAAAAAAAAAAAAAACATACAAAAAACAGTGGGAGAGTAATATTGCCCTTTCAGCTTGTGTGCCAGTCTTGACTCCTGGGTGTGCCACCTCTCTCCCTTTCATTCAGTGGGCCATAGAAAGCCTACTTATTTTTTTTTTTAATATTATTGGGTTTCTAAAGTCTCCCTTAAAAAACAAAAGGCTATTTTTTTTTTGGTTTTTTTAATATTATTTGGTTTCTAAAGTCTCCCTGAAAAAAAAAAAAAAAACATACAAAAAACAGTGGGAGAGTAATATTGCCCTTTCAGCTTGTGTGCCAGTCTTGACTCCTGGGTGTGCCACCTCTCTCCCTTTCATTCAGTGGGCCATAGAAAGCCTATTTATTTTTTTTTTTTAAATATTATTGGGTTTCTAAAGTCTCCCTTAAAAAACAAAAAATACATAAAAAAACAGTGGGAGAGTAATATTGCCCTTTCAGCTTGTGTGCCAGTCTTGACTCCTGGGTGTGCCACCTCTCTCTCTCATTCAGTGGGCCATAGAAAGCATTTTTTTTTTCCTTGATTTGTGTTCTAAAATCTACCTCAACACAAAAACACTACATCAATCAGTCGGAGAAAAATATTGGCCTCAGTCAGGGCTTGTGTGCCACTGCTGTGTGTGCTATCTCTCATTCAGTGGGCTATAGAAAGCCTATTTTTTTTTTTTTTTTTTTTTAATATTATTTGGTTTCTAAAGTCTCCCTGAAAAAAAAAAAAAACCTAAAAAAACAGTGGGAGAGTAATATTGCCCTTTCAGCTTGTGTGCCAGTCTTGACTCCTGGGTGTGCCACCTCTCTCCCTCTCATTCAGTGGGCCATAGAAAGCCTATTTATTTTTTTTTTTAAATATTATTGGGTTTCTAAAGTGTCCCTTAAAAAAAAAAAAAACATAAAAAACAGTGGGAGAGTAATATTGCCCTTTCAGCTTGTGTGCCAGGCTTGACTCCTGGGTGTGCCACCTCTCTCCCTCTCATTCAGTGGGCCATAGAAAGCCTATTTATTTTTTTTTTTAAATATTATTGGGTTTCTAAAGTCTCCCTTAAAAAACAAAAAATACATAAAAAAACAGTGGGAGAGTAATATTGCCCTTTCAGCTTGTGTGCCAGTCTTGACTCCTGGGTGTGCCACCTCTCTCCCTCTCATTCAGTGGGCCATAGAAAGCCTATTTATTTTTTTTTTTAAATATTATTGGGTTTCTAAAGTCTCCCTTAAAAAAAAAAAAAAACATAAAAAAACAGTGGGAGAGTAATATTGCCCTTTCAGCTTGTGTGCCAGGCTTGACTCCTGGGTGTGCCACCTCTCTCCCTCTCATTCAGTGGGCCATAGAAAGCCTATTTATTTTTTTTTTTAAATATTATTGGGTTTCTAAAGTCTCCCTTAAAAAACAAAAAATACATAAAAAAACAGTGGGAGAGTAATATTGCCCTTTCAGCTTGTGTGCCAGTCTTGACTCCTGGGTGTGCCACCTCTCTCTCTCATTCAGTGGGCCATAGAAAGGCTATTTTTTTTTTGGTTTTTTTAATATTATTTGGTTTCTAAAGTCTCCCTGAAAAAAAAAAAAAAACATACAAAAAACAGTGGGAGAGTAATATTGCCCTTTCAGCTTGTGTGCCAGTCTTGACTCCTGGGTGTGCCACCTCTCTCCCTTTCATTCAGTGGGCCATAGAAAGCCTATTTTTTTTTTTTTTTAAATATTATTGGGTTTCTAAAGTCTCCCTTAAAAAACAAAAAATACATAAAAAAACAGTGGGAGAGTAATATTGCCCTTTCAGCTTGTGTGCCAGTCTTGACTCCTGGGTGTGCCACCTCTCTCCCTCTCATTCAGTGGGCCATAGAAAGCCTATTTATTTTTTTTTTAAATATTATTGGGTTTCTAAAGTCTCCCTTAAAAAAAAAAAAAAACATAAAAAAACAGTGGGAGAGTAATATTGCCCTTTCAGCTTGTGTGCCAGGCTTGACTCCTGGGTGTGCCACCTCTCTCTCTCATTCAGTGGGCTATAGAAAGCCTATTTTTTTTTTTTTTTTTTTTTTTTTTTTATATTATTTGGTTTCTAAAGTCTCCCTGAAATAAAAAAAAAACTTAAAAAAACAGTGGGAGAGTAATATTGCCCTTTCAGCTTGTGCGCCAGTCTTGACTCCTGGGTGTGCCACCTCTCTCTCTCTAATTGTGGGCCATAGAAAGCCTTTTTTTTTTTTTTTTTTTTTTAATATTATTTGGTTTCTAAAGTCTCCCTGAGAAAAAAAAAAAAATAAATTAGGTGGGAGATTAATATTGACATTAGTGCTTGAGTGACAGTCCTGCGTGTGTGTCATCTCTGTGATTTTGTGCCACAGAAAACAGAGTGTGTAACATTGTGCCTGATTTTCCTTGTGGTCTCACCAACCTGTTAAGGGATATTGAAATCATACTGAAGTTATAGCTCACCGTGTAAGTTGTTTGACAGCAACAAATAAAGTTACTTTGGTTAAGATTTTAAAACAATGAGGAAGTCTGGTGCAAGAGGTCGTCGTGGGCGTTCATTGTCAGCTGGTAATGATGGTAGTGGTAGTGGAGCATCAGGTGGTCGTGGGGATAAAAATATTCCACCTAAGTCTGGAGCTGTGGAGCCAGTTTCGTCGTCAGGCTACACAAGGCCTCGAACGCTCTCTTTTCTGGGAGTAGGAAAACCGCTTTTAAAGGCGGAGCAGCAACAGCAAGTTTTGGCTTACATTGCAGACTCAGCCTCTAGCTCTTTTGCCTCCTCTTCCGAAACTGGTAAATGTAAAAGCAGCGCGTCGCTTGTGGATGTTCACGGTCAGGGACAAGTCGCTTCCTTGTCCTCCTCAGCAAAAACTACAACAAGAGAGAAGGATGCAGCAGGCGACACAACGGGTCACTCCATGGAGCTCTTTACACATACCGTCCCTGGCTTAGAAAGTGAAACATTTAACAGGCCATGCCCATTACAAGTATATTCTGACATGGAGTGCACTGATGCACAGCCACAGCCAGAGTACTATGCTGCTCCTTTGACTCAGACCACCACATTGCCCTCTCAGGGTACAGATCCACAATCAGACCCTGATGAGACTATGTTGCCCCGCCACGAACGCTATACCACCGACCGACACAGTGACACAGACGAAGTTGCACACGAGCTCGAAGAGGAGGTAATAGATGACCCAGTTATTGACCCCGATTGGCAGCCATTGGGGGAACAGGGTGCAGGCGGCAGTAGTTCAGAAGCGGAGGTGGAGGAGGGGCCGCAGCAGGCATCAACATCGCAACAGGTTCCATCTGCCGGGCCCGTATCTGGCCCAAAACGCGTGTCAAAGCCAAAACCTGTTGGAGCACAGCGTTGCCATCCGGTTAAAGCTCAGTCTGCAATCCCTGAAAAGGGATCCGAGTCTAGGAAGAGTGCAGTCTGGCATTTTTTTAAACAACATCCAACTGATCAGCGCAAAGTCATCTGTCAAAAATGTTCAACTAGCTTAAGCAGAGGTCAGAATCTGAAAAGTCTAAATACTAGTTGCATGCATAGACACTTAACCACCATGCATTTTCAAGCCTGAACTAACTACCAAACGTCCCTCAAGGTTGTAGCACCCTCGGCCAATGAAGCTAGTCAGCAACGCAACATCCCTTCCGTCACTGTAAGGCCACCATTTTCCGCACCACCGGCAGTATCTGTGCAGGTTTCTTTGCCAGCCAAAAGCAGTCAGGGTCAGGGAATCACCAGTTTTGTAGGAGGAAATATTGCATCTAGGGCACCGGCGGAAACAATACCGTCTCCAACCGTCTCTCAGTCTGCCATGTACACCGGCACACCCGAAAGTTCCACGATCTCCCGCTCTCCAGTCCAGCTCACCCTACATGAGACTCTGGTTAGAAAAAGGAAGTACTTATCCTCGCATCCGCGTACACAGTGTTTTAACGCCCACATAGCTAGACTAATCTCGTTAGAGATGATGCCCTACCGGTTAGTTGAAAGCGAAGCTTTCAAAGCCCTGATGGAGTACGCTGAACCACGATACGAGCTACCCAGGCGACACTTTTTTTCCAGAAAAGCCATCCCAGCCCTGCACCAGCATGTTAAACAGCGCATCGTCCATGCACTCAGGCAATCTGTGAGTACAAAGGTGCACCTGACTACAGATGCATGGACCAGTAGGCATGGCCAGGGACGTTATGTGTCCATCACGGCACACTGGGTGAATGTGGTGGATGCAGGGTCCACAGGCGACATCAATTTAGGGACAGTTGTGCCTAGCCCACGGTCTAGGAAACAGTTGGCTGTAGGCGTTCGCACCCCCTCCTCCTCCTCCTCCTCGTCCTCCTGCAGAAGCTACAGCTCTTCCACAGAACGCAGTCTGCCAACCACTCCATCGGCAGATGACACTGTTGCACACCAGTTGTCCCATTATGGGCCAGCTACTGCCAAGCGTCAGCAGGCTGTATTGGCTATGAAGTGCTTGGGCGACAACAGACACACCGCGGAAGTTCTGTCCGAGTTCTTGCAACAAGAAACACAGTCGTGGCTGGGCACAGTAGATCTTGAGGCAGGCAAGGTAGTGAGTGATAACGGAAGGAATTTCATGGCTGCCATCTCCCTTTCCCAACTGAAACACATTCCTTGCCTGGCTCACACCTTAAACCTGGTGGTGCAGTGCTTATTGAAAACTTATCCTGGGTTCTCCGACCTGCTCCTCAAAGTGCGTGCACTTTGCTCACATATCCGACGTTCGCCTGTACACGCCAGCTGTATGCAGACCTATCAGCGGTCTTTGAACCTTCCCCAGCATCGCCTAATCATAGACGTTGCAACAAGGTGGAACTCAACACTGCACATGCTTCAGAGACTGTGCGAACAGAGGCGTGCTGTTATTTATTTGTGGGAGGATACACGGGCAGGCAGTAGGATGGCAGACATGGAGTTGTCAGGTGTGCAGTGGTCTAAGATACAAGACATGTGTCAAGTCCTTCAGTGTTTTGAGGAATGCACACGGCTGGTTAGTGCAGACAATGCCGTAATAAGCATGAGCATCCCCCTAATGCGTCTGCTGATGCAAAGTTTGACGCACATAAAGGAGCAGGCGTCTGCACCAGAGGAAGAGGAAAGCCTTGATGACAGTCAGCCATTGTCTGGTCAGGGCAGTGTACAGGACGAGGTAGCGGGCGAAGAGGAGGTGGAGGACGAGGAGGATGATGGGGATGAGTATATTTTTAATGCCGAACCTTTCCCGGGGGCACAGGAAATTGGTTGCGTGTCACGGCCGGGTTCTGGTTTTTTGAGGGACACAAGTGACGTAGATTTGCCTGCAACTGCCCCTCAACCAATCACAACCGGAGATTTGACAACTGGAACTTTGGCCCACATGGCGGATTATGCCTTACGTATCCTAAAAAGGGACACACGCATTACGAAAATGATGAACGATGACGATTACTGGTTGGCCTGCCTCCTTGATCCACGCTATAAAGGCAAATTGCAAAATATTATGCCACATGAGAACTTGGAACTAATATTAGCAACCAAACAATCAACTCTTGTTGACCGTTTGCTTCAGGCATTCCCAGCACACAGCGCACGTGATCGTTCTCACACGAGCTCCAGGGGGCAGCAGACTAGGAGTGTTAGGGGTGCACACATCAGAAGTGGCGTTGGACAGAGGGGTTTTCTGACCAGGTTGTGGAGTGATTTTGCTATGACCGCAGACAGGACAGGTACTGCTGCATCAATTGAAAGTGACAGGAGACAACATTTGTCCAGTATGGTTACTAACTATTTTTCATCCCTTATCGATGTTCTCCCTCAACCGTCATTCCCATTTGATTACTGGGCCTCCAAATTAGACACCTGGCCAGAATTGGCAGAATATGCATTGCAGGAGCTTGCTTGCCCGGCAGCAAGTGTCCTATCAGAAAGAGTATTCAGTGCTGCAGGTTCAATATTAACCGAAAAAAGGACTCGTCTGGCTACCCAAAATGTTGACGATCTAACATTCATTAAAATGAACCACAACTGGATTTCGAAATCTTTTGCCCCACCTTGCCCGGCCGACACCTAGCTTTCCTATGAAAAGCTCTTGCCTGTGAATTACTTTTCTAATGTCTAATTTGCTGCAGCTGATTGTACAGCATACGACATGTTTACACCTCCCTAAATGGCAAAACTCCCCACACGGGGCCGTGGTATCGCGACTTGGCGCAAGCACCCGTGAGACTGCTGTTTGTCTGAAGAGGTGGGTGTGCTCGCTTTTGGTTGACGGCATTGCTACTGGGTCCCTCATAGTACAATGTAGTGTCTCTGGCGGTGGTGGTGCGCACCCAACGTCAGACACACCGTTGTAACATGAGGGGCCCTGGGGCGGTCCCGCCGGCCTCAAGAGAGTTCCCCCCTACCCCAGCTCAAAATGTGCTCTACCACGTCCAAAATTATGTCGCACAGCTCCACCAATCTTTAGTCTATTCGCTGACATCATTCAATGTCTGGCACTGACAATACAAATTTGTAGACATCTATGATGCAACTTAAAGTAGTCTGTGTCTGTGTCCTATATTGGCACCATTAAATAGTTACTGCCAAATTACTATGTCAGAAACTCAGTAGATGAGCCCACCCCTGTACCTAAGTATGCCACCTTTTTTTTTGTTTTGGTTGTTTTGCGAGACATTAACATCTATTTATATTTTGGGAGTACTGGGACAGACACTCCTTGCACTACTCCTCCACTCACCACCAAGCTGCCTGTGTATCCATGTAACCGCTGTAAAGCTGCCATGAGCCTATTGTTTGTTATTTTAGGCCTTTGATAGCCTGTCTGTGGTCCTTACTTTAAATACTCCTCCACTGACCACCAAGCTGCCTGCCCGTGTATCCATGTAACCGCTGTAAAACTGCCATAAGCCTATTGTTTGTTATTTTAGGCCTTTGATAGCCTGTCTGCGGTCCCTACTTTAAATACTCCTCCACTCACCACCACCAAGCTGCCTGCCCGTGTATCCATGTAACCGCTGTAAAACTGCCATAAGCCTATTGTTTGTTATTTTAGGCCTTTGATAGCCTGTCTGCGGTCCCTACTTTAAATACTCCTCCACTGACCACCAAGCTGCCTGCCCGTGTATCCATGTAACCGCTGTAAAACTGCCATGAGCCTATTGTTTGTTATTTTAGGCCTTTGATAGCCTGTCTGCGGTCCCTACTTTAAATACTCCTCCACTGACCACCAAGCTGCCTGCCCGTGTATCCATGTAACCGCTGTAAAACTGCCATGAGCCTATTGTTTGTTATTTTAGGCCTTTGATAGCCTGTCTGCGGTCCCTACTTTAAATACTCCTCCACTGACCACCAAGCTGCCTGCCCGTGTATCCATGTAACCGCTGTAAAACTGCCATGAGCCTATTGTTTGTTATTTTAGGCCTTTGATAGCCTGTCTGCGGTCCCTACTTTAAATACTCCTCCACTGACCACCAAGCTGCCTGCCCGTGTATCCATGTAACCGCTGTAAAACTGCCATGAGCCTATTGTTTGTTATTTTAGGCCTTTGATAGCCTGTCTGCGGTCCCTACTTTAAATACTCCTCCACTCACCACCACCAAGCTGCCTGCCCGTGTATCCATGTAACCGCTGTAAAACTGCCATAAGCCTATTGTTTGTTATTTTAGGCCTTTGATAGCCTGTCTGCGGTCCCTACTTTAAATACTCCTCCACTGACCACCAAGCTGCCTGCCCGTGTATCCATGTAACCGCTGTAAAACTGCCATGAGCCTATTGTTTGTTATTTTAGGCCTTTGAAGCCTGTCTGCGGTCCCTCCTTCCACTAGTCCTCCACTGGCCAGACCACTGCTGCCCGTGTACCCCTGGAACCAATTATAAAGTGCCTACAGCCAGCCCATTTTCTTATGTTAGGCCTTTGAAGCCTGTCTGCGGTCCCTACTTTAAATACTCCTCCACTGACCACCAAGCTGCCTGCCCGTGTATCCATGTAACCGCTGTAAAACTGCCATGAGCCTATTGTTTGTTATTTTAGGCCTTTGAAGCCTGTCTGCGGTCCCTCCTTCCACTAGTCCTCCACTGACCAGACCACTGCTGCCCGTGTACCCCTGGAACCAATTATAAAGTGCCTACAGCCAGCCCATTTTTTTATGTTAGGCCTTTGAAGCCTGTCTGCGGTCCCTCCTTCCACTAGTCCTCCACTGGCCAGACCACTGCTGCCCGTGTACCCCTGGAACCAATTATAAAGTGCCTACAGCCAGCCCATTTTCTTATGTTAGGCCTTTGAAGCCTGTCTGCGGTCCCTACTTTAAATACTCCTCCACTGACCACCAAGCTGCCTGCCCGTGTATCCATGTAACCGCTGTAAAACTGCCATGAGCCTATTGTTTGTTATGTTAGGCCTTTGATAGCCTGTCTGCGGTCCCTACTTTAAATACTCCTCCACTCACCACCAAGCTGCCTGCCCGTCTATCCATGTAACAGCTGTAAAACTGCAATGAGCCTATTGTTTGTTATTTTAGGCCTTTGATAGCCTGTCTGCGGCCCCTACTTGCAATACTCCTCCACTGACCACAATGCTGCCTGGAGTGCCTGCCTGTGTATCCATGTAACCGATGTAAAACTGCCATGACTGCCTACTGTTTGTTATTTTAGGCCTTTGATAGCCTGTCTGCAGCCCCTACTTGCAATACTCCTCCACTGACCACACCAATGCTGCCCGTGTACCCCTGGAACCTATTTAAAAGTTCACAGAGCCTAGTTATATATTTTATTTACTATTAATAAGGCCATGATGGACTACGCTGTACCACGCTACAAGCTAACCAGTCGACACTTCTTTTGCGAGAAAAGCCATCCCAACCCTCCACCAGCATGTAGAAGACCGCATTGTCCATGCACTCTGGCAATCTGTGAGTACAAAGGTGCACCTGACAACAGACGCATGGACCTGTAGGCATGGCCACGGAAGATTACGTGTCCATTACGGCGCAATGGGTTAATGTGGTGGATGCATGGTCCACAGGGGACAGCCTACTAAGTCTGTCTGCAGTCCCTAATTCAAATTGTCCTCCACTGTCTAAATCGGAGCTTCCACCTTCTGGCTTTCGGCCTATAGTATCAGAAATTAAACTGCATTTGGCCTTCAACTTTGGTTAGGGCCTACTAACGGCTTCTGCCCCTGCCTGGTGTTGCCCTCAACTAAATAAAGCTGAGCTTCAACCTTCCGGCTCTCATTAAGTGGTTTTAAAAAAAAAAAATGGTGGTTAGGGCCTACTAACGGCTTCTGCCCCTGCCTGGTGTTGCCCTCAACTAAATAAAGCTGAGCTTCAACCTTCTGCTCCAAATTACCATTTTAAAAAATGCAATAGGCTTTTCCGGCCTACTAAAGGTGTCTGTCTGTGTGCCCCTGCCTGGTGTTGTCCTCAACTAAATAAAGCTGAGCTTCAACCTTCCGGCTCTCATTAAGTGGTTTTAAAAAAAAAAAATGGTGGTTAGGGCCTACTAACGGCTTCTGCCCCTGCCTGGTGTTGCCCTCAACTAAATAAAGCTGAGCTTCAACCTTCTGCTCCAAATTACCATTTTAAAAAATGCAATAGGCTTTTCCGGCCTACTAAAGGTGTCTGTCTGTGTGCCCCTGCCTGGTGTTGCCCTCAACTAAATAAAGCTGAGCTTCAACCTTCTGCTCCAAATTACCATTTTAAAAAATGCAATAATCTTTTCCGGCCTACTAAAGGTGTCTGTCTGTGTGCCCCTGCCTGGTGTTGCCCTCAACTAAATGAAGCTGAGCTTCAACCTTCTGCTCCAAATTACCATTTTAAAAAATGCAATAATCTTTTCCGGCCTACTAAAGGTGTCTGTCTGTGTGCCCCTGCCTGGTGTTGCCCTCAACTAAATGAAGCTGAGCTTCAACCTTCTGCTCCAAATTACCATTTTGAAAAATGCAATAGGCTTTTCCGGCCTACTAAAGGTGTCTGTCTGTGTGCCCCTGCCTGGTGTTGTCCTCAACTAAATAAAGCTGAGCTTCAACCTTCCGGCTCTCATTAAGTGGTTTTAAAAAAAAAAAATGGTGGTTAGGGCCTACTAACGGCTTCTGCCCCTGCCTGGTGTTGCCCTCAACTAAATAAAGCTGAGCTTCAACCTTCTGCTCCAAATTACCATTTTAAAAAATGCAATAGGCTTTTCCGGCCTACTAAAGGTGTCTGTCTGTGTGCCCCTGCCTGGTGTTGCCCTCAACTAAATAAAGCTGAGCTTCAACCTTCTGCTCCAAATTACCATTTTAAAAAATGCAATAATCTTTTCCGGCCTACTAAAGGTGTCTGTCTGTGTGCCCCTGCCTGGTGTTGCCCTCAACTAAATGAAGCTGAGCTTCAACCTTCTGCTCCAAATTACCATTTTGAAAAATGCAATAGGCTTTTCCGGCCTACTAAAGGTGTCTGTCTGTGTGCCCCTGCCTGGTGTTGTCCTCAACTAAATAAAGCTGAGCTTCAACCTTCTGCTCCAATTACCATTTTAAAAAATGCAATAGGCTTTTCCGGCCTACTAAAGGTGTCTGTCTGTGTGCCCCTCCCTGGTGTTGCCCTCAACTAAATAAAGCTGAGCTTCAACCTTCTGCTCCAAATTACCATTTTAAAAAATGCAATAGGCTTTTCCGGCCTACTAAAGGTGTCTGTCTGTGTGCCCCTGCCTGGTGTTGCCCTCAACTAAATAAAGCTGAGCTTCAACCTTCTGCTCCAAATTACCATTTTAAAAAATGCAATAGGCTTTTCCGGCCTACTAAAGGTGTCTGTCTGTGTGCCCCTGCCTGGTGTTGCCCTCAACTAAATAAAGCTGAGCTTCAACCTTCTGCTCCAAATTACCATTTTAAAAAATGCAATAGGCTTTTCCGGCCTACTAAAGGTGTCTGTCTGTGTGCCCCTCCCTGGTGTTGCCCTCAACTAAATAAAGCTGAGCTTCAACCTTCTGCTCCAAATTACCATTTTAAAAAATGCAATAGGCTTTTCCGGCCTACTAAAGGTGTCTGTCTGTGTGCCCCTGCCTGGTGTTGCCCTCAACTAAATAAAGCTGAGCTTCAACCTTCTGCTCCAAATTACCATTTTAAAAAATGCAATATGCTTTTCCGGCCTACTAAAGGTGTCTGTCTGTGTGCCCCTGCCTGGTGTTGCCCTCAACTAAATAAAGCTGAGCTTCAACCTTCTGCTCCAAATTACCATTTTGAAAAATGCAATAGGCTTTTCCGGCCTACTAAAGGTGTCTGTCTGTGTGCCCCTGCCTGGTGTTGTCCTCAACTAAATAAAGCTGAGCTTCAACCTTCCGGCTCTCATTAAGTGGTTTAAAAAAAAAAAATGGTGGTTAGGGCCTACTAACGGCTTCTGCCCCTCCCTGGTGTTGTCCTCAACTAAATAAAGCTGAGCTTCAACCTTCTGCTCCAAATTACCATTTTAAAAAATGCAATAGGCTTTTCCGGCCTACTAAAGGTGTCTGTCTGTGTGCCCCTGCCTGGTGTTGCCCTCAACTAAATAAAGCTGAGCTTCAACCTTCTGCTCCAAATTACCATTTTAAAAAATGCAATAGGCTTTTCCGGCCTACTAAAGGTGTCTGTCTGTGTGCCCCTGCCTGGTGTTGCCCTCAACTAAATAAAGCTGAGCTTCAACCTTCTGCTCCAAATTACCATTTTAAAAAATGCAATAGGCTTTTCCGGCCTACTAAAGGTGTCTGTCTGTGTGCCCCTGCCTGGTGTTGTCCTCAACTAAATAAAGCTGAGCTTCAACCTTCTGCTCCAAATTACCATTTTAAAAAATGCAATAGGCTTTTCCGGCCTACTAAAGGTGTCTGTCTGTGTGCCCCTGCCTGGTGTTGTCCTCAACTAAATAAAGCTGAGCTTCAACCTTCTGCTCCAAATTACCATTTTGAAAAATGCAATAGGCTTTTCCGGCCTACTAAAGGTGTCTGTCTGTGTGCCCCTGCCTGGTGTTGTCCTCAACTAAATAAAGCTGAGCTTCAACCTTCTGCTCCAAATTACCATTTTAAAAAATGCAATAGGCTTTTCCGGCCTACTAAAGGTGTCTGTCTGTGTGCCCCTGCCTGGTGTTGTCCTCAACTAAATAAAGCTGAGCTTCAACCTTCTGCTCCAAATTACCATTTTAAAAAATGCAATAGGCTTTTCCGGCCTACTAAAGGTGTCTGTCTGTGTGCCCCTGCCTGGTGTTGTCCTCAACTAAATAAAGCTGAGCTTCAACCTTCCGGCTCTCATTAAGTGGTTTAAAAAAAAAAAATGGTGGTTAGGGCCTACTAACGGCTTCTGCCCCTCCCTGGTGTTGTCCTCAACTAAATAAAGCTGAGCTTCAACCTTCTGCTCCAAATTACCATTTTAAAAAATGCAATAGGCTTTTCCGGCCTACTAAAGGTGTCTGTCTGTGTGCCCCTGCCTGGTGTTGCCCTCAACTAAATAAAACTGAGCTTCAACCTTCTGCTCCAAATTACCATTTTAATAAATGCAATAGGCTTTTCCGGCCTACTAAAGGTGTCTGTCTGTGTGCCCCTGCCTGGTGTTGCCCTCAACTAAATAAAGCTGAGCTTCAACCTTCTGCTCCAAATTACCATTTTAAAAAATGCAATAGGCTTTTCCGGCCTACTAAAGGTGTCTGTCTGTGTGCCCCTGCCTGGTGTTGTCCTCAACTAAATAAAGCTGAGCTTCAACCTTCTGCTCCAAATTACCATTTTAAAAAATGCAATAGGCTTTTCCGGCCTACTAAAGGTGTCTGTCTGTGTGCCCCTGCCTGGTGTTGTCCTCAACTAAATAAAGCTGAGCTTCAACCTTCTGCTCCAAATTACCATTTTAAAAAATGCAATAGGCTTTTCCGGCCTACTAAAGGTGTCTGTCTGTGTGCCCCTGCCTGGTGTTGCCCTCAACTAAATAAACTGAGCTTCAACCTTCTGCTCCAAATTACCATTTTAAAAAATGCAATAATCTTTTCCGGCCTACTAAAGGTGTCTGTCTGTGTGCCCCTGCCTGGTGTTGCCCTCAACTAAATAAAGCTGAGCTTCAACCTTCTGCTCCAAATTACCATTTTGAAAAATGCAATAGGCTTTTCCGGCCTACTAAAGGTGTCTGTCTGTGTGCCCCTGCCTGGTGTTGTCCTCAACTAAATAAAGCTGAGCTTCAACCTTCCGGCTCTCATTAAGTGGTTTTAAAAAAAAAAATGGTGGTTAGGGCCTACTAACGGCTTCTGCCCCTCCCTGGTGTTGTCCTCAACTAAATAAAGCTGAGCTTCAACCTTCTGCTCCAAATTACCATTTTAAAAAATGCAATAGGCTTTTCCGGCCTACTAAAGGTGTCTGTCTGTGTGCCCCTGCCTGGTGTTGCCCTCAACTAAATAAAGCTGAGCTTCAACCTTCTGCTCCAAATTACCATTTTAAAAAATGCAATAGGCTTTTCCGGCCTACTAAAGGTGTCTGTCTGTGTGCCCCTGCCTGGTGTTGCCCTCAACTAAATAAAGCTGAGCTTCAACCTTCTGCTCCAAATTACCATTTTAAAAAATGCAATAGGCTTTTCCGGCCTACTAAAGGTGTCTGTCTGTGTGCCCCTGCCTGGTGTTGTCCTCAACTAAATAAAGCTGAGCTTCAACCTTCTGCTCCAAATTACCATTTTAAAAAATGCAATAGGCTTTTCCGGCCTACTAAAGGTGTCTGTCTGTGTGCCCCTGCCTGGTGTTGTCCTCAACTAAATAAAGCTGAGCTTCAACCTTCTGCTCCAAATTACCATTTTGAAAAATGCAATAGGCTTTTCCGGCCTACTAAAGGTGTCTGTCTGTGTGCCCCTGCCTGGTGTTGTCCTCAACTAAATAAAGCTGAGCTTCAACCTTCTGCTCCAAATTACCATTTTAAAAAATGCAATAGGCTTTTCCGGCCTACTAAAGGTGTCTGTCTGTGTGCCCCTGCCTGGTGTTGTCCTCAACTAAATAAAGCTGAGCTTCAACCTTCTGCTCCAAATTACCATTTTAAAAAATGCAATAGGCTTTTCCGGCCTACTAAAGGTGTCTGTCTGTGTGCCCCTGCCTGGTGTTGTCCTCAACTAAATAAAGCTGAGCTTCAACCTTCCGGCTCTCATTAAGTGGTTTAAAAAAAAAAAATGGTGGTTAGGGCCTACTAACGGCTTCTGCCCCTCCCTGGTGTTGTCCTCAACTAAATAAAGCTGAGCTTCAACCTTCTGCTCCAAATTACCATTTTAAAAAATGCAATAGGCTTTTCCGGCCTACTAAAGGTGTCTGTCTGTGTGCCCCTGCCTGGTGTTGCCCTCAACTAAATAAAACTGAGCTTCAACCTTCTGCTCCAAATTACCATTTTAAAAAATGCAATAGGCTTTTCCGGCCTACTAAAGGTGTCTGTCTGTGTGCCCCTGCCTGGTGTTGCCCTCAACTAAATAAAGCTGAGCTTCAACCTTCTGCTCCAAATTACCATTTTAAAAAATGCAATAGGCTTTTCCGGCCTACTAAAGGTGTCTGTCTGTGTGCCCCTGCCTGGTGTTGTCCTCAACTAAATAAAGCTGAGCTTCAACCTTCTGCTCCAAATTACCATTTTAAAAAATGCAATAGGCTTTTCCGGCCTACTAAAGGTGTCTGTCTGTGTGCCCCTGCCTGGTGTTGTCCTCAACTAAATAAAGCTGAGCTTCAACCTTCTGCTCCAAATTACCATTTTAAAAAATGCAATAGGCTTTTCCGGCCTACTAAAGGTGTCTGTCTGTGTGCCCCTGCCTGGTGTTGCCCTCAACTAAATAAACTGAGCTTCAACCTTCTGCTCCAAATTACCATTTTAAAAAATGCAATAATCTTTTCCGGCCTACTAAAGGTGTCTGTCTGTGTGCCCCTGCCTGGTGTTGCCCTCAACTAAATAAAGCTGAGCTTCAACCTTCTGCTCCAAATTACCATTTTGAAAAATGCAATAGGCTTTTCCGGCCTACTAAAGGTGTCTGTCTGTGTGCCCCTGCCTGGTGTTGTCCTCAACTAAATAAAGCTGAGCTTCAACCTTCCGGCTCTCATTAAGTGGTTTTAAAAAAAAAAATGGTGGTTAGGGCCTACTAACGGCTTCTGCCCCTCCCTGGTGTTGTCCTCAACTAAATAAAGCTGAGCTTCAACCTTCTGCTCCAAATTACCATTTTAAAAAATGCAATAGGCTTTTCCGGCCTACTAAAGGTGTCTGTCTGTGTGCCCCTGCCTGGTGTTGCCCTCAACTAAATAAAGCTGAGCTTCAACCTTCTGCTCCAAATTACCATTTTAAAAAATGCAATAGGCTTTTCCGGCCTACTAAAGGTGTCTGTCTGTGTGCCCCTGCCTGGTGTTGCCCTCAACTAAATAAAGCTGAGCTTCAACCTTCTGCTCCAAATTACCATTTTAAAAAATGCAATAGGCTTTTCCGGCCTACTAAAGGTGTCTGTCTGTGTGCCCCTGCCTGGTGTTGTCCTCAACTAAATAAAGCTGAGCTTCAACCTTCTGCTCCAAATTACCATTTTAAAAAATGCAATAGGCTTTTCCGGCCTACTAAAGGTGTCTGTCTGTGTGCCCCTGCCTGGTGTTGTCCTCAACTAAATAAAGCTGAGCTTCAACCTTCTGCTCCAAATTACCATTTTAAAAAATGCAATAGGCTTTTCCGGCCTACTAAAGGTGTCTGTCTGTGTGCCCCTGCCTGGTGTTGCCCTCAACTAAATAAAGCTGAGCTTCAACCTTCTGCTCCAAATTACCATTTTAAAAAATGCAATAATCTTTTCCGGCCTACTAAAGGTGTCTGTCTGTGTGCCCCTGCCTGGTGTTGCCCTCAACTAAATGAAGCTGAGCTTCAACCTTCTGCTCCAAATTACCATTTTGAAAAATGCAATAGGCTTTTCCGGCCTACTAAAGGTGTCTGTCTGTGTGCCCCTGCCTGGTGTTGTCCTCAACTAAATAAAGCTGAGCTTCAACGTTCTGCTCCAAATTACCATTTTAAAAAATGCAATAGGCTTTTCCGGCCTACTAAAGGTGTCTGTCTGTGTGCCCCTCCCTGGTGTTGCCCTCAACTAAATAAAGCTGAGCTTCAACCTTCTGCTCCAAATTACCATTTTAAAAAATGCAATAGGCTTTTCCGGCCTACTAAAGGTGTCTGTCTGTGTGCCCCTGCCTGGTGTTGCCCTCAACTAAATGAAGCTGAGCTTCAACCTTCTGCTCCAAATTACCATTTTAAAAAATGCAATAGGCTTTTCCGGCCTACTAAAGGTGTCTGTCTGTGTGCCCCTGCCTGGTGTTGCCCTCAACTAAATAAAGCTGAGCTTCAACCTTCTGCTCCAAATTACCATTTTGAAAAATGCAATAGGCTTTTCCGGCCTACTAAAGGTGTCTGTCTGTGTGCCCCTGCCTGGTGTTGTCCTCAACTAAATAAAGCTGAGCTTCAACCTTCCGGCTCTCATTAAGTGGTTTTAAAAAAAAAAATGGTGGTTAGGGCCTACTAACGGCTTCTGCCCCTCCCTGGTGTTGTCCTCAACTAAATAAAGCTGAGCTTCAACCTTCTGCTCCAAATTACCATTTTAAAAAATGCAATAGACTTTTCCAGCCTACTAAAGGTGTCTGTCTGTGTGCCCCTGCCTGGTGTTGCCCTCAACTAAATAAAGCTGAGCTTCAACCTTCTGCTCCAAATTACCATTTTAAAAAATGCAATAATCTTTTCCGGCCTACTAAAGGTGTCTGTCTGTGTGCCCCTGCCTGGTGTTGCCCTCAACTAAATAAAGCTGAGCTTCAACCTTCTGCTCCAAATTACCATTTTGAAAAATGCAAATGGCTTTTCCGGCCTACTAAAGGTGTCTGTCTGTGTGCCCCTGCCTGTTGTTGTCCTCAACTAAATAAAGCTGAGCTTCAACCTTCTGCTCCAAATTACCATTTTAAAAAATGCAATAGGCTTTTCCGGCCTACTAAAGGTGTCTGTCTGTGTGCCCCTGCATGGTGTTGCCCTCAACTAAATAAAGCTGAGCTTCAACCTTCTGCTCCAAATTACCATTTTGAAAAATGCAATAGGCTTTTCCGGCCTACTAAAGGTGTCTGTCTGTGTGCCCCTGCCTGGTGTTGTCCTCAACTAAATAAAGCTGAGCTTCAACCTTCCGGCTCTCATTAAGTGGTTTTAAAAAAAAAAATGGTGGTTAGGGCCTACTAACGGCTTCTGCCCCTCCCTGGTGTTGTCCTCAACTAAATAAAGCTGAGCTTCAACCTTCTGCTCCAAATTACCATTTTAAAAAATGCAATAGGCTTTTCCGGCCTACTAAAGGTGTCTGTCTGTGTGCCCCTGCCTGGTGTTGCCCTCAACTAAATAAAGCTGAGCTTCAACCTTCTGCTCCAAATTACCATTTTAAAAAATGCAATAGGCTTTTCCGGCCTACTAAAGGTGTCTGTCTGTGTGCCCCTGCCTGGTGTTGCCCTCAACTAAATAAAGCTGAGCTTCAACCTTCTGCTCCAAATTACCATTTTGAAAAATGCAATAGGCTTTTCCGGCCTACTAAAGGTGTCTGTCTGTGTGCCCCTGCCTGGTGTTGTCCTCAACTAAATAAAGCTGAGCTTCAACCTTCCGGCTCTCATTAAGTGGTTTTAAAAAAAAAAATGGTGGTTAGGGCCTACTAACGGCTTCTGCCCCTCCCTGGTGTTGTCCTCAACTAAATAAAGCTGAGCTTCAACCTTCCGGCTCTCATTAAGTGGTTTTAAAAAAAAAAAATGGTGGTTAGGGCCTACTAACGGCTTCTGCCCCTCCCTGGTGTTGCCCTCAACTAAATAAAGCTGAGCTTCAACCTTCTGCTCCAAATTACCATTTTAAAAAATGCAATAGGCTTTTCCGGCCTACTAAAGGTGTCTGTCTGTGTGCCCCTGCCTGGTGTTGCCCTCAACTAAATAAAGCTGAGCTTCAACTTTCTGCTCCAAATTACCATTTTAAAAAATGCAATAGGCTTTTCCGGCCTACTAAAGGTGTCTGTCTGTGTGCCCCTGCCTGGTGTTGCCCTCAACTAAATAAAGCTGAGCTTCAACCTTCTGCTCCAAATTACCATTTTAAAAAATGCAATAGGCTTTTCCGGCCTACTAAAGGTGTCTGTCTGTGTGCCCCTGCCTGGTGTTGTCCTCAACTAAATAAAGCTGAGCTTCAACCTTCTGCTCCAAATTACCATTTTAAAAAATGCAATAGGCTTTTCCGGCCTACTAAAGGTGTCTGTCTGTGTGCCCCTGCCTGGTGTTGTCCTCAACTAAATAAAGCTGAGCTTCAACCTTCTGCTCCAAATTACCATTTTAAAAAATGCAATAGGCTTTTCCGGCCTACTAAAGGTGTCTGTCTGTGTGCCCCTGCCTGGTGTTGCCCTCAACTAAATAAAGCTGAGCTTCAACCTTCTGCTCCAAATTACCATTTTGAAAAATGCAATAGGCTTTTCCGGCCTACTAAAGGTGTCTGTCTGTGTGCCCCTGCCTGGTGTTGTCCTCAACTAAATAAAGCTGAGCTTCAACCTTCTGCTCCAAATTACCATTTTAAAAAATGCAATAGGCTTTTCCGGCCTACTAAATGTGTCTGTCTGTGTGCCCCTGCCTGGTGTTGCCCTCAACTAAATAAAGCTGAGCTTCAACCTTCTGCTCCAAATTACCATTTTGAAAAATGCAATAGGCTTTTCCGGCCTACTAAAGGTGTCTGTCTGTGTGCCCCTGCCTGGTGTTGTCCTCAACTAAATAAAGCTGAGCTTCAACCTTCCGGCTCTCATTAAGTGGTTTTAAAAAAAAAAATGGTGGTTAGGGCCTACTAACGGCTTCTGCCCCTCCCTGGTGTTGTCCTCAACTAAATAAAGCTGAGCTTCAACCTTCTGCTCCAAATTACCATTTTAAAAAATGCAATAGGCTTTTCCGGCCTACTAAAGGTGTCTGTCTGTGTGCCCCTGCCTGGTGTTGCCCTCAACTAAATAAAGCTGAGCTTCAACCTTCTGCTCCAAATTACCATTTTGAAAAATGCAATAGGCTTTTCCGGCCTACTAAAGGTGTCTGTCTGTGTGCCCCTGCCTGGTGTTGTCCTCAACTAAATAAAGCTGAGCTTCAACCTTCCGGCTCTCATTAAGTGGTTTTAAAAAAAAAAATGGTGGTTAGGGCCTACTAACGGCTTCTGCCCCTCCCTGGTGTTGTCCTCAACTAAATAAAGCTGAGCTTCAACCTTCCGGCTCTCATTAAGTGGTTTTTAAAAAAAAAAATGGTGGTTAGGGCCTACTAACGGCTTCTGCCCCTCCCTGGTGTTGCCCTCAACTAAATAAAGCTGAGCTTCAACCTTCTGCTCCAAATTACCATTTTAAAAAATGCAATAGGCTTTTCCGGCCTACTAAAGGTGTCTGTCTGTGTGCCCCTGCCTGGTGTTGCCCTCAACTAAATAAAGCTGAGCTTCAACCTTCTGCTCCAAATTACCATTTTAAAAAATGCAATAGGCTTTTCCGGCCTACTAAAGGTGTCTGTCTGTGTGCCCCTGCCTGGTGTTGCCCTCAACTAAATAAAGCTGAGCTTCAACCTTCTGCTCCAAATTACCATTTTAAAAAATGCAATAGGCTTTTCCGGCCTACTAAAGGTGTCTGTCTGTGTGCCCCTGCCTGGTGTTGTCCTCAACTAAATAAAGCTGAGCTTCAACTTTCTGCTCCAAATTACCATTTTAAAAAATGCAATAGGCTTTTCCGGCCTACTAAAGGTGTCTGTCTGTGTGCCCCTGCCTGGTGTTGCCCTCAACTAAATAAAGCTGAGCTTCAACTTTCTGCTCCAAATTACCATTTTAAAAAATGCAATAGGCTTTTCCGGCCTACTAAAGGTGTCTGTCTGTGTGCCCCTGCCTGGTGTTGCCCTCAACTAAATAAAGCTGAGCTTCAACCTTCTGCTCCAAATTACCATTTTAAAAAATGCAATAGGCTTTTCCGGCCTACTAAAGGTGTCTGTCTGTGTGCCCCTGCCTGGTGTTGTCCTCAACTAAATAAAGCTGAGCTTCAACCTTCTGCTCCAAATTACCATTTTAAAAAATGCAATAGGCTTTTCCGGCCTACTAAAGGTGTCTGTCTGTGTGCCCCTGCCTGGTGTTGTCCTCAACTAAATAAAGCTGAGCTTCAACCTTCTGCTCCAAATTACCATTTTAAAAAATGCAATAGGCTTTTCCGGCCTACTAAAGGTGTCTGTCTGTGTGCCCCTGCCTGGTGTTGCCCTCAACTAAATAAAGCTGAGCTTCAACCTTCTGCTCCAAATTACCATTTTGAAAAATGCAATAGGCTTTTCCGGCCTACTAAAGGTGTCTGTCTGTGTGCCCCTGCCTGGTGTTGTCCTCAACTAAATAAAGCTGAGCTTCAACCTTCTGCTCCAAATTACCATTTTAAAAAATGCAATAGGCTTTTCCGGCCTACTAAATGTGTCTGTCTGTGTGCCCCTGCCTGGTGTTGCCCTCAACTAAATAAAGCTGAGCTTCAACCTTCTGCTCCAAATTACCATTTTGAAAAATGCAATAGGCTTTTCCGGCCTACTAAAGGTGTCTGTCTGTGTGCCCCTGCCTGGTGTTGTCCTCAACTAAATAAAGCTGAGCTTCAACCTTCCGGCTCTCATTAAGTGGTTTTAAAAAAAAAAATGGTGGTTAGGGCCTACTAACGGCTTCTGCCCCTCCCTGGTGTTGTCCTCAACTAAATAAAGCTGAGCTTCAACCTTCTGCTCCAAATTACCATTTTAAAAAATGCAATAGGCTTTTCCGGCCTACTAAAGGTGTCTGTCTGTGTGCCCCTGCCTGGTGTTGCCCTCAACTAAATAAAGCTGAGCTTCAACCTTCTGCTCCAAATTACCATTTTGAAAAATGCAATAGGCTTTTCCGGCCTACTAAAGGTGTCTGTCTGTGTGCCCCTGCCTGGTGTTGTCCTCAACTAAATAAAGCTGAGCTTCAACCTTCCGGCTCTCATTAAGTGGTTTTAAAAAAAAAAATGGTGGTTAGGGCCTACTAACGGCTTCTGCCCCTCCCTGGTGTTGTCCTCAACTAAATAAAGCTGAGCTTCAACCTTCCGGCTCTCATTAAGTGGTTTTTAAAAAAAAAAATGGTGGTTAGGGCCTACTAACGGCTTCTGCCCCTCCCTGGTGTTGCCCTCAACTAAATAAAGCTGAGCTTCAACCTTCTGCTCCAAATTACCATTTTAAAAAATGCAATAGGCTTTTCCGGCCTACTAAAGGTGTCTGTCTGTGTGCCCCTGCCTGGTGTTGCCCTCAACTAAATAAAGCTGAGCTTCAACCTTCTGCTCCAAATTACCATTTTAAAAAATGCAATAGGCTTTTCCGGCCTACTAAAGGTGTCTGTCTGTGTGCCCCTGCCTGGTGTTGCCCTCAACTAAATAAAGCTGAGCTTCAACCTTCTGCTCCAAATTACCATTTTAAAAAATGCAATAGGCTTTTCCGGCCTACTAAAGGTGTCTGTCTGTGTGCCCCTGCCTGGTGTTGTCCTCAACTAAATAAAGCTGAGCTTCAACCTTCTGCTCCAAATTACCATTTTAAAAAATGCAATAGGCTTTTCCGGCCTACTAAAGGTGTCTGTCTGTGTGCCCCTGCCTGGTGTTGTCCTCAACTAAATAAAGCTGAGCTTCAACCTTCTGCTCCAAATTACCATTTTAAAAAATGCAATAGGCTTTTCCGGCCTACTAAAGGTGTCTGTCTGTGTGCCCCTGCCTGGTGTTGCCCTCAACTAAATAAAGCTGAGCTTCAACCTTCTGCTCCAAATTACCATTTTGAAAAATGCAATAGGCTTTTCCGGCCTACTAAAGGTGTCTGTCTGTGTGCCCCTGCCTGGTGTTGTCCTCAACTAAATAAAGCTGAGCTTCAACCTTCCGGCTCTCATTAAGTGGTTTTAAAAAAAAAAAATGGTGGTTAGGGCCTACTAACGGCTTCTGCCCCTGCCTGGTGTTGCCCTCAACTAAATAAAGCTGAGCTTCAACCTTCTGCTCCAAATTACCATTTTAAAAAATGCAATAGGCTTTTCCGGCCTACTAAAGGTGTCTGTCTGTGTGCCCCTGCCTGGTGTTGTCCTCAACTAAATAAAGCTGAGCTTCAACCTTCCGGCTCTCATTAAGTGGTTTTAAAAAAAAAAAATGGTGGTTAGGGCCTACTAACGGCTTCTGCCCCTCCCTGGTGTTGCCCTCAACTAAATAAAGCTGAGCTTCAACCTTCTGCTCCAAATTACCATTTTAAAAAATGCAATAGGCTTTTCCGGCCTACTAAAGGTGTCTGTCTGTGTGCCCCTGCCTGGTGTTGCCCTCAACTAAATAAAGCTGAGCTTCAACCTTCTGCTCCAAATTACCATTTTAAAAAATGCAATAGGCTTTTCCGGCCTACTAAAGGTGTCTGCCCCTCCCTGGTGTTGTCCTCAACTGAACAAAGCTGAGCTTCCACATTCTGGCTTTCGCCCTATACTATCAGATATTAAACTGCATTTGGCCTACTAGTGTGGTTAGGCCCTTGAAACAGTGTCTGCTGCTCTTGGGTTTGCTACTCCACTGAACAAAGCAATGCCGCCTGTTTAGTCCTGTTACCAATTTTGAACTGCATGTAGCCTACTTTATTCTTTGGCCCTATATCTGTTTCCTCCTCATCCTGCCCATTGCCCAGCCACTGCTAAATGAGTCTGCTGGTACATTGACCTAGACCACTACATTCCCCTTGTACTCTACACAGCCAGAATCTGTCCCTGCTGAAAGTAAGGTTCCCCTTCCCGCATGTTATACCACCTTACACAGGGACAAAGAGGAAGGTGCAGATGAAAGTGCAGGTTCCTTCATCAGGTGGGGGGGCATACTCGTTGGCGACGTCACTGGCACAGGGCCCCTCAGAGTACGCAAAAGTGTCGCTGCTGGTGGGAGGCGCCCCCGCCATGCAAACACACCGCCGTACTTTGAGGGGCCCTGTGCCAGTGGCAATGCGAACGAGTGGGCCCCCCCCTGCTTGCTCAGGATCACAGCACTTGCAACTTTTAAATACTTACCTTTCCCTGCAACACCGCCGTGACGTAGTCCGCATTTCCTGGGCCCACGAAAAACTTGAGCCAGCCCTACTCCCCCCACAACTTTCCCCCAATTCCCTATGCCCAACTATTATTATACAGTTAATTAAGATTGGCAAGCTTCAGAAACAAGAATGGATGTTTTTGGCATTAAAATGGGCACTGTAGGTGTTTTCCTGGCCTCCACTCACTGCCGACTATGCTTCCCCATTGACTTGCATTGGGTTTCGTGTTTCGGTCGATCCCCGACTTTTAGCGATAATCGGCCGACTGCACTCGACTCGACTCTGGACAAAATCGGGTTTCCCAAAACCCTACTCGATCTTAAAAAAATGAAAGTCGCTCAACCCTAGTGAGGAGGTGTGCAGGATTCCTTCTGCGCAGATACAACGCAGGTGGCATTACCAGACAGGCTTTGGGTGCAGGTGGAGGACTGAGAGGAGGTTGAGGAGGCAAAAGCAGTGGAGGAACTTCTAGATGCAGAGGATCGACGAGCAACTCGTGGGGATGGCAAGACTAGGACAGCAGTCCCTTCTCCTGATGTTGACGTAGTTACCCAGTGCCCAGTCACTGACATGTAACGCCCCTGTCCATATCTACTCGTCCAAGTGTCTGTGGTGAAATACAACCTGTCACACACAAAGTTTCTCAAGGAAGCGATGATGTATGCGACATGCTGCTGTAGCGCAGGCACAGCTTTCTTTGAGAAGTAGTGGCGACTGGGCATCTGGTACTGGGGCACTGCGACAGACATAAGGTCTCGAAAATTCTCTGTGTCCACCAGGCAGAAAGGCAGCATTTCTGTAGCCAACAGCTTGAAGATGGAGAAATTCAACCTCTTAGCTTTGTCATGGCTAGGAGAAATGGTCTTTTACTTTTCCACATGTGAGGGACTGAGGGCTGGCTGCCGTGCTTAGACGGAGTTGAGTAGGGTGTCCCCGGCAAACTGCTGGTCTGTGAGGAAGGTGCAGGTGGAGATGTTATGTTGTCTTGATCAAAATGTGGTGTCGATGTTGGAGAGCGCTCAACACCAGCAGGTGTTTCCACTTGCAAATGTCCTGGCGACCTGCCAATCACACTGGCTGTTGCGGGTAAAGAGGTGGAAGGTCTGCATCCAAAACCAAGTGCGACTGCTGTCCCCACAGTCGCAGAGGATGAAGAGGACACGGATGCACTTGATGGGGCAGACGGTGGTTGACCCGGCCCACTAGGCCGCATTGTAGCACAGTGAGCTTCCCACTGCAACTTATGCCTCATATCCATGTGACGGTTCATGCATGAAGTACTCAAACTAGTGATTTTTTGGCCTCTACTGAGATTTTGTTGACAAATCTTACAGAAAAGATGAGTTGGGTCATCCTTTGCGATGTCAAAAAATTCCCAGGCTATGCAAGGCTTAGAGCCCGTGCGACCTGATGAACCACCACAACTTCTTGACTGAGGCACAGTTGGGGTTGAGGATGCAGTTGTTGACGTGCTTCCAGTACTCGGTCTCTGTCCAGGAAGGTGCACCGTTACCTCGTTGTCAGACTCGTCACTAGCATCCTCCTCCACCTCCTCTGCTTACCTCATGGACTGGCGGTTGACAGTAAGTGGGGTCTACAACCTCGTCATCATCATCCTGTGTGTTCTCACACCCGTTGTCCTCAGAGGCAACCTCTTCCTGCCCCGACCGAAAAGTCAAGTTTTCGTTCCAATCAGGTATCTCCGTCTCATCATCATCTTCCTCATTGTCTCGACCAACAGGAGTTACAGTTTGGGAACAAGGGTTTACATTATGCTCAGAACCTTCTTCATCTGGGCCTGGATCTGACTCACAAAGATTCTGGGCATCAGTGCAGATCATTTCCTTGTCTGGATTCACAGAAGCTCTGGAGCAGACCTCTGATTCCCAGGCTATAGTATACGTAAACCGCTCTACCGACTCAACCATGTGTGTTACCCCATGCTCAGATGGGCAGCTGGAGACTTGGGAGCTGTGAGGAAGCAAGTGCGATTGGGGTGACAACTCTGAGGACTGGAGTAGTTGTGACGTTGAAGTTGGCATAGAGGAGAGCCCACTTGAACGAGCACTTGATATCCGTTCAAGCACCTGCTGTTTTTGTGCCTCATCTGGAATTTTTGGCGATGCTTGTAGCGATAATCAAATTAATTTAAACAGCACCTGAGTTGTTTTTCTAAAAGATATTTTATTAGACACATGTATTAAAAATATACCACACAGGGTAATAGTGACAAAGAAATATACATTAGGACACAAAACGAATGTAGTAACATGGACTTGATTGTATGTATGTGAAAAAATCCCAAGTAATGTGCTATAGAACACACAGCGGTCCAGAAATCATGTAGCAGCAAAAAGTACATATGGATATAAAGGCATCAAATAATACTACCAAAAATGGCGCTTGCAGGAGACACCCTCATAACTATGTAACAATAAAGGTACCTTCCGCACCTAATAAAACAATTCAATGGGGTGTCACCGTGTGCCCATATCAAAGAAAGTGCTGCTGCTAAAGAATCACAGTTAAATAGTAAAGAGTCAATAGTTAATTACCCATATAATCTGTGAGATGAAGAGGGACCGGACCGCTGTTCCCCGACGCACGTTTCGTGAGGGTCAACCTCACTTCCTCAAGGGGGCGTGACGCCCCCTTGAGGAAGTGAGGTTGACCCTCACGAAACGTGCGTCGGGGAACAGCGGTCCGGTCCCTCTTCATCTCACAGATTATATGGGTAATTAACTATTGACTCTTTACTATTTAACTGTGATTCTTTAGCAGCAGCACTTTCTTTGATATGGGCACACGGTGACACCCCATTGAATTGTTTTATTAGGTGCGGAAGGTACCTTTATTGTTACATAGTTATGAGGGTGTCTCCTGCAAGCGCCATTTTTGGTAGTATTATTTGATGCCTTTATATCCATATGTACTTTTTGCTGCTACATGATTTCTGGACCGCTGTGTGTTCTATAGCACATTACTTGGGATTTTTTCACATACATACAATCAAGTCCATGTTACTACATTCGTTTTGTGTCCTAATGTATATTTCTTTGTCACTATTACCCTGTGTGGTATATTTTTAATACATGTGTCTAATAAAATATCTTTTAGAAAAACAACTCAGGTGCTGTTTAAATTAATTTAGTTAATATTGAGTTGATAGATGTAACTTTTCTTATATCGCTGGTCTCTTCATATATTGTAGCGATAATCGTAAGAAAGGGATCATATCAGATTGTCTACGAAAAGAAGTAGACATCTTACTTTGACTGGAAGATGGTCTTTCTTCTGCAGATGTTACTGTTGCTTTACCACCTACCCCACGGACACAACCCCTTTTTGTCATGCTCGCGCCCAGACTGGTTGGTGCGGGCGTGCGGGGGAGTGGCCCCACTGGACCACAGACCAAACCTCCCTGGAAGGGGCGTAACTAAGTAGCTTCCTAGGTGTTCGCTGGAGCCTCTGATGGTGAGGTCAGACTTGTGCAATAGGAAGCTACCAGGTACCACTCCAGGGTGGAGTCTGGTTGTGGCTGCTGATCCCACCGGGGAACGGAACATAGACAAGCAAGCGGGCACGGCTGGCACATAGGCAGGCAGACGGGTACAACAGGAACACTGTCAGGCAGGCGGGCACGGCTGGCTCTCTGGTAGGCAGGCGGGCACGGCTGGCTCTCTGGCAGGACTGGTAGACAAGACTGGTACACTGGAAGAACTGGTAGGGACCGGTCTGCAGGCAGGTAAGTAGAACGGGTAAGAACCTGTTCAGACACGAGGACCTAGGAATAAATAGATAAAGACCGCAAGAGCGGATGCAGAGCAAAAGCACAGGAGCTAGAGCCAAGAACAGAAATGCAGGAGGCGGAGCCAAGAGCTGGAGGCGGAGCCAAGTGCAAAACCGCAGGAGGCGGAGCCAAGAGCTGGAGGCGGAGCCAAGTGCAAAACCGCAGGAGGCGGAGCCAAGAGCTGGAGGCGGAGCCAAGTGCAGACAGGCAGGAGGCGGAGCCAAGTGCAGGAGAGGTAGAACCGCAAGGAGCGGAGCCAGGTAGAACCGCAAGGAGCGGAGCCAGGTAGAACCGCAAGGAGCGGAGCCAGGTAGAACCGCAAGGAGCGGAGCCAGGTAGAACCGCAAGGAGCGGAGCCAGGTAGAACCGCAAGGAGCGGAGCCAGGTAGAACCGCAAGGAGCGGAGCCAGGTAGAACCGCAAGGAGCGGAGCCAGGTAGAACCGCAAGGAGCGGAGCCAGGTAGAACCGCAAGGAGCGGAGCCAGGTAGAACCGCAAGGAGCGGAGCCAGGTAGAACCGCAAGGAGCGGAGCCAGGTAGAACCGCAAGGAGCGGAGCCAGGTAGAACCGCAAGGAGCGGAGCCAGGTAGAACCGCAAGGAGCGGAGCCAGGTAGAACCGCAAGGAGCGGAGAGGAGCTGCGGGAGGGGTCTCTGCAGCAAAGCTGAGCAGAGCCACAAAGAATGTGGAGAGAAGCTGCAGCAAGGGATAACTGCAACAGCAGAAGGTAAGCTGAGTAGAAAGGAGCAGAAACGCAGAAGTGAGGAGCAGAGGTAAAGTCACAAAGGTTCAGAGCAGGCAGAGCTGCAAGAGTGCGGAGTGTAAGCAGACTGAGAATACAAGGAAAGACAACAGGGAAGGAAGCCAAAGACTAGGAGACAGAGATAAGACTAAGTACAGACAAGGCAATGGAACAAGACACAAGGACAAAGACACAGGGACCAGGATATTCTGCCTCCTGGTGGGCGGACAACAAGACCAAGGAAATAACACAGAGAATCCTCCAGAGAGGGAGTAACTCAGAGCAAGGCCAGGCAAACTCAGAAGCAAGACACTAACTGAGCTAACACATTGCACAGGCCCAGAACACTGGGTGGAGCTGCACTATATACTGGAGGCCTCTTGGTAATTGGTCAGGAACAGATTGGACAGATGCACCTGATTCCTATAAGAACCAGAGAGTTCAGGCGCCGCCCCTCTATACACAGAGCCATGAAGCATGCAGAGAGCAGAGACACAGAACATGGAGCTGGCAAGAAACAGAAACCACATCATGACCTGGAGCAGTGGGTAAGATAGTGTGAGAAATGCGAGGCCATGCCGTGATGCCAGCAGAGTTGTTACACTTTTTTTCCCTTTCCAACATGCCTATTCCCCATTCCACCGGCAGCAGGCCTTTTGCCACTCATTTTAGTGCTTAACTAATTGGCAACTCTGTATCTGTAGTTGTTGGCACAACAACCGATGGATGAAAACCAAGCAGACCTGAGTGGCCAAACTGTGGTACAAGGTCCAAAACTATTAACTGGATTAGATGCTGTGAAAATTGAGATACACAGTGTAATACTATTGTAGGAACTCAAGGATTCTGATAGCATGGGGCAATTAACAGAGAGACGGGTTTCTTTTGTGCAAATAGTGTATTTGTACAACAGCAATAACACCCAAAACAATGTACTGATAACCCACAGTGTCCTGGAATGAAACAAGTCCTTGAAACATATACAGCAAATCGGCAGAGTTCTAAAGGCAGAGTCCTCAGCAAGGTGAGCAAAAAGTGAGTTTGACAGGTGACGTGGTGCAGATCCAAACACTGTTGGTGCAGAAAGAGTCAAATCCAGGTATGAAGTAAACACAGGGAAGTCCAGAACAAGTCCACAAGTTCATCCCAGGTGTGGCATGAACACGGGTAAGTCCAGAAACTAGTTCACAAGTTGATCCCAGATTTGGCATAAACACAGGTAAGTTCAGAAACAGGTTCACATAAGTATTTTACTGGTGTTGTTTCCAACAGCTCCCACCGGGGGGAGTAAATGAAGGATTACGTAGCAACTCCCAGTCCAGAAACAAGTCCATAAACAAAGTTCCAAAAACACAGTTCTTACCAGGAGGAAAAAACCAAGGGATAAGTTCCAAGTCAGCAGACTAATGATAACATAGAGAGTGTAGCTTACATATGCAGGGAATGTCCAAAGCCAGAGGTAGAGACATAATCAGAACCAGCTGCTGAGCTGAAGGAGAACAGAATCAGAATACTCCAGCAAAGAGGCTGACACCTGACCCGGGTTTTAAACAAACGAACAGGAAGTAGGGCAGACAAAAACAGCAAACTCCATCTTAACAAAGGGCAAAATCATTCACAAGGTGATTTAGAAAACCCGGAATACTGACACACAGGCGGTGTAGATAGTTTCACAGGCGGGATACTCTGTTGACGTGCAGACACTGCTCCTAGGCCCAAAACTATTAACTGGATTAGATTCAGTGAAAATAGAGATACACAGGCGGTGTAGTTAGTTTCACAGGCGGGCAACTCTGCTGACGTGCAGACACTGCTTCTAGGCCCAAAACTATTAACTGGATTAGATGCAGTGAAAATAGAGATACACAGGCGGTGTAGTTAGTTTCACAGGCGGGCTACTCTGCTGACGTGCAGACACTGCTCCTAGGCCCAAAACTATTAACTGGATTAGATGCAGTGAAAATTGAGATACACAGGCGGTATAGTTTGTATCACAGGCGGGCTACTCTGCTGACGTGCAGACACTGCTCCCAGGTCCAAAACTATTAACTGGATTAGATGCAGTGAAAATAGAGATACACAGGCGGTGTAGTTAGGCTATGTTCACATTTGCGTTGTTGTGTGTTGCGTCGGCAACGCATCGGCGACACAACGCACAACGCATGCAAAACGCATGCAAAACGCATTGTTTTGTGACGCATGAGTCCTTTTTTTGCTTGATTTTGGATGCACAAAAAATGCAACTTGCTGCGTCCTCTGCGCCCTGACGCGTGCGCCGCAGTGACGCATGCGTCACAAAACGCAAGTGCAACGCATGTCCATGCGCCCCCATGTTAAATATAGGGGCGCATGACGCATGCGTCGCCGCAGCGGCGCCCGACGCTGCGTGGCACAACGCTAATGTGAACGTAGCCTAATGTGAACGTAGCCTTAGTTTCACAGGCGGGCTACTCTGCTGACGTGCAGACACTGCTCCTAGGCCCAAAACTGTTAACTGGATTAGATGCAGTAAAAATAGAGATACACAGGTGGTGTAATTAGTTTCACAGGCGGGCTACTCTGCTGACGTGCAGACACTGCTACTAAGCCCAAAACCCCAAAACGATTTACTGGGTTAGGTGCAGTAAAAATTGAGATACACAGGCGGTGTAGCTAGCTTCACAGGCGGGCTACTCTGCTGACGTGCAGACAATGCTACTAAGCGCAAAACCCCAAAACGATTTACAGGGTTAGATGCAGTAAAAATTGAGATACACAGACGGTGTAGCTAGCTTCACAGGCGGCCTACTCAGATGACTATCAGACAATGCTACTAGCCCAAAAGGATTGGCTGAGCTAGATTACACCAAATGCTGTGATTAACACTTGCACAGCACTGGCTCAGACCTGCCTGGCAAACAGTGCTATGAACTGCTGTATCCTACCCTGAAAAGGGTTGATATTACAACTAGTCCCGACTCCTCCCGATTCCCAAACCGATCTCTCTGACAATTCGCTCCAAAAAAACACTCTTAGTCTGTATAGTGCCCACAGCAGCAGCGGTGCCGTCTAACACTAAGTTGCAGCAGTGAGGAAATGGTGGCGACGGGGCAAATGGCTGGTTCTTTTAGGGCAAGGACATGTGACATACACAGCCAATAACACATGCCCTTGCTTGTGTGCATCACATGCACATTACTGTGTGTGTGCGCACTGCTGATAGGCTGAGAGACTGCACCGCCCCTCTGTAAATGCGGGAAAAAAAAAATGGAGATCGGCGTTATTTCAGCACAGATCTATCCCCCGCTCACCCCCCCCCACCCACCCACTATACACTGAAACAGTCCATTAACAATGGTAAACAGTTTTAATGTGCAAATCAAGTTAGGCTTTTGGTGAACGAACAGTTATCGAACAGAAACTCGAACAGCCGAATTTTAAGCAAATTGTTCGGGTTCGTCAAACGACTCAAACACCGCCCAAAACAGCTCGAATTTGAAATTGGAGAACAGTTCGACTTGAACACCGCTCGTCTCTAGTTATTATATGCTTCCACAGAGGAATACTATTTTGTGGTAAAAAAAAAAAATTATATATTGGCTGCTACACAGGAATATTATGTAGCTCCCAAAAAATGTTTTTTTTTTTATATGCTGGTACTACCTAATATTATTTCCCTCTACAAATAGCTGATTTTAATATTTTGGTAGTGGATGAAACCCTACTTATCTCACCCTAATCCCACAGTCCGATCCTAAGGCAGGGGTCACACTAACGTATAGGAAATCGGTTCTAGTCTCCCTGCTGAGAGTCGCACAAGTGTTCTCCGTATGGTCATCTATGTGTAATATGTTTGTAATGCTATGATGCAATTTTCTTGCACCTATGTATCCGTATGCCACCCGTATGACAAGCGCCTGGCTTTACATTTCTCACTGATTTTCCCCATTGAATTTAATGGCTCAATGTGCTGAAATTAGGAAAATGTGTGCGCATTTCTTGCAAGTTACAAGGATGGTTGTCCGATTTTTTCTCGCATCCATAGGCTTGCATTGGTGAGACTCAGACGATATATTCGTAAAATAGCAGCATGCTGCGATTTTACACGCACATAAAATACACCTGAGAAAAAAAAAACACCCAGGTGCCTGCCTTTCAACCTCCCTCCTTTTAAATCTCTCCCTACTTAAATCCCCACCAAACAAATAAGTAATCTCTTCACAATCTCTTCAGTTCTTAAATGAGCTTTTTGAAATAAATAATGCACACTATAATCTCCTATCACTCTCCATACATTCCATTCACTCTCCCTATGCTGAAACTACGCTCTCCCTGTGTTGTTTCCAGCTCCCTATGATGCTAGAAGGCCAGCCAATCACAGTAATGCCACACCAAAGATGGCACTGGCATTTCTGTGATTGGCAAGCCAGCCCAGCATGTTCATTGGCTGCAAATAAAGCGCCAAACATGCTGGGCGCGTCACTCGAGTATAACGAGTCAAATATCGCCGAGTAACGAATAGACTGAAAACCGTAACGAATAGTGCCAAATTTATTCACTCACTTTATTCACTCATCACTATTAGATACCAAAAATTGAGGTATATGGTGATTAGAAGGGTTAAAAGGTAAGACTTATATACCGCTATGTACATCTAGCTTAATATAACAAACTAGTAAAATTAGATTCTGGTGGGCATGATAAAGTTAGAAATGTAGGTAGTATGATGTTAGGTGTCTATAAATTACCATGAGCATAGCAAAGACTAGAAAAAAAATGCCAATGGCAAAAATTTTATATTATTCGAAAGGGGTATTGCGGCAGTAGTGAGCTCTGTGTTGGTGACTTCCACTTTAAACTTTGTATCAATACTCTGGCAGCTAAACTCTTGCTCACATCAGCAGCTTTATTGGGAATATAACAGGCTTCATTACTATGTAAATACCTTCTATTCCAGGCAGGGTCGGCGTTAGGGGCAGGCAGACTAGGCAGCTGCCTGGGGCCCCCGCTCCTCCAGGGGCCCCCAGCTAGCGGCAAGTCATGCAGCACCCTATAGGGCCCCTGTGAGGCAGGGGGTCCGCCTGCTGCCAGCGCCGACTCCCCCGCCGCATTGAACTATACCGGCGTCTGCTGGTACAGTTCAAAGCAATGACGGAGGAGAGAACGTCACCTGACGCTCCCTCTCCCATCATTCCCCTCTCTGCCTCTGACACAGCGGGTGCGCATCATCGCGCACTCACTTTTTATCTCAGGCAGTGCGGCGGCAGCCGCCGACACAGGAGTAGGGAGCAGCGTGGGCTCAGGGAGAGGTAAGGAGCTTGTGTTTTTTTTGTTTTTTTTTACTGGACTGTGCGGCCTTTCTCTGGAGGAGAGAGGAGGGGAGGGAAGGGGGGATGTGGGCTGTGCTGTGCTACTGTATGGGCTGTGCTGTATACTACTGTGTGCTCTGCTGTATACTACTGTGTGCTCTGCTGTATACTACTGTGGGCTCTGCTGTATACTACTGTGGGCAGTGCTGTATACTACTGTGGGCTCTGCTGTATACTACTGTGGGCTCTGCTGTATACTACTGTGGGCTCTGCTGTATACTACTGTGGGCAGTGCTGTATACTACTGTGGGCTCTGCTGTATACTACTGTGGGCTCTGCTGTATACTACTGTGGGCTCTGCTGTATACTACTGTGTGGGCTGTGCTATATACTACGTGGCTGTGCTATATACTACTATGTGGGCTGTGCTATATACTATGGGGGTATATTATATTCTATGGGGGAGGCTGTGTTATATACTATGTGGCTGTGTTATATATTTGGGGGGTACATTATACATTATATTCCATGGAGGGGGCTGCATTATATTCTGTGTGGGGCTTTATTAGATTTTATGAGGGATGATTGCATCATACCCTTTCATGGGGCTACATTATATTCTATGGGGAGGTGGGCTGCATTATATCCTGTTCGGGGCTACATTATATTCTATGGGGGGGCTGTATTATATTTATATTCTATGAGGAGTGATTGCATTATACTCTATGAGGGGGCTACATTATACTATATGGGGGGCTGCATTATATTCTATGGGGAGGTTACATTATACTCTGTGGGGGGTTACATTATACTCTGTGGGGGGTTACATTATACTCTGGGGTGACTGCATTATACTCTGTGGGGTGGTGGCTGCATTATTCTGTATGTGGGCTGAATTATACTGTATCAAGGACTATGGGGAATACATTATACTATATGAAGAACTATGGGGTGCATAATACTATGCGAAGTGAACTGTACTACATGGATGACTATGGCGGTGCATTATACTATATGGAGCACTGTGAGGAGTGTATTATGCGATATGGAGGACTGAGGAGTATATTTTAATATATGGAAGACTATGAGGAGTGTATTATACTATATGGAGGACTGTGGGAAGTGTATAATACTATATGGAGGACTATGAGGAGTGTATTATACTATATGGAGGACTATGGGGCACATTATATTATATGGAAGACTATGGGGTGTATTATACTAAACAAGCAAAATGCTGCATATTCATTGGGCGATTGGATTGTTTATGCTGGAATAAAAATCCTTGTTCTCAGTAGCACATCGCCTGTATAAACTGTAGATGTGCTGCTGATAACATGATACTGTATGGTGATCTGTTAGTGATCTATTAGTGATCGTTCTGTCCCCTTCATTCTTTCTCAGATGGTGGAAAGAGGCCGGGAAACAAGCGTCCAACGACTTCACTATTGTCGATCGCACTCGTTTAGCGGCCTGAGATCAGCGCATGTAAATACAGCAGAATTGCTTATGTATGATGTGCAATATGTTAGCATTTGGGGCCCCATTTTAAACTTTGCCTAGGGCCCCACTTTGCCTAAAACCGGCCCTGATTCCAGGCATAGCTTCATAGGCCGGAGAGACAGCATTATCAACCCATCATGTCTTCCGAAGAATGCAGGGAACCTCCACTCTACAAATGCTACAGATTTCTATCTTCTATCACTTGAAACTTTTTGATGTTTGACAACTCGTAGTCTGTTAACTTAGTAGTCAATGAGGGAAAAAGAAAAGGTATGCCAGCTCACCATAAAAGGTTGAGTCTGCACAGGAACCATGATCCGACCAATCATGCATGAAGTAAGTAAAGAAAAATAATGTTGTTCCAACTCCTGGTATAAAGATATTTGTGACAAACTTTATTCCATTAAAATTAAAATGGTATACAAGACAGGATTCTTTTTCTAGTAGTCACATTTCCTCCACAACCATTCCCTGCCAATTCTTTATGCTTTAGTTCGCTTTATCCCTGCAACACCAGATCTTAATTATCCTTCCGGACTGATTAATTTCTTTGAGGTATGGGGTTGCTTTTCTGGAGCCCCAGAGATTTGATGTCTTCTCTGGGCGCTTGGAAGGCCTCTTCTTTTTTTGAGATCCTTGAAAAGATTCCAAGAAGATTGACAAATGTACATTAAACAGTTAAAATAAATAATACTAAAAATATACTGTAGGCAAGGATAATGAAAACTTTTTATTGACAAATATCTACCAGAATCAGCTAAAGAAAACAGCAGTTACTTTTCTACAATATTTTGTATTTAATTTAGCAAAGCTTTTGCCTTTTCAAGTTTGCAGAGCAACTGGAGGTATCAGTACAATAGTAACCTCTGAAAAATGACCTCATATTCAGTGTTACAAAAGTTTATAATTTTTTAGCCAGACATTATTTTTGTAAAGCTGCCATAAAAATGGCAGTTGTGAGCCTCACATACAGAAGGGTAAGGGTGTGCTTAATTAATGAGAACTGACTTAAGCGTTAGTATGCAAAGGTGGCAACGTATAGATGTCTCTTCTGTGTATTGTTAAAAGCCCTAGATCATATCTTATTATAAATCAATGGGCATATAACATCTGGGTAGGTGTTTGTCTTGTTAAATTAAACATGCAGCTGGCCCCTTAATTATTCACTATAATTGACAGCTTTGTCGTACTACACTATGGTTTGAAGTTTCATCCCTAGATCTTGTAATTAGATAATAATAAATGGAGCTTCATTTAATTTCTTTCCCATAAGTAATCTCCCCTTTCAAGCCACAAGAGCTATTAATTTCTCTAGATAAGCCATCTTTAAAATGTTGTCTTTTTATTCTTAATGTATGATATTGCACCGTTGAGTTGTGTTTTCATTTTTACTGTACCTGTTCATCTTGGAATACAGTCTTATGTTACAGTATCTATTAAGGTTGCAGTAGAAATCTCTTAAAGAGCATCTTTTACCCACTAAACACCATTTAAAATAAGCGCGTATTCATTTAGTGGACTTAGCCTCTATAAAAGTCATACTTTTATGCGTAAATATGTCCCTCAATTATGGAAAAAATGTCTTTAATTCCATATACCAATAGGGGAACTCGATGCACCTTTGACATAGGTAAATAGCTTTAGAACAAAGTTCCACCAGTTTTTCTGTTTTCTCTATAGAGACGGACAACCCTGGCTTGTCAAGAACCATCACTGTATCAGAAGAAAGTTTATGCATGTTTTTCTTGTGATTGACAGCACTATCTTGCCCATAACCAGCGCTTTCGCAGGAGAAAGCTAGTGCCTGCGCTCACTCATTGCTGGAGTTCTTAGATTAGAGCACACACATCACTCTCTCCTCTCTGCAACCTCCCCTCTGTGCAACTGCATGCTACTGTAGTGCAGCAGAGTGGAGAGAACTGTGGATATATTCCCTAATCTAGAAACTCCAAAAGAGAATGAACTCAGGGATTTTGGCTTTTTCCAGAGACAATGCTGTCTCCAGCCAATCCAGAAGTTTCAATCACCAGAGAGGCAGAAACCAGTTTTCTCTTTTTCTCTTAAAACAGGGCTACGTCTTTTCAATGCACAGCTATTTTTCATCAAAAAGAGAGGTGGGGTACCCAAATTATGGGGAGTGGAACCCTAATTATTACATGGGAATAAAAAGTAGTTTTGTACAAAGGACAGAAAGATTTATAAAAAAAGTTACGATTTTTACACTACTTCCCAAATTTTGATACAAATTAGAATTAAGGGTCATAGAGTTTTATTTTTTTGTTTGTTTTTAAAATCATGAATTGTATTGTGTTTCAGGGATCTTTGAATCGCTGAAATCAATTTCAAACACTTGTAATAATTAGTTTGCCAGGAAAGCCCAATTAAAAGAAAATTACTTAAGGACATTCCACATTTTTAACCCCTTAATGACCGGAACGTTTTTCGCTCCCCTCCTTCCCAGGGCCATAACTTTTTTATTTTTCTGTCAATATGTGTGGGCTTATTTTTTGCGAAACAAATTGTGTCTTTGAACGGCACTATTGGTTTTAGCATGTCGTGTACTAGAAAACAGGAAAAAAATTCCAAGTGCGGTGAAATTGTAAAAAAAGTGCAATCCCAAACATGTTTTTTGTTTGGCTTTCTTGCTAGGTTCACTAAATGCTAAAACTGACGTGCCATCATTATCCAGGTCATTATGAGCTCATAGACACCAAAGAAGTCTAGGTTCTTTTTTATCTAAGTGGTGAAAAAAAATTCAAAACTTTGCTAAAAAAAAGAAAAAATTGTGCAATTTTCCGTTACATGTAGCATCTCTATTTTTCGTGATCTGGGGTTGAGTGAGGGCTTATTTTTTCTGTGCTGAGCTGACATTTTTAATGATACCATTTTGGTGCAGATACGATCTTTTGATCACTCCTTATTGCATTTTAATGCAATGTCACGGCGACCAAAAAAATGCAATTCTGGCATTTAAACTTTTTTCTCATTACACCGTTTAGCGATCAGGTTAATCCTTTTTTTTGTTGATAGAACGGGCGATTCTGAACGCGGCGATACCAAATATGTGTATGTTTGATTTTTTTTTATTGTTTTATTTTGAATAGGGTGAAAGGGGGGTGATTTAAACTTTTATATATTTGTTATTATTTTCATATTTTTAAAAACATTTTTTTTTAATTTTTGCATGCTTCAATATCCTCCATGGGTGGGTAGAAGCTGGCACAACTTGATTGCCTCTGCTACATAGAGGTGATGCTCAGATAACCTCTATGTAGTAGAATTACAGCATTGCTATGAGCGCCGACCATGGGGTGGCGCTCATAGCAATCCGGCATCAACAACCATAGAGGTCTGCAGGTGACCTCTGGTTGTTATGCCGATGCACTGATGACCCCCAATCATGTGACGGGATCACCGATGTGCTCTTTTTTGCGATACCGCCGGCCATCCTGAACGTGGACACGCAGCCTTAGAGTTCCCCTACAAATGTTAACCAGCAAAGGCTAAACAGACAGCTGTGGGTTGATATGAATAGCCTGGGATGGGGCCATGGATATTTTCCGACTGCTCTGCTGTGGAATCCAGATGTAGCAGAGCTGGGCTTCTTCATGGGACAAATAGATTGTTGTCGGCACAAAAGGAATATTTTTTTATTATTATTTTAATTTTTACAATAATCAATGTGACTGCTCAGTCAAGAATGAAGGACACACTGAGCTGAACTTGGGGCTCTGATGAGCGGTTATGTCATAGAGGTTACTGCCAGTCACTGGTAGCTGTTCCCATGCTCGGTTCAGTGTGAGTTGGCTGATGAAAAGCAGTATCCTTCATAACATCACCGCTAGCACCTTGAGAAAACGCTGACGGTGCTAGTGGTGATCTTATTCAGGTCACCACAGTTCATCGGGATGCTCATAATGAGCTGCCTGTGGGAACCACAGTTTCAGTGACCTGCAGTAACTTAAGTGACGTCATCACAGGTCACTGAAGCTGCGCTATTATACTCAGCATCTCCTGGATCTCAGGCTGAAAGGTCAGATCATGCCATTGTTCAGAAATGCATCAAGATGAAGCAGAAATGGATTACATCATGGAACAAATGTATTATCGTCAGACATGTGAGGAATAAGGTGTTTGTTTATTTTTAATTTATACTGTAGGAAAAAGAGGGTTGGCGAGTATTTATTTCAAATAAAGGATTTTATTTTTGTTTACTTCAAAAAATTGTTAGGAGTCGAGTTTCCTCTGCTGCACAGGGAGAATCTCAATCCGTGTCAACTGCAGTCTCCCATTCTACATTGGCCGCAGTGGAGCCTGCTCAGCGGAGACATCGGTCCCAGCATCTCACTAAGACTGATACTGTGCAAAGGGTTACTGCTGCTTCTCCAGGCTCTGCTATTGTACCCTGCACTGACCTGCGGCGAGCGGGCTTTTCTGGGACTAAGTCCTGCTTTGCACACACTGAGCATGCCCAGGGTAAGATCTCTCAGTGGAGATCAAGGGTCACATGCTCAGGTACTGCAGCCAAATCTATTGGTCCTTCTAGGAAGGTCCTGTAGGTGTGCAGGCTCTGTGGCAGCCTCTCATTGGTCCTTCTAGGAAGGTCCTGTATGTGCTGCAGCTATTTAAGGCTCGCATGGCCGCACGGCCATGCGCTAGTATCTTCATAAGTTATGTGCTTTGTGCCAGTGTGGTCATGTGTTTGTATGTGTTCAGGGACCTGGCTGAAATAAGCCCCTAGAATGCTGGCACCTCCAGCGAGGAGATTGTGTTTGTGTGTATTCAGGGACCTGGCTGAAATAAGCTCCTAGAATGCTGGCACCTCCGGCGAGGAGTTTTGTGTGCATGCATGACCACTGACTGCTCTCATTTGGGTAGTTAGCCTGTGCCTCTGTGAAAGTCTAACAGGGCACAGAGCTTTGCTTTCTCGGAGCGCTCTGTGAAGCTAACAGAGCTGGTTCATACCACCATATAGTGCCGCCAATTACTTAGCAGCAGGTTCTTTCCTGCACGGTGGATCCCGGTTTGCGAACGCACCAATCCCATCTAATAAATATATTCGGTGCGTTCCGCCAACCCTAACAGTATACTAGCACCAGGATCTGGCTAAGTAATGGCGGATAAACAGCGATTGCAGGGGTACATCCAGCTGCTGGAGGGCCGGTTGGCGTCTCTTGAGCGTGCAACCTCGGCGGTGGATGTTACCGCAATAGCTGTTCAGGCTGCTAGTGTGGCTGCAGCAGCTTTACCCACTGCCACCTCTGTTCCGACCTTATCTCACCTCCCATTGCTTAAGAGATACCCTGGGGACAGTAAGTCCTGTAGGGGTTTCGTGAGCCAGTGTGGTATACACCTCGAGCTCCTGGCTGCACGTTTTCCCACAGAGCGGGCAAAGGTGGGATTCATAATCTCTCTCTTGTCGGACAGGGCGTTGGAGTGGGCTACGCCGCTGTGGGAGCGCAACGATCATGTGGTGCGGAGTGTTCCTCGGTTTCTGGACACTCTGAAACAGGTCTTTGTAGGACCTCAAGTCACCCATGATACAGCGCTCCAACTGCTGGCTTTGACTCAGGGTTCAACCATGGTCAGCCATTTTGCGGTTCTCTTCCGGACATTAGCGTCTGAGTTGGAATGGCCAGATAAAACCCTCATTCCCGTATTTTGGAGGGGGCTGGCTGACCATGTGAAGGACACTTTGGCTACTAGGGAGATTCCCGCCACACTGGAGGAGCCCATAGCTGTATCAACTCACATAGACCTTCGTTTTCACGAGCGAAGGTTGGAGCGAGCCCAGTGTAGGCAGAGGTTTCGGCTGGCTCCCGCCTTCGCCAGACCTCTGGAATCTCCAGTCCAGGCATCCGAGCCACATGAGGCCATAGAGGTGACACGAGCGGGATCCAAGTCCCAGTCCGCTCGTGCACATAAGGTCTGTCATGTTTGCCGGCAGTCAGGACATCTTGCCTCCAAGTGTCCTCTGTGGTCAGGGAAATGTCAGCGTCTAGTGGCAGTTGGAGGAGGTACACTAGACACGGTGATGTTTGCCTCAAAGTTGTCCTTCAAGGGGACAATTACCTTAGGCCCATCCACTCTTATGGTAGAGCTATGCGTGGACTCTGGGGCGGAGGGTAATTTTCTGTCATCCGCTGTCGCCCAGCATCACGCAATACCCCTGGTTATGCTCACCAAACCAGTAACCGTTCGAGTGGTAAATGGGTCGACACTACCCTCACAGATTACCCACCAAACCATTCCTATCACGCTTTCTGTGTCTCCATCACATCAGGAGATTATCTCCCTATTAGTCATTTCTGAGGGAATTGATGAGGTCCTGTTGGGGATACCATGGCTACGCTATCATTCTCCTCATATAGAGTGGTCCTCAGGGAGAATTTTGGGATGGAGCATATTCTGCGAGGGTAGATGTCAGAGGGAGTGCATTTAGGTTGCTACAACACAGGTACCCGCAGATCTTTCCTCTCTCCCCAAGCACTATTAGCCCTATGCAGATGTGTTCTCCAAAAGGGCTGCGGAGACCCTTCCACCTCACCGCCCCTATGACTGTCCTATTGACCTCTTGCCTGGTGCTGAGCCTCCCCGGGGTCGAGTCTATCCGTTAAATCTCCCGGAGACGGAGGCAATGTCTCAGTACATCCAAGAGAATCTGGCAAGAGGATTCATTAGGAAGCCAGTGTCACCTGCAGGGGCTGGGTTCTTCTTCGTACAGAAGAAGACTGGAGACTTACGTCCATGCATAGACTACAGGGGTCTTAACGCCATCACCGTTAAAAACAAGTACCCATTACCCCTGATATCTGAGCTTTTTGATAGGCTACGGGGAGCAAGGATATTTACAAAATTAGATCTGCGGGGTGCCTATAACCTGATTCGCATCCGTGAGGGGGACGAATGGAAGACGGCTTTTAACACCAGGGATGGGCACTATGAATACCTGGTGATGCCCTTCGGGCTCTGTAATGCTCCAGCCGTTTTCCAAGACTTTGTGAATGACATTTTCCGGGATATGCTATGCTCACCACCTCGGTCATAGTCTATCTGGATGATATTCTCATCTACTCTCCAGATATTGACTCCCATCGTAGAGATATTCGCAAAGTCTTCGACCTCTTATGGGCAAACTCCCTCTACGCCAAGTTGGAGAAGTGTGTGTTTGAGCAGGAGTCCTTGCCTTTCCTTGGTTATATCATCTCTGCCCAGGGTTTGGCTATGGATCCTGCCAAGCTACAGGCTGTGATGGACTGGCAGGAACCCCATTCTCTTAAAGCGGTGCAGCGCTTTATGGGGTTCATTAATTACTATCGCCAGTTCATTCCACACTTCTCAACTTTGGTAGCTCCCTTGGTTGCCCTCACCAAGAAGGGAGCAAATCCCAAGTTGTGGTCAGAGGAGGTCTGTTATGATGAGCTGATGGTTAGGAGCACTAGGAATGACCTGATGAGCAAACTAGTAATACAGGACAAGCTCTGGGAAGTGGGAACTTTGCTGACCGCAACCCCTAAACCTATCACAACAACTAGAAATAGCCATGGAGCGTACCTGACTCTGCCTAGACGCCTCTTCACAGCCTAAGAGCTAACTACCCCTAAAGATAGAAAATAAGGCCTAACTTGCCTCAGAGAAATTCTCCAAAGAAATAGGCAGCCCCCCACACGTATTGACTGTGAGTTAAGATGGAAGTCACAAACACAGGAATGAAATAGGTTTCAGCAAAGGAGGCCAGACTTAACTAAACAGACTTGAGGATAGAAAAGGTATCTTTGCGGTCAGCATAAAAAACTACCAAAAAACCACGCAGAGTGTGCAAAAGAGACCCCACACCGACTCACGGCGTGGAGGTGCCACTCTGCATCCCAGAGCTTCCAGCTTAGCCAGGCAGAATCATGATAGCAAGCTGGACAAGAAAACAGTGGTAAACAAATAAGCTAGCAGGGACTTAGCTTTTGCTGGAGTAGACAGGTCATCTGAAAGATCCAAGAGCAAACTGAACCAGTACTAGGACATTGACAGCTGGCATCAAGTAACGATCTGAGTGGAGTTAAATAGAGCAGCCAGTCAAGGCCTAAACGAGATCAGCTGGAGAAGGAACCTCAGAACCAGCAGCTCCACTCACAGCCACCAGAGGGAGTCCATGAACAGAACTCGCCGAAGTACCATTCATAACCACAGGAGGGAGTTCGAGAACAGAATTCACAACAGTACCCCCCCCTTGAGGAGGGGTCACCGAACCCTCACCAGAGCCTCCAGGCCGATCCGGATGAGCCAAATGAAAGGCACGAACAAGATCGGCAGCATGAACATCAGAGGCAACCACCCAGGAATTATCCTCCTGACCATAACCTTTCCACTTGACTAGGTACTGAAGTTTCCATCTCGAAATACGAGAATCCAAAATCTTCTCCACCACATACTCCAACTCCCCCTCAACCAACACTGGGGCAGGAGGATCAAGGGAGGGAACCACAGGAGCCACATATCTCCGCAATAACGACCTATGGAACACATTATGGATGGCAAAAGAAGCTGGAAGATCCAAACGAAATGACACAGGATTAAAAATTTCAGAAATCTTATAAGGACCAATGAAACGAGGCTTAAACTTAGGAGACGAAACCTTCATAGGAACATAACGAGATGACAACTAAACCAAATCCCCAACAAGAAGTCGGGGACCAACACAGCGACGGCGGTTAGCGAAACGTTGAGCCTTCTCCAGGGACAATGTCAAATTGTCCACTACGTGAGTCCAAATTTGCTGCAACCTGTCCACCACAGAATCCACACCAGGACAGTCCGAAGGCTCAACCTGCCCTGAAGAAAAACGAGGGTGGAAACCAGAATTACAGAAAAAAGGCGAAACCAAAGTGGCCGAGCTGGCCCGATTATTAAGGGCGAACTCAGCCAAAGGTAAGAAGGACACCCAATCATCCTGATCAGCAGAAACAAAGCATCTCAGATATGTTTCCAAAGTCTGATTGGTTCGTTCGGTTTGGCCATTTGTCTGAGGGTGGAAAGCTGAAGAAAAAGGCAAATCAATGCCCATCTTAGCACAAAAGGACCGCCAAAATCTTGAAACAAACTGGGAACCTCTGTCCGACACGATGTTCTCCGGAATGCCATGTAAACGAACCACATGCTGGAAAAACAATGGAACCAAATCAGAGGAGGAAGGCAATTTAGGCAAAGGTACCAAATGGACCATCTTAGAGGAGCGATCACAAACCACCCAGATAACTGACATCCTCTGAGAGACAGGGAGATCTGAAATAAAATCCATGGAAATATGCGTCCAGGGCCTTTTCGGGACCGGCAAGGGCAAAAGCAACCCACTGGCACGAGAACAGCAGGGCTTAGCCCGAGCACAAGTCCCACAGGACTGCACAAAAGAACTCACATCTCGTGACAAGGAAGGCCACCAAAAGGATCTAGCCACCAAATCTCTGGTACCAAAGATTCCAGGATGACCAGCCAACACCGAACAATGAACCTCAGAGATAACTCTACTAGTCCATCTATCAGGGACAAACAGCTTCTCCGCTGGGCAACGGTCAGGTCTATCAGCCTGAAACTCCTGCAGCACCCGCCGCAAATCAGGGGAGATGGCAGACAAAATTACCCCCTCTTTGAGAATACCAGCCGGCTCAGGAACTCCCGGAGAATCAGGCACAAAACTCCTTGAAAGGGCATCAGCCTTCACATTCTTAGAACCCGGAAGGTACGAAACCACAAAATTGAAGCGGGAGAGAAACAGTGACCATCGAGCCTGTCTAGGATTCAACCGCTTGGCAGACTCGAGATAAGTCAGATTCTTGTGATCCATCAAGACCACCACGCGATGTTTGGCTCCTTCAAGCCAATGTCGCCACTCCTCAAACGCCCACTTCATAGCCAACAACTCTCGATTGCCCACATCATAATTGCGCTCAGCAGGCGAAAACTTTCTAGAAAAGAAAGCACATGGTTTCATCACAGAGCCATCAGAACCTCTTTGAGACAAAACAGCCCCTGCTCCAATCTCAGAAGCATCCACCTTGACCTGAAACGGGAGCGAAACATCTGGCTGACACAACACAGGGGCAGAAGAAAAAGACACTTCAGCTCCTGAAAAGCCTCAGCGGCCGCAGAGGACCAATTGACCACATCCGCACCTTTCTTGGTTAAGTCAGTCAATGGTTTAACAACACTAGAAAAATTAGCGATGAAGCGACGGTAAAAATTAGCAAAGCCCAGGAATTTCTGAAGGCTCTTCACAGAAGTAGGCTGAGTCCAATCATAAATGGCCTTAACTTTAACAGAGTCCATCTCGATAGTAGAAGGGGAAAAAATGAAGCCCAAAAATGAAACCTTCTGAACTCCAAAGAGACATTTAGACCCCTTCACAAACAAGGAATTAGCACGAAGGACCTGGAACACCATTCTGACCTGCTTCACATGAGACTCCCAATCGTCCGAAAAGACCAAAATATCATCCAAATATACAATCATGAATCTATCCAGGTACTTTCGGAAGATGTCATGCATAAAGGACTGAAACACAGATGGAGCATTAGAAAGCCCGAATGGCATCACCAAGTACTCAAAATGGCCCTCGGGCGTATTAAATGCTGTTTTCCATTCATCGCCCCGTTTAATACGCACAAGATTATACGCCCCTCGAAGATCTATCTTGGTGAACCAGCTAGCCCCCTTAATCCGAGCAAACAAATCAGACAGTAGCGGCAAAGGGTACTGAAATTTGACGGTGATTTTATTGAGAAGGCGGTAATCTATACAAGGTCTCAGAGAACCATCCTTCTTGGCCACAAGAAAGAACCCTGCTCCCAACGGTGACGACGACGGGCGAATATGCCCTTTCTCCAAGGACTCCTTTATATAACTCCGCATTGCGGCGTGTTCTGGCACAGATAAATTGAACAGTCGGCCCTTCGGAAACTTACTACCAGGAATCAAATTAATAGCACAATCGCAATCCCTATGAGGAGGTAGGGCACTGGATTTGGGCTCATCAAATACATCCCGGTAATCTGACAAGAACTCAGGGACTTCAGAAGGATGGGAAGACGAAATAGACAACAATGGGACATCCATATGTACCCCTTGACAACCCCAACTGGATACAGACATTGATTTCCAATCCAATACTGGATTATGGACCTGTAGCCATGGCAAACCCAAAACGACCACATCATGCAGATTATGCAACACCAAAAAGTGAATATCCTCCTGATGTGCAGGAGCCATGCACATAGTCAATTGAGTCCAGTACTGAGGCTTATTCTTGGCCAAAGGTGTAGCATCAATTCCTCTCAATGGAATAGGATACTGTAAGGGCTCCAAGAAAAAACCACAGCGCCTGGCAAACTCCAAGTCCATCAAATTCAGGGCAGCGCCTGAATCCACAAATGCCATAACAGAATAGGACGACAAAGAGCAAATCAGAGTAACGGACAAAAGAAATTTTGGCTGTACCGTACCAATGGTGGCAGACCTAGCGAACCGTTTAGTGTGCTTAGGACAATCGGAGATAGCATGAGTGGAGTCACCACAGTAAAAACACAGCCTATTCTGACGTCTGTATTCTTGCCGTTCAGCTCTGGTCAAGGTCCTATCACATTGCATCGGCTCAGGCTTCTGCTCAGAAAACACCGCCAAATGGTGCACATTTTTGCGCTCACGTAAGCGTCGATCGATCTGAATGGCCAAGGACATAGACTCATTCAGACCAGCAGGCGTGGGGAATCCCACCATAACATCCTTAAGGGCTTCAGAAAGACCCTTTCTGAAAATTGCCGCCAGGGCACACTCATTCCACTGAGTAAGCACAGACCACTTTCTAAACTTCTGACAATATACCTCCACTTCATCCTGACCCTGACACAAAGCCAGCAAAATTTTCTCTGCCTGATCCACTGAATCTGGTTCATCATAAAGCAATCCAAGCGCCAGAAAAAACGCATCTACATTACGCAATGCAAAATCTCCTGGCGCAAGGGAAAATGCCCAGTCTTGAGGGTCGCCACGTAGCAAAGAAATAATGATTTTTACTTGCTGAATAGGGTCACCAGAGGAGCGGGGTTTCAAAGCAAAAAACAGTCTACAATTATTTTTGAAATTCAGGAACTTAGATCTATCCCCAGAAAACAAATCAGGAATTGGAATTCTGGGTTCTAACATCGGGTTCTGAACTACATAATCTTGAATGCCTTGTACCCTTGCAGTGAGTTGATCCACACAAGAGGACAGACCTTGAATGTCCATATCTACACCTGTGTCCTGAACCACCCAGAGATTTAGGGGAAAAGAAAAACAAAACACGCTGCAGAAAAAAAAATGGTCTCAGAACTTCTCTTATCCCTCTATTGAGATGCATTAACACTTTACGGGCCAGCTGTACTGTTATGATGAGCTGATGGTTAGGAGCACTAGGAATGACCTGATGAGCAAACTAGTAATACAGGACAAGCTCTGGGAAGTGGGAACTTTGCTGACCGCAACCCCTAAACCTATCACAACAACTAGAAATAGCCATGGAGCGTACCTGACTCTGCCTAGACGCCTCTTCACAGCCTAAGAGCTAACTACCCCTAAAGATAGAAAATAAGGCCTAACTTGCCTCAGAGAAATTCCCCAAAGAAATAGGCAGCCCCCCACACGTATTGACTGTGAGTTAAGATGGAAGTCACAAACACAGGAATGAAATAGGTTTCAGCAAAGGAGGCCAGACTTAACTAAACAGACTTGAGGATAGAAAAGGTATCTTTGCGGTCAGCATAACAAACTACCAAAAAACCACGCAGAGTGTGCAAAAGAGACCCCACACCGACTCACGGCGTGGAGGTGCCACTCTGCATCCCAGAGCTTCCAGCTTAGCCAGGCAGAATCATGATAGCAAGCTGGACAAGAAAACAGTGGTAAACAAATAAGCTAGCAGGGACTTAGCTTTTGCTGGAGTAGACAGGTCATCTGAAAGATCCAAGAGCAAACTGAACCAGTACTAGGACATTGACAGCTGGCATCAAGTAACGATCTGAGTGGAGTTAAATAGAGCAGCCAGCCAAGGCCTAAACGAGATCAGCTGGAGAAGGAACCTCAGAACCAGCAGCTCCACTCACAGCCACCAGAGGGAGTCCATGAACAGAACTCGCCGAAGTACCATTCATAACCACAGGAGGCAGTTCGAGAACAGAATTCACAACAGAGGTCTCCAAGGCCTTTCTCTCGATTAAGTCACACTTCGCTAGCGCTCCAATCCTACATCGCCCCGATGTAGATAAGCCATTTATCATGGAGGTGGATGCCTCATCCGTTGGTGCTGGAGCAGTCCTTTTCCAAAAGGATGCTCAAGGTCGGAAGCATCCTTGCTTCTTCTTCTCCAAGACCTTCACACCAGCGGAGCGGAATTATTCCATCGGGGACAGGGAGTTGCTAGCCATGAAGTTGGCTTTTTCAGAGTGGAGACACCTCTTGGAGGGAGCTCGCTTTCCCTTCCAAGTGTTCACTGACCACAAGAACTTGGTATATATACAGACGGCCCAGCGGCTGAATTTTCGCCAGGCTAGATGGTCCCTGTTCTTCTCCCGGTTCCATTTTACTCTCCATTTTCTCTCCAGGGAGAAGAACATTCATGCCGACGCTCTCTCCCGCTCCGTATTGTCATCTGAGGAGGAGGAGGAGCCTCGGCTTATTGTCCCTTCTGAGAGCCTGAGAACTGTGGCTCCGGTTTCGCTAGAGTCCGTGCCCCCGGGCAAGACTTTCGTACCAGCGAATTTGCGACTGGAGGTTCTCTCTTGGTCTCACTCGTCCAGAGTGGGTGGACATTTTGGGACCAAGAGGACATCTGAGCTTTTGGCAAGGACGTACTGGTGGCCGCATATGGCCCGTGACGTCGGGGACTATATTCGGGCGTGTGTCTCCTGCACCCAGTATCGGTCTCCACGGCCTGCTGGGTTACTTTACCCCATGCCGGTGGCAGACAGGCCCTGGTAGATGATCGGGATGGACTTCGTGGTGGGCTTACCCAAGTCTCGTAGCTACACGGTTATCTGGGTAGTCACCGATCATTTTTCTAAGATGGTGCATTTGGTGCCGCTTCCACGGTTACCTTCTGCACTGGCCTTGGCGGCGTTGTTCATAAAATATATTTTCCGCATACATGGAATGCCTGATAAAATTGTCAGTGACCGGGGTCCCCAGTTTGCTTCTCGGTTTTGTAGAGAGCTCTGCCGTTTACTATGCATAGAGCTGAATCTCTGCTCTGCATATCATCCCGAGATGAATGGGTTGGTAGAGAGAACCAACCAGACTCTGGTAACATACTTGCGACATTTTGTCTCTGCTAGGCAGGATGACTGGCCATCTTTGCTACCTTGGGTGGAATTTGCCTTGAACAATGCCGTAGCCGATTCCACTGGTCAGACTCCTTTTCTCCTTAATTACGGCCAGCATCCGCATGTCCCTGTGCCCATGCCCGTGTCATCCACCGATTATAGGGTGGCAGACTGGGCAGTGGAGGCACATGACATCTGGGACCGCACACAGGATGCCATCCGGGCCTCCAAGGAGAGAATGAGGGTTTCGGCTGATACACACCGGCGCCCCGCTCCGACCTTTGCTCCTGGCGACTTAGTGTGGCTCTCCGCCCATGACATCAGGCTGCGAGTTGAGTCCACTAAGTTTGCGCCTCGCTACATTGGCCCGTTCAAGGCTCTGGAACAGGTCAACCCTGTGGTCTACCGTTTGGCTATTCCTCCACGCCTTGGTATCACCGATACTTTGCACGTTTCCCTCTTAAAGCCTGTTCATTTGTCCCTTTTTTCTGAGTCATCTGCCGGGACATCGGGTTCATCCACGGACGAGTTTGAGGTGAATGCTATCATGGGGTGCAAGGTGGTACGTGGCAAGAAATTTTATCTGGTGGACTGGAAGGGTCACGGTCCAGAGGATAGAACCTGGGAGCCTGTGGAGCACATTCGGGCTCCGCTGCTCATTGCAGCTTTTGAGCATAGCGAGGCTCAAGGAGGGGGGCCCTAGGTGGGGGAGTAATGTTAGGAGTCGAGTTTCCTCTGCTGCACAGGGAGAATCTCGATCCGTGTCTGCTGCGGTCTCCCATTCTGCATCGGCCGCAGTGGAGCCTGCTCAGCAGAGACGTCGGTCCCAGCGTCTCACTAAGACTGATACTGTGCAAAGGGTTACTGCTGCCTCTCCAGGCTCTGCTATTGTACCCTGCATTGATCTGCGGTGAGCGGGCTTTTCTGGGACTAAGTCCTGCTTTGCACACACTGAGCATGCCCAGGGTAAGATCTCTCAGTGGAGATCAAGGGTCACATGCTCAGGTACTGCAGCCAAATCTATTGGTCCTTCTAGGAAGGTCCTGTAGGTGCGCAGGCTCTGTGGCAGCTTCTCATTGGTCTAGAGAGGCTGGGTTCAGGGACCCGGCTGAAATAAGCCCCTAGAATGCTGGCACCTCCGGCGAGGAGATTGTGTTTGTGAGTATTCAGGGACCTGGCTGAAATAAGCTCATAGAATGCTGGCACCTCCGGCGAGGAGTTTTGTGTGCATGCATGACCACTGACTGCTCTCATTTGGGTAGTTATCCTGTGCCTCTGTGAAAGTCTAACAGGGCACAGAGCTTTGCTTTCTCGGCCGCTCTGTGAAGCTAACAGAGCTGGTTCATACCGCCATATAGTGCCGCCAATTACTTAGCAGCAGGTTCTTTCCTGCATGGATCCCGGGTTGCGAACGCACCAATCCCATCTAATAAATATATTCGGTGCGTTCCGCCAACCCTAACAACTATGAGGTTAGTAATGGGGGCCTTTCCGTTACTAACCCCAGGGCTTGATGTCAGCTGAAATTACAAAGCTGACATCAATTCCAACCCAATTACCCCATTTATCACCACCACATGGCAAGTGGGAAGAGGGGAGAATAAGCACCAGAATTGGCACATCTTATGGATGCGTTATTTCTGGGGCAGCTGAGAGCTGATATTTTTAGTCTGAGAGCGGGCCAAAATCTCCATCGCCCCTTTCCAGGTTATTAATATCAGCCCATAGCTGTCAGATATACATAAACCTACTATACGCCCACCCCTAATGCTCACTAGCAGAAATGTTTGCTGTGAACCTAAACATCTTGTTTACTGATGAGTGTCATGTAAGCCTGGATGGTCCAGATTGATGAAGTAATGGATGGTTGGTGGTTGCTCACCATGTCTCAAAAAGCTGTGACATCAGAAAGGAGGTTATGGAGTCATGTTTTGGGTCAGAATAGTAGGGAGAGAGCTGGTAGACCCCTTTATGGTCCCGTATGGTGTTAAAATGACCTTTGCAAAGTATATAGAGTTTATGACTGAACACTTGCTTCCATGGTGCTAAATAAAAACCATGCCATCCGTAGCAAAATCATCTTCATGCATGACAATGCAACATTCCATGCTGCAAAGAATACCTCTGAGTCATTTTGGAGTATTCTTAAGCAAAAGATCTATAAGGATGAGAGGCAGTTCAAATGATCTGATTCTGGCATCCTACAAAAAATTTAAATCAGAAACTATCAAAAAGGTCAGTGTAGATAAGAATTGTTAAGGTGACATATAAGAAAGGGTCCTATGTTTACATGTTATAATGATTCTACCCCCTCAGTGTGTCTTTGGATCCAGTGATTGACAGTTCAGTCTGGTGATTGGGCATGCTGAGCTGTCTGTACAGTGTTTGACAGCTCAGCTGTGCAGTCTGGTGCAGGGGCGTGCTTAGCTGTCTGTGCAGTGATTGACAGCTTAGTTGTGAAGTCTGGTGAATGGGATTGCTGAGCTGTATGTGCTTTGATTGACAGCTTATCCATTCAATCTGAGACTTGGAGGTGCTGAGCTCCCACTAGATACTCCACATTCCCTTGAGTGCTCAGCTATTTAACTGAGCTGGCAGTCCCAAATAGCTGTCAGCCATAAATTTGGCTCCGTGTTATTGTTTTCCCAGTGCTTAGTGCCTTGCTTGTTGATCTATAACTCCCTGGCCTTGGACCACGTTCTAACCATCCATTTGTCTAATCCTTTGGCTTTGACCTGCTATCCTCTGGAATTTTAACCTTGGACCGTTACTTGACTTGACACCTTTGTCTCTTCCCCATGTTTATGACTCACAGCTTGTCCGTGAGCAGTGACTCAGTTTCACATTACTGCTGATCTGTACGTTTTTCTTTTTCACCAGTAGGAAGCCTGCTCGCATGCTCTGTAACCAGGTGGCGAATTTGATGCAGATGATGCAGAATCTGGTTATGGTCTGCCAAACACTGGAATCATCAAAGTACCAATCGCAGGGTCAAATAATTAGTTTTATGAATACTAGAGATGAGCCAACTTGTTCGGAAAACATTCGCCAATCTCAAATTCGACACGAACATAGCATATTCAGATTTGTGCTCGGACACCCTAGCATTTCTACTAAAAATCCGCAAAATTTGGCCAAAGTTCGCTACATGTAGGGATGAACGAACCTGTCAAGGTTCGGTTCAGTTCAGATTCACTGAATGGATCGCTGTTAGCCGAACAGTTCTCCAAACGGTGCATCAAACGTACCTGAACGTCTGTCATGGTTTGTTTGGGATTTCTTTGGCAGTACTTCTAAGGTTAATTTATGTGGCCTCTCTTTGGGTTGGGGAGGACTATATTTACCCGCCCCTGTGCTGTGCCCGTTGTCAGTTATACATCTGATCTCGACTGAGAAGCTGACCCTGTGAAAACCTGTGTGTATTGCGTATTCCTGTTTGCGTGCTTGTGTATGACCCGGTCTGTTCCCCATTTTTGCATTTGTCTCCTGATTCGGTACTTCTTGTGATACTCCTGGTTTTGATCTCTGCTTTGTTCCCTTATTTCCTGCTCGTTACTCCTTCTGGTACATCATGTCTCTCTCTGGCTTCTGACCTCAGCTAGTCTTTACTACGCTATTAGTCTCTCCCCTTGGCTACCATGCTGTCCTCTGGTCTGACCTTGGCTCGCCTGACACTTCTCTCAGGTTCCCCAGCTGCTGTCATTATGCCTGGGAGTTCAGGACCTAGCCTTGCTTCCAGCCACTCCCACGGTGGTCACGTGTTGCATCTCACTTCACAGCAGGAGTTACCGGCTTTCCCAGCATGTGCCCGGACACTCGTACAGTCTCAGAGGGTAAGTATGTTACAGTGCCCATCACTAGGGTTGAGCGACTTTCATTTTTTTAAGATCGAGTAGGGTTTTGGGAAACCCGATTTTGTCCAGAGTCGAGTCGAGTGCAGTCGGCCGATTATCGCTAAAAGTCGGGGATCGACCGAAACACGAAACCCAATGCAAGTCAATGGGGAAGCATAGTCGGCAGTGAGTGGAGGCCAGGAAAACACCTACAGTGCCCATTTTAATGCCAAAAACATCCATTCTTGTTTCTGAAGCTTGCCAATCTTAATTAACTGTATAATAATAGTTGGGCATAGGGAATTGGGGGAAAGTTGTGGGGGGAGTAGGGCTGGCTCAAGTTTTTCGTGGGCCCAGGAAATGCGGACTACGTCACGGCGGTGTTGCAGGGAAAGGTAAGTATTTAAAAGTTGCAAGTGCTGTGATCCTGAGCAAGCAGGGGGGGCCCACTCGTTCGCATTGCCACTGGCACAGGGCCCCTCAAAGTACGGCGGTGTGTTTGCATGGCGGGGGCGCCTCCCACCAGCAGCGACACTTTTGCGTACTCTGAGGGGCCCTGTGCCAGTGACGTCGCCAACGAGTATGCCCCCCCACCTGATGAAGGAACCTGCACTTTCATCTGCACCTTCCTCTTTGTCCCTGTGTAAGGTGGTATAACATGCGGGAAGGGGAACCTTACTTTCAGCAGGGACAGATTCTGGCTGTGTAGAGTACAAGGGGAATGTAGTGGTCTAGGTCAATGTACCAGCAGACTCATTTAGCAGTGGCTGGGCAATGGGCAGGATGAGGAGGAAACAGATATAGGGCCAAAGAATAAAGTAGGCTACATGCAGTTCAAAATTGGTAACAGGACTAAACAGGCGGCATTGCTTTGTTCAGTGGAGTAGCAAACCCAAGAGCAGCAGACACTGTTTCAAGGGCCTAACCACACTAGTAGGCCAAATGCAGTTTAATATCTGATAGTATAGGGCGAAAGCCAGAATGTGGAAGCTCAGCTTTGTTCAGTTGAGGACAACACCAGGGAGGGGCAGACACCTTTAGTAGGCCGGAAAAGCCTATTGCATTTTTTAAAATGGTAATTTGGAGCAGAAGGTTGAAGCTCAGCTTTATTTAGTTGAGGGCAACACCAGGGAGGGGCAGAAGCCGTTAGTAGGCCCTAACCACCATTTTTTTTTTTTTTAAAACCACTTAATGAGAGCCGGAAGGTTGAAGCTCAGCTTTATTTAGTTGAGGACAACACCAGGGAGGGGCAGAAGCCGTTAGTAGGCCCTAACCACCATTTTTTTTTTAAAACCACTTAATGAGAGCCGGAAGGTTGAAGCTCAGCTTTATTTAGTTGAGGACAACACCAGGGAGGGGCAGAAGCCGTTAGTAGGCCCTAACCACCATTTTTTTTTTAAAACCACTTAATGAGAGCCGGAAGGTTGAAGCTCAGCTTTATTTAGTTGAGGACAACACCAGGGAGGGGCAGAAGCCGTTAGTAGGCCCAAACCACCATTTTTTTTTTTTTTAAAACCACTTAATGAGAGCCGGAAGGTTGAAGCTCAGCTTTATTTAGTTGAGGACAACACCAGGGAGGGGCAGAAGCCGTTAGTAGGCCCTAACCACCATTTTTTTTTTTAAAACCACATAATGAGAGCCGGAAGGTTGAAGCTCAGCTTTATTTAGTTGAGGACAACACCAGGGAGGGGCAGAAGCCGTTAGTAGGCCCTAACCACCATTTTTTTTTTAAAACCACTTAATGAGAGCCGGAAGGTTGAAGCTCAGCTTTATTTAGTTGAGGACAACACCAGGGAGGGGCAGAAGCCGTTAGTAGGCCCTAACCACCATTTTTTTTTTTTTTAAAACCACTTAATGAGAGCCGGAAGGTTGAAGCTCAGCTTTATTTAGTTGAGGACAACACCAGGGAGGGGCAGAAGCCGTTAGTAGGCCCTAACCACCATTTTTTTTTTAAAACCACTTAATGAGAGCCGGAAGGTTGAAGCTCAGCTTTATTTAGTTGAGGACAACACCAGGGAGGGGCAGAAGCCGTTAGTAGGCCCTAACCACCATTTTTTTTTTTAAAACCACATAATGAGAGCCGGAAGGTTGAAGCTCAGCTTTATTTAGTTGAGGACAACACCAGGGAGGGGCAGAAGCCGTTAGTAGGCCCTAACCACCATTTTTTTTTTAAAACCACTTAATGAGAGCCGGAAGGTTGAAGCTCAGCTTTATTTAGTTGAGGACAACACCAGGGAGGGGCAGAAGCCGTTAGTAGGCCCTAACCACCATTTTTTTTTTTTTTAAAACCACTTAATGAGAGCCGGAAGGTTGAAGCTCAGCTTTATTTAGTTGAGGACAACACCAGGGAGGGGCAGAAGCCGTTAGTAGGCCCTAACCACCATTTTTTTTTTAAAACCACTTAATGAGAGCCGGAAGGTTGAAGCTCAGCTTTATTTAGTTGAGGACAACACCAGGGAGGGGCAGAAGCCGTTAGTAGGCCCTAACCACCATTTTTTTTTTTAAAACCACATAATGAGAGCCGGAAGGTTGAAGCTCAGCTTTATTTAGTTGAGGACAACACCAGGGAGGGGCAGAAGCCGTTAGTAGGCCCTAACCACCATTTTTTTTTTTTAAACCATATAATGAGAGCCGGAAGGTTGAAGCTCAGCTTTATTTAGTTGAGGACAACACCAGGGAGGGGCAGAAGCCGTTAGTAGGCCCTAACCACCATTTTTTTTTTTAAAACCACATAATGAGAGCCGGAAGGTTGAAGCTCAGCTTTATTTAGTTGAGGGCAACACCAGGGAGGGGCAGAAGCCGTTAGTAGGCCCTAACCAAAGTTGAAGGCCAAATGCAGTTTAATTTCTGATACTATAGGCCGAAAGCCAGAAGGTGGAAGTTCCGATTTAGACAGTGGAGGACAATTTGAATTAGGGACTGCAGACAGACTTAGTAGGCTGTCCCCTGTGGACCATGCATCCACCACATTAACCCATTGCGCCGTAATGGACACGTAATCTTCCGTGGCCATGCCTACAGGTCCATGCGTCTGTTGTCAGGTGCACCTTTGTACTCACAGATTGCCAGAGTGCATGGACAATGCGGTCTTCTACATGCTGGTGGAGGGTTGGGATGGCTTTTCTCGCAAAAGAAGTGTCGACTGGTTAGCTTGTAGCGTGGTACAGCGTAGTCCATCATGGCCTTATTAATAGTAAATAAAATATATAACTAGGCTCTATGAACTTTTAAATAGGTTCCAGGGGTACACGGGCAGCATTGGTGTGGTCAGTGGAGGAGTATTGCAAGTAGGGGCTGCAGACAGGCTATCAAAGGCCTAAAATAACAAACAGTAGGCAGTCATGGCAGTTTTACATCGGTTACATGGATACACAGGCAGGCACTCCAGGCAGCATTGTGCTCAGTGGAGGAGTATTGCAAGTAGGGGCCGCAGACAGGCTATCAAAGGCCTAAAATAACAAACAGTAGGCAGTCATGGCAGTTTTACATCGGTTACATGGATACACAGGCAGGCACTCCAGGCAGCATTGTGGTCAGTGGAGGAGTATTGCAAGTAGGGGCCGCAGACAGGCTATCAAAGGCCTAAAATAACAAACAGTAGGCAGTCATGGCAGTTTTACATCGGTTACATGGATACACAGGCAGCTAGGTGGTGAGTGGAGGAGTATTTAAAGTAAGGACCGCAGACAGGCTATCAAAGGCCTAACATAACAAACAATAGGCTCATGGCAGTTTTACAGCGGTTACATGGATACACGGGCAGGCAGCTTGGTGGTGAGTGGAGGAGTATTTAAAGTATGGACCGCAGACAGGCTTCGAAGGCCTAACACAATAAAATGGGCTGGCTGTAGGCACTTTAAAATTGGTTCCAGGGGTACACGGGCAGCAGTGGTCTGGTCAGTGGAGGCCTAGTGGAAGTATGGACCGCAGACAGGCTTCGAAGGCCTAACACAATAAAATGGGCTGGCTGTAGGCACTTTAAAATTGGTTCCAGGGGTACACGGGCAGCAGTGGTCTGGTCAGTGGAGGCCTAGTGGAAGTATGGACCGCAGACAGGCTTCGAAGGCCTAACACAATAAAATGGGCTGGCTGTAGGCACTTTAAAATTGGTTCCAGGGGTACACGGGCAGCAGTGGTCTGGTCAGTGGAGGACTAGTGGAAGTATGGACCGCAGACAGGCTTCGAAGGCCTAACACAATAAAATGGGCTGGCTGTAGGCACTTTAAAATTGGTTCCAGGGGTACACGGGCAGCAGTGGTCTGGTCAGTGGAGGCCTAGTGGAAGTATGGACCGCAGACAGGCTTCGAAGGCCTAACACAATAAAATGGGCTGACTGTAGGCACTTTAAAATTGGTTCCAGGGGTACACGGGCAGCAGTGGTCTGGTCAGTGGAGGACTAGTGGAAGTATGGACCGCAGACAGGCTTCGAAGGCCTAACACAATAAAATGGGCTGGCTGTAGGCACTTTAAAATTGGTTCCAGGGGTACACGGGCAGCAGTGGTCTGGTCAGTGGAGGCCTAGTGGAAGTATGGACCGCAGACAGGCTTCGAAGGCCTAACACAATAAAATGGGCTGACTGTAGGCACTTTAAAATTGGTTCCAGGGGTACACGGGCAGCAGTGGTCTGGTCAGTGGAGGACTAGTGGAAGTATGGACCGCAGACAGGCTTCGAAGGCCTAACACAATAAAATGGGCTGGCTGTAGGCACTTTAAAATTGGTTCCAGGGGTACACGGGCAGCAGTGGTCTGGTCAGTGGAGGACTAGTGGAAGGAGGGAGCGCAGAAAGGCTTCAAAGGCCTAACATAACAAACAATAGGCTCATGGCAGTTTTACAGCGGTTACATGGATACACGGGCAGGCAGCTTGGTGGTGGTGAGTGGAGGAGTATTTAAAGTAGGGACCGCAGACAGGCTATCAAAGGCCTAACATAAAAAAACAATAGGCTCATGGCAGTTTCACAGCGGTTACATGGATACACGGGCAGGCAGCTTGGTGGTGGTGAGTGGAGGAGTATTTAAAGTAGGGACCGCAGACAGGCTATCAAAGGCCTAACATAACAAACAATAGGCTCATGGCAGTTTTACAGCGGTTACATGGATACACGGGCAGGCAGCTTGGTGCTGAGTGGAGGAGTATTTAAAGTATGGACCGCAGACAGGCTTCGAAGGCCTAACACAATAAAATGGGCTGGCTGTAGGCACTTTAAAATTGGTTCCAGGGGTACACGGGCAGCAGTGGTCTGGTCAGTGGAGGCCTAGTGGAAGGAGGGACCGCAGACAGGCTTCGAAGGCCTAACACAATAAAATGGGCTGGCTGTAGGCACTTTAAAATTGGTTCCAGGGGTACACGGGCAGCAGTGGTCTGGTCAGTGGAGGCCTAGTGGAAGTATGGACCGCAGACAGGCTTCGAAGGCCTAACACAATAAAATGGGCTGGCTGTAGGCACTTTAAAATTGGTTCCAGGGGTACACGGGCAGCAGTGGTCTGGTCAGTGGAGGACTAGTGGAAGTATGGACCGCAGACAGGCTTCGAAGGCCTAACACAATAAAATGGGCTGGCTGTAGGCACTTTAAAATTGGTTCCAGGGGTACACGGGCAGCAGTGGTCTGGTCAGTGGAGGCCTAGTGGAAGGAGGGACCGCAGACAGGCTTCGAAGGCCTAACACAATAAAATGGGCTGGCTGTAGGCACTTTAAAATTGGTTCCAGGGGTACACGGGCAGCAGTGGTCTGGTCAGTGGAGGACTAGTGGAAGGAGGGAGCGCAGAAAGGCTTCAAAGGCCTAAAATAACAAACAATAGGCTCATGGCAGTTTTACAGCGGTTACATGGATACACGGGCAGGCAGCTTGGTGGTCAGTGGAGGAGTAGGGACCGCAGACAGGCTATCAAAGGCCTAAAATAACAAACAATAGGCTCATGGCAGTTTTACAGCGGTTACATGGATACACGGGCAGGCAGCTTGGTGCTGAGTGGAGGAGTAGTGCAAGGAGTGTCTGTCCCAGTACTCCCAAAATATAAATAGATGTTAATGTCTCGCAAAACAACCAAAACAAAAAAAAAGATGGCATACTTAGGTACAGGGGTGGGCTCATCTGCTGTGTTTCTGACATAGTAATTTGGCAGTAACTATTTAATGGTGCCAATATAGGACACAGACACAGACTACTTTAAGTTGCATCATAGATGTCTACAAATTTGTATTGTCAGTGCCAGACATTGAATGATGTCAGCGAATAGACTAAAGATTGGTGGAGCTGTGCGACATAATTTTGCACGTAGTAGAGCCCAGTTTGAGCTGGGGTAGGGGGGAACTCTCTTGAGGCCGGCGGGACCGCCCCAGGGCCACTCATGTTACAACGGTGTGTCTGACGTTGGGTGCGCACCACCACCGCCAGAGACACTACATTGTACTATGAGGGACCCAGTAGCAATGCCGTCAACCAAAAGCGAGCACACCCACCTCTTCAGACAAACAGCAGTCTCACGGGTGCTTGCGCCAAGTCGCGATACCACGGCCCCGTGTGGGGAGTTTGGCCATTTAGGGAGGTGTAAACATGTCGTATGCTGTACAATCTGCAGCAGCAAATTAGACATTAGAAAAGTAATTCACAGGCAAGAGCTTTTCATAGGAAAGCTAGGTGTCGGCCGGGCAAGGTGGGGCAAAAGATTTTGAAATCCAGTTGTGGTTCATTTTAATGAATGTTAGATCGTCAACATTTTGGGTAGCCAGACGAGTCCTTTTTTCGGTTAATATTGACCCTGCAGCACTGAATACTCTTTCTGATAGGACACTTGCTGCCGGGCAAGCAAGCTCCTGCAATGCATATTCTGCCAATTCTGGCCAGGTGTCTAATTTGGAGGCCCAGTAATCAAATGGGAATGACGGTTGAGGGAGAACATCGATAAGGGATGAAAAATAGTTAGTAACCATACTGGACAAATGTTGTCTCCTGTCACTTTCAATTGATGCAGCAGTACCTGTCCTGTCTGCGGTCATAGCAAAATCACTCCACAACCTGGTCAGAAAACCCCTCTGTCCAACGCCACTTCTGATGTGTGCACCCCTAACACTCCTAGTCTGCTGCCCCCTGGAGCTCGTGTGAGAACGATCACGTGCGCTGTGTGCTGGGAATGCCTGAAGCAAACGGTCAACAAGAGTTGATTGTTTGGTTGCTAATATTAGTTCCAAGTTCTCATGTGGCATAATATTTTGCAATTTGCCTTTATAGCGTGGATCAAGGAGGCAGGCCAACCAGTAATCGTCATCGTTCATCATTTTCGTAATGCGTGTGTCCCTTTGTAGGATACGTAAGGCATAATCCGCCATGTGGGCCAAAGTTCCACTTGTCAAATCTCCGGTTGTGATTGGTTGAGGGGCAGTTGCAGGCAAATCTACGTCACTTGTGTCCCTCAAAAAACCAGAACCCGGCCGTGACACGCAACCAATTTCCTGTGCCCCCGTGAAAGTTTCCGCATTAAAAATATACTCATCCCCATCATCCTCCTCGTCCTCCACCTCCTCTTCGCCCGCTACCTCGTCCTGTACACTGCCCTGACCAGACAATGGCTGACTGTCATCAAGGCTTCCCTCTTCCTCTGGTGCAGACGCCTGCTCCTTTATGTGCGTCAAACTTTGCATCAGCAGACGCATTAGGGGGATGCTCATGCTTATTACGGCGTTGTCTGCACTAACCAGCCGTGTGCATTCCTCAAAACACTGAAGGACTTGACACATGTCTTGTATCTTCGACCACTGCACACCTGACAACTCCATGTCTGCCATCCTACTGCCTGCCCGTGTATCCTCCCACAAATAAATAACAGCACGCCTCTGTTCGCACAGTCTCTGAAGCATGTGCAGTGTTGAGTTCCACCTTGTTGCAACGTCTATGATTAGGCGATGCTGGGGAAGGTTCAAAGACCGCTGATAGGTCTGCATACGGCTGGCGTGTACAGGCGAACGTCGGATATGTGAGCAAAGTGCACGCACTTTGAGGAGCAGGTCGGAGAACCCAGGATAAGTTTTCAATAAGCACTGCACCACCAGGTTTAAGGTGTGAGCCAGGCAAGGAATGTGTTTCAGTTGGGAAAGGGAGATGGCAGCCATGAAATTCCTTCCGTTATCACTCACTACCTTGCCTGCCTCAAGATCTACTGTGCCCAGCCACGACTGCGTTTCTTGTTGCAAGAACTCGGACAGAACTTCCGCGGTGTGTCTGTTGTCGCCCAAACACTTCATAGCCAATACAGCCTGCTGACGCTTGGCAGTAGCTGGCCCATAATGGGACAACTGGTGTGCAACAGTGTCATCTGCCGATGGAGTGGTTGGCCGACTGCGTTCTGTGGAAGAGCTGTAGCTTCTGCAGGAGGACGAGGAGGAGGAGGAGGGGGTGCGAACGCCTACAGCCAACTGTTTCCTAGACCGTGGGCTAGGCACAACTGTCCCTAAATTGATGTCGCCTGTGGACCCTGCATCCACCACATTCACCCAGTGTGCCGTGATGGACACATAACGTCCCTGGCCATGCCTACTGGTCCATGCATCTGTAGTCAGGTGCACCTTTGTACTCACAGATTGCCTGAGTGCATGGACGATGCGCTGTTTAACATGCTGGTGCAGGGCTGGGATGGCTTTTCTGGAAAAAAAGTGTCGACTGGGTAGCTCGTATCGTGGTTCAGCGTACTCCATCAGGGCTTTGAAAGCTTCGCTTTCAACTAACCGGTAGGGCATCATCTCTAACGAGATTAGTCTAGCTATGTGGGCGTTAAAACCCTGTGTACGCGGATGCGAGGATAAGTACTTCCTTTTTCTAACCAGAGTCTCATGTAGGGTGAGCTGGACTGGAGAGCTGTAGATCGTGGAACTTTCGGGTGTGCCGGTGGACATGGCAGACTGAGAGACGGTTGGAGACGGTATTGTTTCCGCCGGTGCCCTACATGCAATATTTCCTCCTACAAAACTGGTGATTCCCTGACCCTGACTGCTTTTGGCTGGCAAAGAAACCTGCACAGATACTGCCGGTGGTGCGGAAAATGGTGGCCTTACAGTGACGGAAGGGATGTTGCGTTGCTGACTAGCTTCATTGGCCGAGGGTGCTACAACCTTGAGGGACGTTTGGTAGTTAGTCCAGGCTTGAGAATGCATGGTGGTTAAGTGTCTATGCATGCAACTAGTATTTAGACTTTTCAGATTCTGACCTCTGCTTAAGCTAGTTGAACATTTTTGACAGATGACTTTGCGCTGATCAGTTGGATGTTGTTTAAAAAAATGCCAGACTGCACTCTTCCTAGACTCTGATCCCTTTTCAGGGATTGCAGACTGAGCTTTAACCGGATGGCAACGCTGTGCTCCAACAGGTTTTGGCTTTGACACGCGTTTTGGTCCAGATACGGGCCCGGCAGATGGAACCTGTTGCGATGTTGATGCCTGCTGCGGCCCCTCCTCCACCTCCGCTTCTGAACTACTGCCGCCTGCACCCTGTTCCCCCAATGGCTGCCAATCGGGGTCAATAACTGGGTCATCTATTACCTCCTCTTCGAGCTCGTGTGCAACTTCGTCTGTGTCACTGTGTCGGTCGGTGGTATAGCGTTCGTGGCGGGGCAACATAGTCTCATCAGGGTCTGATTGTGGATCTGTACCCTGAGAGGGCAATGTGGTGGTCTGAGTCAAAGGAGCAGCATAGTACTCTGGCTGTGGCTGTGCATCAGTGCACTCCATGTCAGAATATACTTGTAATGGGCATGGCCTGTTAAATGTTTCACTTTCTAAGCCAGGGACGGTATGTGTAAAGAGCTCCATGGAGTGACCCGTTGTGTCGCCTGCTGCATCCTTCTCTCTTGTTGTAGTTTTTGCTGAGGAGGACAAGGAAGCGACTTGTCCCTGACCGTGAACATCCACAAGCGACGCGCTGCTTTTACATTTACCAGTTTCGGAAGAGGAGGCAAAAGAGCTAGAGGCTGAGTCTGCAATGTAAGCCAAAACTTGCTGTTGCTGCTCCGCCTTTAAAAGCGGTTTTCCTACTCCCAGAAAAGAGAGCGTTCGAGGCCTTGTGTAGCCTGACGACGAAACTGGCTCCACAGCTCCAGACTTAGGTGGAATATTTTTATCCCCACGACCACCTGATGCTCCACTACCACTACCATCATTACCAGCTGACAATGAACGCCCACGACGACCTCTTGCACCAGACTTCCTCATTGTTTTAAAATCTTAACCAAAGTAACTTTATTTGTTGCTATCAAACAACTTACACGGTGAGCTATAACTTCAGTATGATTTCAATATCCCTTAACAGGTTGGTGAGACCACAAGGAAAATCAGGCACAATGTTACACACTCTGTTTTCTGTGGCACAAAATCACAGAGATGACACACACGCAGGACTGTCACTCAAGCACTAATGTCAATATTAATCTCCCACCTAATTTATTTATTTTTTTTTCTCAGGGAGACTTTAGAAACCAAATAATATTAAAAAAAAAAAAAAAAAAGGCTTTCTATGGCCCACAATTAGAGAGAGAGAGGTGGCACAACCAGGAGTCAAGACTGGCGCACAAGCTGAAAGGGCAATATTACTCTCCCACTGTTTTTTATGTTTTTTTTGTTTTTTTCAGGGAGACTTTAGAAACCAAATAATATTAAAAAAACCAAAAAAAAAAAAGGCTTTCTATGGCCCACTGAATGAGAGGGAGAGAGGTGGCACACCCAGGAGTCAAGACTGGCACACAAGCTGAAAGGGCAATATTACTCTCCCACTGTTTTTTTATGTATTTTTTGTTTTTTCAGGGAGACTTTAGAAACCCAATAATATTTTAAAAAAAAAAAAAGGCTTTCTATGGCCCACAATTAGAGAGAGAGAGGTGGCACAACCAGGAGTCAAGACTGGCGCACAAGCTGAAAGGGCAATATTACTCTCCCACTGTTTTTTATGTTTTTTTTGTTTTTTTCAGGGAGACTTTAGAAACCAAATAATATTAAAAAAACCAAAAAAAAAAAAGGCTTTCTATGGCCCACTGAATGAGAGGGAGAGAGGTGGCACACCCAGGAGTCAAGACTGGCACACAAGCTGAAAGGGCAATATTACTCTCCCACTGTTTTTTTATGTATTTTTTGTTTTTTCAGGGAGACTTTAGAAACCCAATAATATTTTAAAAAAAAAAAAAGGCTTTCTATGGCCCACAATTAGAGAGAGAGAGGTGGCACAACCAGGAGTCAAGACTGGCGCACAAGCTGAAAGGGCAATATTACTCTCCCACTGTTTTTTATGTTTTTTTTGTTTTTTTCAGGGAGACTTTAGAAACCAAATAATATTAAAAAAACCAAAAAAAAAAAAGGCTTTCTATGGCCCACTGAATGAGAGGGAGAGAGGTGGCACACCCAGGAGTCAAGACTGGCACACAAGCTGAAAGGGCAATATTACTCTCCCACTGTTTTTTTATGTATTTTTTGTTTTTTTCAGGGAGACTTTAGAAACCCAATAATATTTAAAAAAAAAAATAAATAGGCTTTCTATGGCCCACTGAATGAGAGGGAGAGAGGTGGCACACCCAGGAGTCAAGACTGGCACACAAGCTGAAAGGGCAATATTACTCTCCCACTGTTTTTTTAGGTTTTTTTTGTTTTTTCAGGGAGACTTTAGAAACCCAATAATATTTAAAAAAAAAAATAAATAGGCTTTCTATGGCCCACTGAATGAAAGGGAGAGAGGTGGCACACCCAGGAGTCAAGACTGGCACACAAGCTGAAAGGGCAATATTACTCTCCCACTGTTTTTTTATGTATTTTTTGTTTTTTTCAGGGAGACTTTAGAAACCCAATAATATTTAAAAAAAAAAATAAATAGGCTTTCTATGGCCCACTGAATGAGAGGGAGAGAGGTGGCACACCCAGGAGTCAAGACTGGCACACAAGCTGAAAGGGCAATATTACTCTCCCACTGTTTTTTTAGGTTTTTTTTTTTTTTTCAGGGAGACTTTAGAAACCCAATAATATTTTAAAAAAAAAATAAATAGGCTTTCTATGGCCCACTGAATGAGAGGGAGAGAGGTGGCACACCCAGGAGTCAAGACTGGCACACAAGCTGAAAGGGCAATATTACTCTCCCACTGTTTTTTTAGGTTTTTTTTTTTTTTTCAGGGAGAATTAGAAACCAAATAATATTAAAAAAAAAAAAAATAGGCTTTCTATGGCCCACTGAATGAAAGGGAGAGAGGTGGCACACCCAGGAGTCAAGACTGGCACACAAGCTGAAAGGGCAATATTACTCTCCCACTGTTTTTTTATGTATTTTTTGTTTTTTCAGGGAGACTTTAGAAACCCAATAATATTTAAAAAAAAAAATAAATAGGCTTTCTATGGCCCACTGAATGAGAGGGAGAGAGGTGGCACACCCAGGAGTCAAGACTGGCACACAAGCTGAAAGGGCAATATTACTCTCCCACTGTTTTTTTATGTATTTTTTGTTTTTTTCAGGGAGACTTTAGAAACCCAATAATATTTAAAAAAAAAAATAAATAGGCTTTCTATGGCCCACTGAATGAGAGGGAGAGAGGTGGCACACCCAGGAGTCAAGACTGGCACACAAGCTGAAAGGGCAATATTACTCTCCCACTGTTTTTTTAGGTTTTTTTTTTTTTTCAGGGAGACTTTTGAAACCAAATAATATTAAAAAAAAAAAAAAAAAAAAAATATAGGCTTGCTATAGCCCACTGAATGAGAGATAGCGCACACACAGCAGTGGCACACAAGCCCTGACTGAGGCCAATATTTTTCTCCCACTGATTGATGTAGTGTTTCTGTGTTGAGGTAGATTTTAGAACACAAATCACGGAAAAAATAAATAGGCTTTCTATGGCCCACTCAGTGAGAGATGGCACACACAGGGATGGCACTGTAGCAGAAATGCCAATCTTAATCTCCCACAAAAAAAAAACAAAAAAAAAAAAAAACTGTCCTACAATTACTATCTCCCTGCAGTAATGTAAGCCAGGTATGGCAGGCAGCAATAGGAGTGGACTGATGCACAAATTAAATAAAAAGTGTGGACAAACAAAAAAGATAGCTGTGCAGAAAGGAAGGAACAAGAGGATATGTGCTTTGAAAAAAGCAGTTGGTTTCCACAGTGGCGTACACACAGCAATACAGCTATCACGGAGCCTTCTAGGGCAGCCCAATGAGCTACAGCGCTGAGGGGAAAAAAAAAAAAAAATAGCTTCCACTGTTCCTGCACACCGAAGGTGGTGTTGGACAGTGGAAATCGCTGCAGCACAAGCGGTTTGGTGGTTAGTGGACCCTGCCTAACGCTCTCCCTGCTTCTGATGAAGCGGCAGCAACCTGTCCCTAAGCTCAGATCAGCAGCAGTAAGATGGCGGTCGGCGGGAACGCCCCTTTATAGCCCCTGTGACGCCGCAGACAGCAAGCCAATCACTGCAATGCCCTTCTCTAAGATGGTGGGGACCAGGATCTATGTCATCACGCTGCCCACACTCTGCGTTCACCTTCATTGGCTGAGAAATGGCGCTTTTCGCGTCATTGAAACGCGACTTTGGCGCGAAAGTCGCGTACCGCATGGCCGACAAGCACAGGGGTCGGATCGGGTTTCATGAGACGCCGACTTAGCCAAAAGTCGGCGACTTTTGAAAATGATCGACCCGTTTCGCTCAACCCTACCCATCACATTATAACTAACCTTTAAAGTTTTCCCTCTTTTTGGTGTGGGGCTTTTCTGTGGCATTAGTGTGTGGTTATGGATCCTTTGTGCGCTCTCTCCGAGCAGTTTAGCAATCTCACCCAGATGATGCAAAAATTGTCAGTGGAGCATGGAGCCATGACCAAGTCCCAGCAGCAAGTTCAGATGGAGGTTGCTGGGGATGTGCAGGGTGTTTGTTCCTCTGGGGCTCGGGGTGACAGTGCCAATGATGTTTCCCTTATCATACCCAAACCACCAGTAAAATTACCTGACACCTTCTATGGGGACAAAAAGAAGTTTTGAGCTTTCAGAGAGGGGTGTAAATTGTTTTTATCACTGCGACCCCATTCTTTGGGAGAAGAAAGTCAGAAGATGGGGGTCATAATTTCCTTATTAAAGGGAACCTGTCACCCCCCTCAGGCATTTGTAACTAAAAGAGCCACCATGTGCAGCACAAATGCTGCATTCTGACAAGGTGGCTCTTTTAGCTATGCTCCCTGCACACGCTGAAATAAACGTTTATAAAATGCGCCTCTCATACCCTGAAATCGCCAGGGAGGCAGGTCTTTCCTTCCTAAGCCAGACGCCTCCCAGCCGACACTCCGGGCCTGTGCGCGCAGGGCGCCGCCTCCTCTTGCTTCATTATCGTCCCCGGCGCCTGCGCATTAAGTTTTGTTTTCGGGCATGCACAGTTGAGCTGCCCTTCGAACTTACAACGCAGGCGACGGGGACGATAATTAAGCAAGAGGAGGCGGCGCCCGGCGCGCACAGGCCAGGAGTGACGGCTGGGAGGCGTCTGGCCTGGCGATTTCAGGGTATGAGGGGCGCATTTTATCAATGTTTATTTCAGTGTGTGCAGGGAGCATAACTAAAAGAGCCACCTTGTCAGAATTCAGCATTTGTGCTGCACAAGGTGGCTCTTTTAGTTACAAACGCCTGAGGTGGGTGACAGGTTCCCTTTAAGGGAGACTCCGCAGGCTTGGTCTTTCTCTCTCTCTCCTACGGCTCCTGAAAGAATGTCAGTGGATGGTTTTTTTTGAGGCCCCTTGGGCATACATATGATGGGCCTGATCGTGCGAGTCTGTTTAACCAAACAGTGGGAAAACTTTATGTTTTTTTTTTTAAATCAAAAACAGTGTTTACTAAATTCCCTTTGTTAATTATTTAATGAACTTGCTTTATTACTCATTTCTTTTCATTTGGTTATATACACACATTGCTTTTTCTTTGGTTTTGCTTGTTTCTATGACCAGTGTGAACGTGCCTTTACATTATGCTTGTTTTCAAGTCATACTCCGGCTCATTTTTGTTGTTTTTCTTCAGTATTTTTGTATTCAGTACAAAAAGGGTGTGGCCCCCTTTTCACTGAGCTGAGCAGTTTATATATAGTCCCTACAAAGTTGGGTGTCCGTTTGGAACCTGGTTACTCTGCCACTATGCACACTAGGTAGATTTTAACATTAGAGAGTGTAGTTACTGTCCCAATTGGGTATACCTCGTCACGGTGGGACAGCTTTATGCTTTCTTTGATCAAAAACAGTGTTTAGTAAATAAACCATGTTAATTATTTAATGCACTTTGCTTTTTTACTTATTTATTTTCACTAGGTTTTTTTTTTTCATATTTCAATGCTCCAACATACATGCATCCCAGGGGGGAAGCATCTGACTAATTTTGCTCTTGTATCATGGATCAAACAGAGTGGCAACGCAGTAGTCAGCAATATTTCTAACCCTAAGAATAGGGTTGAGCGAAACGGGTCGATCATTTTCAAAAGTCGCCGACTTTTGGCTAAGTCGGCGTCTCATGAAACCCGATCCGACCCCTGTGCTTGTCGGCCATGCGGTACGCGACTTTCGCGCCAAAGTCGCGTTTCAATGACGCGAAAAGCGCCATTTCTCAGCCAATGAAGGTGAACGCAGAGTGTGGGCAGCGTGATGACATAGATCCTGGTCCCCACCATCTTAGAGAAGGGCATTGCAGTGATTGGCTTGCTGTCTGCGGCGTCACAGGGGCTATAAAGGGGCGTTCCCGCCGACCGCCATCTTACTGCTGCTGATCTGAGCTTAGGGACAGGTTGCTGCCGCTTCATCAGAAGCAGGGAGAGCGTTAGGCAGGGTCCACTAACCACCAAACCGCTTGTGCTGCAGCGATTTCCACTGTCCAACACCACCTTCGGTGTGCAGGAACAGTGGAAGCTATTTTTTTTTTTTTTTCCCCTCAGCGCTGTAGCTCATTGGGCTGCCCTAGAAGGCTCCGTGATAGCTGTATTGCTGTGTGTACGCCACTGTGGAAACCAACTGCTTTTTTCAAAGCACATATCCTCTTGTTCCTTCCTTTCTGCACAGCTATCTTTTTTGTTTGTCCACACTTTTTATTTAATTTGTGCATCAGTCCACTCCTATTGCTGCCTGCCATACCTGGCTTACATTACTGCAGGGAGATAGTAATTGTAGGACAGTTTTTTTTTTTTTTTGTTTTTTTTTTGTGGGAGATTAAGATTGGCATTTCTGCTACAGTGCCATCCCTGTGTGTGCCATCTCTCACTGAGTGGGCCATAGAAAGCCTATTTATTTTTTCCGTGATTTGTGTTCTAAAATCTACCTCAACACAGAAACACTACATCAATCAGTGGGAGAAAAATATTGGCCTCAGTCAGGGCTTGTGTGCCACTGCTGTGTGTGCGCTATCTCTCATTCAGTGGGCTATAGCAAGCCTATATTTTTTTTTTTTTTTTTTTTTTAATATTATTTGGTTTCAAAAGTCTCCCTGAAAAAAAAAAAAAACCTAAAAAAACAGTGGGAGAGTAATATTGCCCTTTCAGCTTGTGTGCCAGTCTTGACTCCTGGGTGTGCCACCTCTCTCCCTCTCATTCAGTGGGCCATAGAAAGCCTATTTATTTTTTTTTTTAAATATTATTGGGTTTCTAAAGTCTCCCTGAAAAAAACAAAAAATACATAAAAAAACAGTGGGAGAGTAATATTGCCCTTTCAGCTTGTGTGCCAGTCTTGACTCCTGGGTGTGCCACCTCTCTCCCTCTCATTCAGTGGGCCATAGAAAGCCTATTTATTTTTTTTTTTAAATATTATTGGGTTTCTAAAGTCTCCCTGAAAAAACAAAAAATACATAAAAAAACAGTGGGAGAGTAATATTGCCCTTTCAGCTTGTGTGCCAGTCTTGACTCCTGGGTGTGCCACCTCTCTCCCTTTCATTCAGTGGGCCATAGAAAGCCTATTTTTTTTTTTTTTAATATTATTTGGTTTCTAATTCTCCCTGAAAAAAAAAAAAAAACCTAAAAAAACAGTGGGAGAGTAATATTGCCCTTTCAGCTTGTGTGCCAGTCTTGACTCCTGGGTGTGCCACCTCTCTCCCTCTCATTCAGTGGGCCATAGAAAGCCTATTTATTTTTTTTTTTAAATATTATTGGGTTTCTAAAGTCTCCCTGAAAAAAAAAAAAAAACCTAAAAAAACAGTGGGAGAGTAATATTGCCCTTTCAGCTTGTGTGCCAGTCTTGACTCCTGGGTGTGCCACCTCTCTCCCTCTCATTCAGTGGGCCATAGAAAGCCTATTTATTTTTTTTTTAAAATATTATTGGGTTTCTAAAGTCTCCCTGAAAAAAACAAAAAATACATAAAAAAACAGTGGGAGAGTAATATTGCCCTTTCAGCTTGTGTGCCAGTCTTGACTCCTGGGTGTGCCACCTCTCTCCCTTTCATTCAGTGGGCCATAGAAAGCCTATTTATTTTTTTTTTTAAATATTATTGGGTTTCTAAAGTCTCCCTGAAAAAACAAAAAAAACCTAAAAAAACAGTGGGAGAGTAATATTGCCCTTTCAGCTTGTGTGCCAGTCTTGACTCCTGGGTGTGCCACCTCTCTCCCTCTCATTCAGTGGGCCATAGAAAGCCTATTTATTTTTTTTTTTAAATATTATTGGGTTTCTAAAGTCTCCCTGAAAAAAACAAAAAATACATAAAAAAACAGTGGGAGAGTAATATTGCCCTTTCAGCTTGTGTGCCAGTCTTGACTCCTGGGTGTGCCACCTCTCTCCCTCTCATTCAGTGGGCCATAGAAAGCCTTTTTTTTTTTTGGTTTTTTTAATATTATTTGGTTTCTAAAGTCTCCCTGAAAAAAACAAAAAAAACATAAAAAACAGTGGGAGAGTAATATTGCCCTTTCAGCTTGTGCGCCAGTCTTGACTCCTGGTTGTGCCACCTCTCTCTCTCTAATTGTGGGCCATAGAAAGCCTTTTTTTTTTTTTAAAATATTATTGGGTTTCTAAAGTCTCCCTGAAAAAACAAAAAATACATAAAAAAACAGTGGGAGAGTAATATTGCCCTTTCAGCTTGTGTGCCAGTCTTGACTCCTGGGTGTGCCACCTCTCTCCCTCTCATTCAGTGGGCCATAGAAAGCCTTTTTTTTTTTTGGTTTTTTTAATATTATTTGGTTTCTAAAGTCTCCCTGAAAAAAACAAAAAAAACATAAAAAACAGTGGGAGAGTAATATTGCCCTTTCAGCTTGTGCGCCAGTCTTGACTCCTGGTTGTGCCACCTCTCTCTCTCTAATTGTGGGCCATAGAAAGCCTTTTTTTTTTTTTTAAATATTATTGGGTTTCTAAAGTCTCCCTGAAAAAACAAAAAATACATAAAAAAACAGTGGGAGAGTAATATTGCCCTTTCAGCTTGTGTGCCAGTCTTGACTCCTGGGTGTGCCACCTCTCTCCCTCTCATTCAGTGGGCCATAGAAAGCCTTTTTTTTTTTTGGTTTTTTTAATATTATTTGGTTTCTAAAGTCTCCCTGAAAAAAACAAAAAAAACATAAAAAACAGTGGGAGAGTAATATTGCCCTTTCAGCTTGTGCGCCAGTCTTGACTCCTGGTTGTGCCACCTCTCTCTCTCTAATTGTGGGCCATAGAAAGCCTTTTTTTTTTTTTTTTTTAATATTATTTGGTTTCTAAAGTCTCCCTGAGAAAAAAAAATAAATAAATTAGGTGGGAGATTAATATTGACATTAGTGCTTGAGTGACAGTCCTGCGTGTGTGTCATCTCTGTGATTTTGTGCCACAGAAAACAGAGTGTGTAACATTGTGCCTGATTTTCCTTGTGGTCTCACCAACCTGTTAAGGGATATTGAAATCATACTGAAGTTATAGCTCACCGTGTAAGTTGTTTGATAGCAACAAATAAAGTTACTTTGGTTAAGATTTTAAAACAATGAGGAAGTCTGGTGCAAGAGGTCGTCGTGGGCGTTCATTGTCAGCTGGTAATGATGGTAGTGGTAGTGGAGCATCAGGTGGTCGTGGGGATAAAAATATTCCACCTAAGTCTGGAGCTGTGGAGCCAGTTTCGTCGTCAGGCTACACAAGGCCTCGAACGCTCTCTTTTCTGGGAGTAGGAAAACCGCTTTTAAAGGCGGAGCAGCAACAGCAAGTTTTGGCTTACATTGCAGACTCAGCCTCTAGCTCTTTTGCCTCCTCTTCCGAAACTGGTAAATGTAAAAGCAGCGCGTCGCTTGTGGATGTTCACGGTCAGGGACAAGTCGCTTCCTTGTCCTCCTCAGCAAAAACTACAACAAGAGAGAAGGATGCAGCAGGCGACACAACGGGTCACTCCATGGAGCTCTTTACACATACCGTCCCTGGCTTAGAAAGTGAAACATTTAACAGGCCATGCCCATTACAAGTATATTCTGACATGGAGTGCACTGATGCACAGCCACAGCCAGAGTACTATGCTGCTCCTTTGACTCAGACCACCACATTGCCCTCTCAGGGTACAGATCCACAATCAGACCCTGATGAGACTATGTTGCCCCGCCACGAACGCTATACCACCGACCGACACAGTGACACAGACGAAGTTGCACACGAGCTCGAAGAGGAGGTAATAGATGACCCAGTTATTGACCCCGATTGGCAGCCATTGGGGGAACAGGGTGCAGGCGGCAGTAGTTCAGAAGCGGAGGTGGAGGAGGGGCCGCAGCAGGCATCAACATCGCAACAGGTTCCATCTGCCGGGCCCGTATCTGGACCAAAACGCGTGTCAAAGCCAAAACCTGTTGGAGCACAGCGTTGCCATCCGGTTAAAGCTCAGTCTGCAATCCCTGAAAAGGGATCAGAGTCTAGGAAGAGTGCAGTCTGGCATTTTTTTAAACAACATCCAACTGATCAGCGCAAAGTCATCTGTCAAAAATGTTCAACTAGCTTAAGCAGAGGTCAGAATCTGAAAAGTCTAAATACTAGTTGCATGCATAGACACTTAACCACCATGCATTCTCAAGCCTGGACTAACTACCAAACGTCCCTCAAGGTTGTAGCACCCTCGGCCAATGAAGCTAGTCAGCAACGCAACATCCCTTCCGTCACTGTAAGGCCACCATTTTCCGCACCACCGGCAGTATCTGTGCAGGTTTCTTTGCCAGCCAAAAGCAGTCAGGGTCAGGGAATCACCAGTTTTGTAGGAGGAAATATTGCATGTAGGGCACCGGCGGAAACAATACCGTCTCCAACCGTCTCTCAGTCTGCCATGTCCACCGGCACACCCGAAAGTTCCACGATCTACAGCTCTCCAGTCCAGCTCACCCTACATGAGACTCTGGTTAGAAAAAGGAAGTACTTATCCTCGCATCCGCGTACACAGGGTTTTAACGCCCACATAGCTAGACTAATCTCGTTAGAGATGATGCCCTACCGGTTAGTTGAAAGCGAAGCTTTCAAAGCCCTGATGGAGTACGCTGAACCACGATACGAGCTACCCAGTCGACACTTTTTTTCCAGAAAAGCCATCCCAGCCCTGCACCAGCATGTTAAACAGCGCATCGTCCATGCACTCAGGCAATCTGTGAGTACAAAGGTGCACCTGACTACAGATGCATGGACCAGTAGGCATGGCCAGGGACGTTATGTGTCCATCACGGCACACTGGGTGAATGTGGTGGATGCAGGGTCCACAGGCGACATCAATTTAGGGACAGTTGTGCCTAGCCCACGGTCTAGGAAACAGTTGGCTGTAGGCGTTCGCACCCCCTCCTCCTCCTCCTCGTCCTCCTGCAGAAGCTACAGCTCTTCCACAGAACGCAGTCGGCCAACCACTCCATCGGCAGATGACACTGTTGCACACCAGTTGTCCCATTATGGGCCAGCTACTGCCAAGCGTCAGCAGGCTGTATTGGCTATGAAGTGTTTGGGCGACAACAGACACACCGCGGAAGTTCTGTCCGAGTTCTTGCAACAAGAAACGCAGTCGTGGCTGGGCACAGTAGATCTTGAGGCAGGCAAGGTAGTGAGTGATAACGGAAGGAATTTCATGGCTGCCATCTCCCTTTCCCAACTGAAACACATTCCTTGCCTGGCTCACACCTTAAACCTGGTGGTGCAGTGCTTATTGAAAACTTATCCTGGGTTCTCCGACCTGCTCCTCAAAGTGCGTGCACTTTGCTCACATATCCGACGTTCGCCTGTACACGCCAGCCGTATGCAGACCTATCAGCGGTCTTTGAACCTTCCCCAGCATCGCCTAATCATAGACGTTGCAACAAGGTGGAACTCAACACTGCACATGCTTCAGAGACTGTGCGAACAGAGGCGTGCTGTTATTTATTTGTGGGAGGATACACGGGCAGGCAGTAGGATGGCAGACATGGAGTTGTCAGGTGTGCAGTGGTCGAAGATACAAGACATGTGTCAAGTCCTTCAGTGTTTTGAGGAATGCACACGGCTGGTTAGTGCAGACAACGCCGTAATAAGCATGAGCATCCCCCTAATGCGTCTGCTGATGCAAAGTTTGACGCACATAAAGGAGCAGGCGTCTGCACCAGAGGAAGAGGGAAGCCTTGATGACAGTCAGCCATTGTCTGGTCAGGGCAGTGTACAGGACGAGGTAGCGGGCGAAGAGGAGGTGGAGGACGAGGAGGATGATGGGGATGAGTATATTTTTAATGCGGAAACTTTCACGGGGGCACAGGAAATTGGTTGCGTGTCACGGCCGGGTTCTGGTTTTTTGAGGGACACAAGTGACGTAGATTTGCCTGCAACTGCCCCTCAACCAATCACAACCGGAGATTTGACAAGTGGAACTTTGGCCCACATGGCGGATTATGCCTTACGTATCCTACAAAGGGACACACGCATTACGAAAATGATGAACGATGACGATTACTGGTTGGCCTGCCTCCTTGATCCACGCTATAAAGGCAAATTGCAAAATATTATGCCACATGAGAACTTGGAACTAATATTAGCAACCAAACAATCAACTCTTGTTGACCGTTTGCTTCAGGCATTCCCAGCACACAGCGCACGTGATCGTTCTCACACGAGCTCCAGGGGGCAGCAGACTAGGAGTGTTAGGGGTGCACACATCAGAAGTGGCGTTGGACAGAGGGGTTTTCTGACCAGGTTGTGGAGTGATTTTGCTATGACCGCAGACAGGACAGGTACTGCTGCATCAATTGAAAGTGACAGGAGACAACATTTGTCCAGTATGGTTACTAACTATTTTTCATCCCTTATCGATGTTCTCCCTCAACCGTCATTCCCATTTGATTACTGGGCCTCCAAATTAGACACCTGGCCAGAATTGGCAGAATATGCATTGCAGGAGCTTGCTTGCCCGGCAGCAAGTGTCCTATCAGAAAGAGTATTCAGTGCTGCAGGGTCAATATTAACCGAAAAAAGGACTCGTCTGGCTACCCAAAATGTTGACGATCTAACATTCATTAAAATGAACCACAACTGGATTTCAAAATCTTTTGCCCCACCTTGCCCGGCCGACACCTAGCTTTCCTATGAAAAGCTCTTGCCTGTGAATTACTTTTCTAATGTCTAATTTGCTGCTGCAGATTGTACAGCATACGACATGTTTACACCTCCCTAAATGGCCAAACTCCCCACACGGGGCCGTGGTATCGCGACTTGGCGCAAGCACCCGTGAGACTGCTGTTTGTCTGAAGAGGTGGGTGTGCTCGCTTTTGGTTGACGGCATTGCTACTGGGTCCCTCATAGTACAATGTAGTGTCTCTGGCGGTGGTGGTGCGCACCCAACGTCAGACACACCGTTGTAACATGAGTGGCCCTGGGGCGGTCCCGCCGGCCTCAAGAGAGTTCCCCCCTACCCCAGCTCAAACTGGGCTCTACTACGTGCAAAATTATGTCGCACAGCTCCACCAATCTTTAGTCTATTCGCTGACATCATTCAATGTCTGGCACTGACAATACAAATTTGTAGACATCTATGATGCAACTTAAAGTAGTCTGTGTCTGTGTCCTATATTGGCACCATTAAATAGTTACTGCCAAATTACTATGTCAGAAACACAGCAGATGAGCCCACCCCTGTACCTAAGTATGCCATCTTTTTTTTTGTTTTGGTTGTTTTGCGAGACATTAACATCTATTTATATTTTGGGAGTACTGGGACAGACACTCCTTGCACTACTCCTCCACTCAGCACCAAGCTGCCTGCCCGTGTATCCATGTAACCGCTGTAAAACTGCCATGAGCCTATTGTTTGTTATTTTAGGCCTTTGATAGCCTGTCTGCGGTCCCTACTCCTCCACTGACCACCAAGCTGCCTGCCCGTGTATCCATGTAACCGCTGTAAAACTGCCATGAGCCTATTGTTTGTTATTTTAGGCCTTTGAAGCCTTTCTGCGCTCCCTCCTTCCACTAGTCCTCCACTGACCAGACCACTGCTGCCCGTGTACCCCTGGAACCAATTTTAAAGTGCCTACAGCCAGCCCATTTTATTGTGTTAGGCCTTCGAAGCCTGTCTGCGGTCCCTCCTTCCACTAGGCCTCCACTGACCAGACCACTGCTGCCCGTGTACCCCTGGAACCAATTTTAAAGTGCCTACAGCCAGCCCATTTTATTGTGTTAGGCCTTCGAAGCCTGTCTGCGGTCCATACTTCCACTAGTCCTCCACTGACCAGACCACTGCTGCCCGTGTACCCCTGGAACCAATTTTAAAGTGCCTACAGCCAGCCCATTTTATTGTGTTAGGCCTTCGAAGCCTGTCTGCGGTCCATACTTCCACTAGGCCTCCACTGACCAGACCACTGCTGCCCGTGTACCCCTGGAACCAATTTTAAAGTGCCTACAGCCAGCCCATTTTATTGTGTTAGGCCTTCGAAGCCTGTCTGCGGTCCCTCCTTCCACTAGGCCTCCACTGACCAGACCACTGCTGCCCGTGTACCCCTGGAACCAATTTTAAAGTGCCTACAGCCAGCCCATTTTATTGTGTTAGGCCTTCGAAGCCTGTCTGCGGTCCATACTTTAAATACTCCTCCACTCAGCACCAAGCTGCCTGCCCGTGTATCCATGTAACCGCTGTAAAACTGCCATGAGCCTATTGTTTGTTATGTTAGGCCTTTGATAGCCTGTCTGCGGTCCCTACTTTAAATACTCCTCCACTCACCACCACCAAGCTGCCTGCCCGTGTATCCATGTAACCGCTGTGAAACTGCCATGAGCCTATTGTTTTTTTATGTTAGGCCTTTGATAGCCTGTCTGCGGTCCCTACTTTAAATACTCCTCCACTCACCACCACCAAGCTGCCTGCCCGTGTATCCATGTAACCGCTGTAAAACTGCCATGAGCCTATTGTTTGTTATGTTAGGCCTTTGAAGCCTTTCTGCGCTCCCTCCTTCCACTAGTCCTCCACTGACCAGACCACTGCTGCCCGTGTACCCCTGGAACCAATTTTAAAGTGCCTACAGCCAGCCCATTTTATTGTGTTAGGCCTTCGAAGCCTGTCTGCGGTCCATACTTCCACTAGTCCTCCACTGACCAGACCACTGCTGCCCGTGTACCCCTGGAACCAATTTTAAAGTGCCTACAGTCAGCCCATTTTATTGTGTTAGGCCTTCGAAGCCTGTCTGCGGTCCATACTTCCACTAGGCCTCCACTGACCAGACCACTGCTGCCCGTGTACCCCTGGAACCAATTTTAAAGTGCCTACAGCCAGCCCATTTTATTGTGTTAGGCCTTCGAAGCCTGTCTGCGGTCCATACTTCCACTAGTCCTCCACTGACCAGACCACTGCTGCCCGTGTACCCCTGGAACCAATTTTAAAGTGCCTACAGTCAGCCCATTTTATTGTGTTAGGCCTTCGAAGCCTGTCTGCGGTCCATACTTCCACTAGGCCTCCACTGACCAGACCACTGCTGCCCGTGTACCCCTGGAACCAATTTTAAAGTGCCTACAGCCAGCCCATTTTATTGTGTTAGGCCTTCGAAGCCTGTCTGCGGTCCATACTTCCACTAGTCCTCCACTGACCAGACCACTGCTGCCCGTGTACCCCTGGAACCAATTTTAAAGTGCCTACAGCCAGCCCATTTTATTGTGTTAGGCCTTCGAAGCCTGTCTGCGGTCCATACTTCCACTAGGCCTCCACTGACCAGACCACTGCTGCCCGTGTACCCCTGGAACCAATTTTAAAGTGCCTACAGCCAGCCCATTTTATTGTGTTAGGCCTTCGAAGCCTGTCTGCGGTCCATACTTCCACTAGGCCTCCACTGACCAGACCACTGCTGCCCGTGTACCCCTGGAACCAATTTTAAAGTGCCTACAGCCAGCCCATTTTATTGTGTTAGGCCTTCGAAGCCTGTCTGCGGTCCATACTTTAAATACTCCTCCACTCACCACCAAGCTGCCTGCCCGTGTATCCATGTAACCGCTGTAAAACTGCCATGAGCCTATTGTTTGTTATGTTAGGCCTTTGATAGCCTGTCTGCGGTCCTTACTTTAAATACTCCTCCACTCACCACCTAGCTGCCTGTGTATCCATGTAACCGATGTAAAACTGCCATGACTGCCTACTGTTTGTTATTTTAGGCCTTTGATAGCCTGTCTGCGGCCCCTACTTGCAATACTCCTCCACTGACCACAATGCTGCCTGGAGTGCCTGCCTGTGTATCCATGTAACCGATGTAAAACTGCCATGACTGCCTACTGTTTGTTATTTTAGGCCTTTGATAGCCTGTCTGCGGCCCCTACTTGCAATACTCCTCCACTGAGCACAATGCTGCCTGGAGTGCCTGCCTGTGTATCCATGTAACCGATGTAAAACTGCCATGACTGCCTACTGTTTGTTATTTTAGGCCTTTGATAGCCTGTCTGCAGCCCCTACTTGCAATACTCCTCCACTGACCACACCAATGCTGCCCGTGTACCCCTGGAACCTATTTAAAAGTTCATAGAGCCTAGTTATATATTTTATTTACTATTAATAAGGCCATGATGGACTACGCTGTACCACGCTACAAGCTAACCAGTCGACACTTCTTTTGCGAGAAAAGCCATCCCAACCCTCCACCAGCATGTAGAAGACCGCATTGTCCATGCACTCTGGCAATCTGTGAGTACAAAGGTGCACCTGACAACAGACGCATGGACCTGTAGGCATGGCCACGGAAGATTACGTGTCCATTACGGCGCAATGGGTTAATGTGGTGGATGCATGGTCCACAGGGGACAGCCTACTAAGTCTGTCTGCAGTCCCTAATTCAAATTGTCCTCCACTGTCTAAATCGGAACTTCCACCTTCTGGCTTTCGGCCTATAGTATCAGAAATTAAACTGCATTTGGCCTTCAACTTTGGTTAGGGCCTACTAACGGCTTCTGCCCCTCCCTGGTGTTGCCCTCAACTAAATAAAGCTGAGCTTCAACCTTCCGGCTCTCATTATGTGGTTTTAAAAAAAAAAATGGTGGTTAGGGCCTACTAACGGCTTCTGCCCCTCCCTGGTGTTGTCCTCAACTAAATAAAGCTGAGCTTCAACCTTCCGGCTCTCATTATATGGTTTAAAAAAAAAAAATGGTGGTTAGGGCCTACTAACGGCTTCTGCCCCTCCCTGGTGTTGTCCTCAACTAAATAAAGCTGAGCTTCAACCTTCCGGCTCTCATTATGTGGTTTTAAAAAAAAAAATGGTGGTTAGGGCCTACTAACGGCTTCTGCCCCTCCCTGGTGTTGTCCTCAACTAAATAAAGCTGAGCTTCAACCTTCCGGCTCTCATTAAGTGGTTTTAAAAAAAAAATGGTGGTTAGGGCCTACTAACGGCTTCTGCCCCTCCCTGGTGTTGTCCTCAACTAAATAAAGCTGAGCTTCAACCTTCCGGCTCTCATTAAGTGGTTTTAAAAAAAAAAAAAATGGTGGTTAGGGCCTACTAACGGCTTCTGCCCCTCCCTGGTGTTGTCCTCAACTAAATAAAGCTGAGCTTCAACCTTCCGGCTCTCATTAAGTGGTTTTAAAAAAAAAATGGTGGTTAGGGCCTACTAACGGCTTCTGCCCCTCCCTGGTGTTGTCCTCAACTAAATAAAGCTGAGCTTCAACCTTCCGGCTCTCATTATGTGGTTTTAAAAAAAAAAATGGTGGTTAGGGCCTACTAACGGCTTCTGCCCCTCCCTGGTGTTGTCCTCAACTAAATAAAGCTGAGCTTCAACCTTCCGGCTCTCATTAAGTGGTTTTAAAAAAAAAATGGTGGTTAGGGCCTACTAACGGCTTCTGCCCCTCCCTGGTGTTGTCCTCAACTAAATAAAGCTGAGCTTCAACCTTCCGGCTCTCATTAAGTGGTTTTAAAAAAAAAAAAAATGGTGGTTAGGGCCTACTAACGGCTTCTGCCCCTCCCTGGTGTTGTCCTCAACTAAATAAAGCTGAGCTTCAACCTTCCGGCTCTCATTAAGTGGTTTTAAAAAAAAAATGGTGGTTAGGGCCTACTAACGGCTTCTGCCCCTCCCTGGTGTTGTCCTCAACTAAATAAAGCTGAGCTTCAACCTTCCGGCTCTCATTATGTGGTTTTAAAAAAAAAAATGGTGGTTAGGGCCTACTAACGGCTTCTGCCCCTCCCTGGTGTTGTCCTCAACTAAATAAAGCTGAGCTTCAACCTTCCGGCTCTCATTAAGTGGTTTTAAAAAAAAAAAAAATGGTGGTTTGGGCCTACTAACGGCTTCTGCCCCTCCCTGGTGTTGTCCTCAACTAAATAAAGCTGAGCTTCAACCTTCCGGCTCTCATTAAGTGGTTTTAAAAAAAAAATGGTGGTTAGGGCCTACTAACGGCTTCTGCCCCTCCCTGGTGTTGTCCTCAACTAAATAAAGCTGAGCTTCAACCTTCCGGCTCTCATTAAGTGGTTTTAAAAAAAAAATGGTGGTTAGGGCCTACTAACGGCTTCTGCCCCTCCCTGGTGTTGTCCTCAACTAAATAAAGCTGAGCTTCAACCTTCCGGCTCTCATTAAGTGGTTTTAAAAAAAAAAAAAATGGTGGTTAGGGCCTACTAACGGCTTCTGCCCCTCCCTGGTGTTGCCCTCAACTAAATAAAGCTGAGCTTCAACCTTCTGCTCCAAATTACCATTTTAAAAAATGCAATAGGCTTTTCCGGCCTACTAAAGGTGTCTGCCCCTCCCTGGTGTTGTCCTCAACTGAACAAAGCTGAGCTTCCACATTCTGGCTTTCGCCCTATACTATCAGATATTAAACTGCATTTGGCCTACTAGTGTGGTTAGGCCCTTGAAACAGTGTCTGCTGCTCTTGGGTTTGCTACTCCACTGAACAAAGCAATGCCGCCTGTTTAGTCCTGTTACCAATTTTGAACTGCATGTAGCCTACTTTATTCTTTGGCCCTATATCTGTTTCCTCCTCATCCTGCCCATTGCCCAGCCACTGCTAAATGAGTCTGCTGGTACATTGACCTAGACCACTACATTCCCCTTGTACTCTACACAGCCAGAATCTGTCCCTGCTGAAAGTAAGGTTCCCCTTCCCGCATGTTATACCACCTTACACAGGGACAAAGAGGAAGGTGCAGATGAAAGTGCAGGTTCCTTCATCAGGTGGGGGGGCATACTCGTTGGCGACGTCACTGGCACAGGGCCCCTCAGAGTACGCAAAAGTGTCGCTGCTGGTGGGAGGCGCCCCCGCCATGCAAACACACCGCCGTACTTTGAGGGGCCCTGTGCCAGTGGCAATGCGAACGAGTGGGCCCCCCCTGCTTGCTCAGGATCACAGCACTTGCAACTTTTAAATACTTACCTTTCCCTGCAACACCGCCGTGACGTAGTCCGCATTTCCTGGGCCCACGAAAAACTTGAGCCAGCCCTACTCCCCCCACAACTTTCCCCCAATTCCCTATGCCCAACTATTATTATACAGTTAATTAAGATTGGCAAGCTTCAGAAACAAGAATGGATGTTTTTGGCATTAAAATGGGCACTGTAGGTGTTTTCCTGGCCTCCACTCACTGCCGACTATGCTTCCCCATTGACTTGCATTGGGTTTCGTGTTTCGGTCGATCCCCGACTTTTAGCGATAATCGGCCGACTGCACTCGACTCGACTCTGGACAAAATCGGGTTTCCCAAAACCCTACTCGATCTTAAAAAAATGAAAGTCGCTCAACCCTACCTAAGAATATTGTGTTGAAGATAGTGCAGCAAGAAGGTGATCATGTGTTGGGCGTAACACTCTTCATCTCCTGACTGTTGCGCATCCATCACCTCGTCCTCCTCAGTTTGTTCCTCGGCTCCTGCTTCTTCACTAACCGTTTGTCTGGTACCATAAGCCCCCATTTATTACTGTAAACCACCCTCCCATGGCACTTACCTGTGTAACGACAGTCTGGAAATTTGAGATATTGTTATCCCCTCCGTATCTTCCTCTGCTTCCAACTCTTCCTCTTTGACCATTGGTTCTTCATGCAGACTATTCAAATTGTGCTCCAGCATGTGCACTGCTCAAAAAAATAAAGGGAACATTAAAATACCACATCCTAGATATCACTGAATGAAATATTTCAGTTGCAAATCTTTATTCATTGCATAGGGAATGTATTGAGAATAATAAAAATGATCAATGTAAATCAAAATGAATATCCCATGGAGGTCTGGATTTGGAATGATACTCATAATCAAAGTGGAAAATCAAATTACAGGCTGATCCAACTTCAGTGGAAATGCCTCAAGACAAGGAATGTTCAGTTGTGTGTGTGTTGCCTCTATGTGCCTGTATGACCTCCCTACCAGGCTCCTGATGAGGTAGCGGATGGTCTCCTGAGTGAACTCCTCCCAGACCTGGACTAAAGCATCTGCCAACTCCTGGACAGTCTGTGGTGCAACATGATGTTGGTGGATGGTGTGAGACATGATGTCCCAGATGTGTTCAATCGGATTCAGATCTGGGGAATTGGGGAGTGGGCGGGCCAGTCCATAGCTTCAATGCCTTCATCTTGCAGGAACTGCTGACACAGTCCAGCCACATGAGGACTGGCATTGTCCTGCATTAGGAGGAACCCAGGGCTAACCGCACCAGCATATGGTCTCACAAGGGGTTTGAGGATCTCATCTCGGTACTTAATGGCAGTCAGGCTACCTCTGGTGAGCATATGGAGGGTTGTGTGGCCCTCCAAAGAAATGCCGCCTCACACCATTACTGACCCACTGCCAAACCGGTCGTGCTGAGGCATGTTGCAGGCAGAAGATCGCTCTCCATGGCATCTCCAGACTCTGCCACATCTGTCACATGTGCTCAGTGTAAACCTGCTTTCATCTGTGAAGAGCACAGGGTGCCAGTGGCGAAATTGCCAATCCTGGTGTTCTGTGGCAAATGCCAATCGTACTGCATGGTGTTGAGCTGTGAGCACAACCCCCATCTGTGGATGTCGGGCACTCAGATGATCCTCATGAAGTCAGTTTCTAACCATTTGTGCAGACACATGAACATTTGTGGCCTGCTGGATGTCATTTTGCAGGACTGTGGCAGTGTTCCTCCTTGCACAAAGGCTGAGGTAGCGGTCCTTCTGCTGGGTTGTTGCCCTCCTACAGCCCCCTCCATGTCTCCTGGTGTACAGGCCTGTCTCCTGGTAGTGCCTCCAGCCTCTGGACACTATGCTGACAGACACAGCAAACCTTCTTGCCACAGCTCGCATTGATGTGCCATCCTGGATGAGCTGCACTACCTGAGCCACTTGTGTGGGTTGTAGAGTCCATCTCATGCTACCACGAGTGTGAAAGCACAACCAACATTCAAAAGTGACCAAAACATCAGCCAGAAACCATTAGTACTGAGATGTGGTCTGTGGTCCCCACCTGCAGAACCACTCATTTATTGAGTGTCTTGATACTTGCCAATAATTTCCATCTGTTGTCTATTAAATTTGCACAACAGCATGTGAAATTGATTGTCAAACAGTGTTGCTTCCTAAGTGGACAGTTTGATTTCACAGAAGTTTGATTTACTTGGAGTTATATTCAGTTGTTTAAGTGTTCCCTTTATTTTTTTGAGCAGTGTAGATCACTGGAATAGTGATGCTGATCATGGCATCATCAGCGCTAACCATCTTAGTGGCCATTTAAAAACAGTGCAGATGTGTGCAGAGGTCCTTCAACTGTGCCTACTCAGTGTCAGCAGGATTTGCACCATGTCCGGACTGCGTTGGCCCAGACTGTACAAAAGAAAATACTGCACCAGGGCCCGTCGCTGCTGCCACAGCTGCTGCAGCATGTGCAGAGTGGATTTACACTGTGTCGCTAATAAAACTGTTAACCAGTAAGCCGAAAGACCTCTCTAGCGATGTAAGTCGATGACCTGCGGGGTGCAATCATTGGACGTGAGCACACAGCGACCATGCTTTCTGCAGCAACTTATCCAGGCTGAGATAGTGGCAAAGAAATTGCTGTACCACCAGGTTGAGGAACTGAGCCCTGCAAGGCAGGTGTGTGAAGTAGCCACAGTGTAGGGCGGCCACCAGGTTTGAGCTGTTATAGCATATGGTCTTCCCTGGCTCTAGGTTTAGTGGAGAAGACCATTGCTCTAACTCAACTTTGATACCTGTTCACAACTCTTGAGCTGTGTGACTGCGATCTCCAAGGCATATTAATTGAAACACTGCTAGACTGCAGTGAGCCATCGCTACACAGTACAGAGGTGGGGGAGATTCTATCTGCTGTCATGGTTCCCAATGGCAAGGGAACGTAAGAAACATATAAGTAACGAACGAGCTCTCGGGTGATGGAAACTCAAGTTGACCGTGAGCTAAATCTACCACACAACTAACAGTAGCCAGGGAGCATACCTACGGCTTCCTATATGCCACGCGCCAGCCGGAGGACTAACTACGCCTGGTAGAGGAAGAAACAGACCTGGCTTACCTCTAGGGAAATACCCCAAAAGATGATAGCAGCCCCCCACATGTAATAACGGTGAATTAAGAGGAAAAGACATACACAGTATGAAAGTAGATTTAGCAAAGAGAGGTCCACTTACTAGATAGCAGAAGGATACAAAAGAGGACTTCACGGTCAAACGAAAACCCTTTCAAAAACCATCCTGAAATTACTTTAAGACTCCTGTGTCAACTCATGACACAGGAGTGGCAATTTCAGCCCGCAAGAGCTTCCAGCTACAGAGAATTACAAAAACTGCAAACTGGACAAAAGGTACAAAACAAAAGGACAAAGTCCACTTAGCTGATCAGCAGACTAGTAGCAGGAACATGCAACCGAAGGCTCTGGTTACAATGATGACGGGCAAGGAAATGACTGGAGAGCAAGGCTAAATAGGAAACTCCCAAACGCTGATGGAAGCAGGTGAACAGAAGAAGCAAAGTGCAAACAAGTCACCAGTACCACCAGCAACCACCAGGGGAGCCCAAAAAGCGGATACACAACAGTACCCTCCCCTTAAGGAGGGGGCACCGAACCCTCACAAGAACCGCCAGGGCTATCAGGATGAGCCCTATGAAAGGCACGAACCAAATCTGAGGCATGAACATCAGAGGCAGTTACCCAAGAATTATCTTCCTGACCATAGCCTTTCCATTTAACCAGATATTGAAGTCTCCGTCTGGAAATACGGGAGTCCAAGATCTTCTCTACGACGTACTCCAATTCACCCTCCACCAGCACAGGAGCAGGAGGTTCAGTAGAAGGAACCACCGGTACCTCATATCTCCGCAACAACGACCGATGGAACACATTATGGATAGCGAAAGATGCCGGGAGGTCCAAACGAAAGGAAACAGGGTTAAGAATCTCCAAAATCCTATAAGGACCGATGAATCGAGGCTTAAATTTGGGAGAAGAAACCCTCATAGGGACAAAACGGGAAGACAACCACACCAAGTCCCCAACGCGAAGGTGGGGACCAACACGACGACGACGGTTAGCAAGCTGCTGAGTCCTCTCCTGGGACAATTCCAAATTATCCACCACTTGTCCCCAAATCCGATGCAACCGATCCACCACTGCATCCACTTCAGGACAATCCGAAGATTCAACCTGACCAGATGAAAAACGCGGATGAAACCCTGAATTGCAAAAGAAAGGAGAAACCAAAGTGGCAGAACTAGCCCGATTATTAAGAGCAAACTCCACCAACGGCAGAAAGGCAACCCAATCATCCTGATCCGCAGACACAAAACACCTCAAATAAGTCTCCAAAGTTTGATTAGTTCGCTCCGTCTGGCCATTGGTCTGAGGATGGAATGCAGACGAAAAGGACAAATCAATGCCCAACCTGGCACAGACTGCCCGCCAAAATCTAGACACGAACTGGGTACCCCTGTCAGAAACAATGTTTTCCGGAATACCATGCAAGCGAACCACATTTTGAAAAAACAGGGACCAACTCAGATGAGGAAGGCAACTTAGGCAATGGCACCAAATGAACCATTTTAGAAAAATGGTCACACACCACCCAGATGACAGACATCTTCTGAGAAACAGGGAGATCCGAGATAAAGTCCATAGAGATGTGCGTCCAAGGCCTCTTCGGAATAGGCAAGGGCAACAACAACCCACTAGCCCTAGAACAACAAGGCTTGGCCCGAGCACACACATCGCAAGGCTGCACAAAAACACGCACATCTCGAGACAGGGAAGGCCACCAGAAGGATCTAGCCACCAAATCTCTGGTGCCAAAAATTCCCGGATGACCTGCCAGAGTAGAAGAATGAACTTCCGAGATGACTCTAGTGGTCCACTCGTCAGGAACAAACAGTCTACCAGACGGACAACGATCAGCTCTATCCGCCTGAAATTCTTGCAAAGCATGTCGCAAATCTGGAGAGACAGCAGACAAAATCACTCCAGCCTTAAGGACACCAGCAGGTTCAGAATTCCCAGGAGAGTCAGGCTCAAAACTCCTAGAAAGAGCATCTGCTTTCACATTCCTAGAATCCGGTAAGTACGAGACCACAAAATTAAACCGGGAAAAGAACAACGACCAACGTGCCTGTCTAGGATTCAGGCGCCTGGCAGACTCCAAATAAATTAAATTCTTGTGATCAGTCAAAACTACCACCTGATGTCTGGCACCCTCAAGCCAATGACGCCACTCCTCAAATGCCCACTTCATGGCCAAAAGCTCCCGATTACCAACATCATAGTTTCGCTCGGCGGCCAAAAATTTTCGCGAAAAGAATGCACAAGGTCTCATCACTGAGCAGTCGGAACTTTTCTGCGACAAAACCGCCCCCGCTCCGATCTCGGAAGCATTGACCTCAACCTGAAAGGGAAGAGAAACATCAGGCTGGCGCAACACAGGGGCAGACAAAAAGCGGCGCTTAAGCTCCCGAAAGGCCTCCACGGCAGCAGGGGACCAATTGGCAACATCAGCACCCTTTTTAGTCAAATCCGTCAGAGGTTTAGCAACGCCAGAAAAACCAGCTATAAATCGACGATAAAAATTAGCAAAGCCCAAGAATTTCTGGAGACTCTTCAGAGAAGTAGGCTGCGTCCAGTCGTAAATAGCCCGAACCTTGACAGGGTCCATCTCAATAGAAGAAGGGGAAAAAATATACCCCAAAAATGAAATTTTTTGAACCCCAAAAACACACTTTGAACCCTTTACACACAAAGAATTCTCCCACAAAACCTGAAAAACCCTCCTGACCTGCTGAACATGAGACTCCCAGTCATCAGAAAAAATCAAAATATCATCCAAGTACACAATCATAAATTTATCCAAATATTCACGGAAAATATCATGCATTAAGGACTGAAAGACAGAAGGTGCATTAGAAAGGCCGAAAGGCATTACCAAATACTCAAAATGGCCCTCAGGCATATTAAATGCGGTCTTCCACTCATCCCCCTGCTTAATTCGCACCAAATTATACGCCCCACGAAGATCAATCTTAGAGAACCACTTAGCCCCCCTTATGCGAGCAAACAAATCAGTCAGCAAAGGCAACGGATACTGATATTTGACTGTAATTTTATTCAGGAGACGATAATCAATACAAGGCCTCAGAGAGCCATCCTTTTTAGAGACAAAGAAAAAACCGGCTCCTAAAGGTGATGAAGAAGGACGAATATGTCCCTTTTCCAGGGACTCCTTAATATACTCGCGCATAGCAGCATGTTCAGGTACAGATAGGTTAAACAAACGACCCTTTGGAAATTTACTGCCAGGAATCAGATCTATGGCGCAATCACAATCCCTGTGAGGAGGGAGTGAACCAATCTTAGGCTCTTCAAAAATATCACGATAATCAGACAAAAATGCTGGAATCTCAGATGGAATAGATGACGAAATGGACACCATAGGAGTGTCCCCATGAGCCCCCCGACATCCCCAGCTTAACACAGACATAGCCTTTCAGTCAAGGACTGGGTTATGAGACTGTAACCATGGTAATCCAAGCACCAAAACATCATGTAAATTGTACAACACAAGGAAGCGAATCACCTCCTGATGGTCTGGAGTCATACACATAGTCACTTGCGTCCAGAACTGTGGTTTATTACAAGCCAAAGGTGTAGAATCAATACCCTTCAGAGGTATAGGAACTTCCAGAGGCTCTAAATCAAACCCACAGCGCCTGGCAAAGGACCAGTCCATAAGACTCAGAGCGGCTCCAGAGTCCACATAGGCATCCACGGTAATAACTGATAATGAACAAATCAAGGTTACAGACAAAATAAATTTGGACTGTAAAGTGCCAATTGAAATGGACTTGTCAACCTTCCTAGTACGCTTAGAGCATGCCGATATAACATGAGCAGAATCACCACAATAGAAGCATAACCCATTTTTACGCCTATAATTCTGCCGCTCGCTTCTGGACATAACTCTGTCACATTGCATTTTCTCTGGCGTCTCTTCAGAAGATACCGCCAAATGGTGCACGGGTTTGCGCTCCCGCAAACGCCGATCAATCTGAATTGCCATTGTCATGGACTCATTCAGACCTGTAGGCGCAGGGAACCCGACCATAACATCTTTAACGGCATCAGAAAGGCCCTCTCTGAAATTTGCCGCTAAGGCGCACTCATTCCACTGAGTAAGCACAGACCACCTACGAAATTTTTGGCAGTATATCTCCGCTTCTTCTTGCCCTTGAGATAGGGCTATCAAAGCTTTTTCAGCTTGAATCTCCAAATTAGGTTCCTCATAAAGCAACCCTAACGCCAGGAAAAACGCATCCACATTGAGCAACGCAGGATCCCCTGGTGCCAATGAAAATGCCCAATTTTGAGGGTCACCTCGCAGCAAAGAGATTACAATCTTAACCTGCTGGACAGGATTTCCTGAGGAGTGAGGTCTGAGAGAAAGGAATAATTTACAATTATATTTGAAATTCAAAAACCGAGATCTATCTCCGGAAAACACCTCTGGTGTAGGGATTTTAGGTTCAGAAATAGGAGCATGTATAACAAAATCTTGTAAATTTTGAACCTTCGTAGCAAGATTATTTAAACCTGCAGCCAAACTCTGAGGATCCATCTTTAAACAGGTGAGCTCAGAGCCATTCAAGGATTATAAGGAGAGAAAGGCAAAGGCTGTAATTAAAGCTGAAATACAACAGATCCAACTATGGAGCAAGCATAGAGGAAAAAGGGAAAAAAAAAAAATTTACAGACTTCTTTTTTCTCTCCTTTCTTCTGCCAATAAGTTTAACACATGGCCGGTCATACTGTCATGGTTCCCAATGGCAAGGGAACGTAAGAAACATATAAGTAACGAACGAGCTCTCGGGTGATGGAAACTCAAGTTGACCGTGAGCTAAATCTACCACACAACTAACAGTAGCCAGGGAGCATACCTACGGCTTCCTATATGCCACGCGCCAGCCGGAGGACTAACTACGCCTGGTAGAGGAAGAAACAGACCTGGCTTACCTCTAGGGAAATACCCCAAAAGATGATAGCAGCCCCCCACATGTAATAACGGTGAATTAAGAGGAAAAGACATACACAGTATGAAAGTAGATTTAGCAAAGAGAGGTCCACTTACTAGATAGCAGAAGGATACAAAAGAGGACTTCACGGTCAACTGAAAACCCTTTCAAAAACCATCCTGAAATTACTTTAAGACTCCTGTGTCAACTCATGACACAGGAGTGGCAATTTCAGCCCGCAAGAGCTTCCAGCTACAGAGAATTACAAAAACTGCAAACTGGACAAAAGGTACAAAACAAAAGGACAAAGTCCACTTAGCTGATCAGCAGACTAGTAGCAGGAACATGCAACCGAAGGCTCTGGTTACAATGATGACCGGCAAGGAAATGACTGGAGAGCAAGGCTAAATAGGAAACTCCCAAACACTGATGGAAGCAGGTGAACAGAAGAAGCAAAGTGCAAACAAGTCACCAGTACCACCAGCAACCACCAGGGGAGCCCAAAAAGCGGATACACAACAATCTGCACTGTTGGAATGCGTGTCTGATTAAGGGAGAGGATGAGTGTACAGGTCAAGGTTCTAGAGGAGGTGAATCCGGCAGAAGCAGTGGAGGAACCATTAGATAAAGAGGCTTGTATTGTAAGCCTTGGGGATTTAAAGACTTGTGGAGCAGCCCCTTGACTACCTGCCCCCACAGCCACCACAGTCACCCAGTGCCCAGTCAATGAGATGAGATGCCCATCCTCATATTTGCTCATTCAGGTGTCAGAGATGAAATGCACCCTGGCAGACAGTTTTTTTCACAGAACGAGTGATGTTGTCTGCAGCATGCTGATGTCGCTCAGGCACAGCTTTCTTAGAGAAGTAATGGCGACTGGGAAACTGGTACTTGAGACTGCAATTGTCATCAACTTTTGGAAACCGTCTGCATCCACCAGGTGGAAAAGCAGCATGGCCATGGCCATCAGATTGGAGATGGTGGAGTTCAAGCTCTTAGCTTTACCGTGTATAGGAGGAAACATTCTTTTACATGACCACAACTGTGGGACCAAGAGCTGGCTGCTTTGCTGAGAGAGGGTGTAGTACGAAGAACAGAATAAACAGCTGGACTGTTAGTAAGGTGCAGACGGAGATGTTATGGTGGATTGAGAAATATGTGTTGTGGTAGGCAACACAAAAGCAGCAGTCATGTCTACTTTTGAAACAGCTGACTGGCTCTCACTCCCCCTCACTTTTGTGGGTAAACAATTGTAGTTTCTGCTACCAGAGACTTGTGTGAGAAGAATTGGAATTGTGATGGAGGATGAAGCAGCATACGGGGTTGATGGGATAGCCAGTGTTTGAAGAGGCCTGCAAATCTGCATTTTAGTGCAGTGAGATTCTCACACTAAGGCATGTTGATCGCACATGCATGTAGTTGTCAAATTATTGCAATTTTTGCCTCTATAGAGTTATTTTTCATGCATGTAGTTGTCAAATTATTGCAATTTTGCCTCTATTGAGTTATTTTTTGCAAATTTGACATATAGAGTTTGTTTAATTATCCTTTGCAGTCTGAAAAAAATCCAGGCTAGGCAACCCTTGCCAACCCTGTGAACTGCACACTCCCGAACGGTGCTGGCTATAGCCTGAGTTAGGGGCTGAGGATGCTGTGCTTATTGTGGTTGCATTACTTCATCTCTGTGTGGGAAGCCGCAAAGGAACCTCCTAATCTGCCTCCTCCTCAACCTCCTTTGTTGAGCTACTTAGTTGCATACTTATGGGTTTACATCAAGTGGGATCTACAACCTAATCATCATCCTCTCTTTTCTCACACTCAGGGTCACTCTTTCTGCCTGATACCACAGTACAGTCAGCATGGGCCTCTGGTATCTAAGTCTCACCGGGATCACCTCCACTGTTAGTGGTTAACATCTGATGATGAAGGTGTGGATTTTGTTTGAACCGTACTTTATCCAGCCTCGGATCTAACATGAAATTTTTTTTTGCATCAGTTGTGATGCTTTTCTCCTCTGGATTCTGTAATTTTTCATAGCAGACCTCTGATGCCCATGGAATACAATGTGTAAATAATTCTTCAGAATGGCTCATATGAGGTTCCCCACAGGCATTAGGAAACTTTTGATGTGGGGGGAAACAAGGGTGTTTGGGGTGCTGTTGTGAACTATACTTCTTGGCTCCCTCTTGTGGTCACTAGTGGTTTGGCACTTGGATTGTCTTTTCCCAGGTTGGTACTCACCTGGTTCGTTAGGCCTGGGGTGTTGCTATTTATTCTTCCTGGATTCTCAGTCCAGTGCCTGGCATCGTTGTAATCAGTTCATTTCTGTTTTCTCCTGTCATCAGGTCCTGGTTCTTTGCAAGATAAGCTAAGTCCTGCTTTCTTATTTTTGTTTATTTGCATTGTTCATATTTTTGTCCAGCTTGTACAAAATGTGATTCCTGATATCGCTGGAAGCTCTAGGGGGCTGATATTCTCCCCCCTCACCGTTAGTCGGTTCGGGGGTTCTTGGATATTCAGCGTGGATATTTTGCAGGGTTTTTTGCTGACCATATAAGTCATCTTACTATCTTCTGCTATTAGTCAGTGGGCCTCTCTTTGCTAAAATCTAGTTCATTCTTACGTTTGTCTTTTCTTCTTACTTCACCGTTATTATTTGTTGGGGGCTTGTATTATAACTTTGGGGTCTTTTCTCTGGAGGCAAGAGAGGTCTTATTTTCCCTGATAGGGTTAGTTAGTTCTCCGGCTGGCGCGAGACGTCTAGAATCAACGTAGGCACGTTCCCCGGCTACTGTTAGCTGTTTGTGCTAGGATCAGGTGTATGGTCAGCCTAGTTACCACTTCCCTATGAGCTGGTATTTATGTTTGCAGACTTTGCTGTAATCTCTGAGATCCTCTGCCATTGGGATCATAACAGTATGCCAGGCCAAGTGAATAGTTAATGCATTGCAGAAGCGGGATTAAAAGAAAAGTAGTTCTGAGTTTTTGTTTTTTTTTCTTCTCTTTCTTCCTTCCCCTTTTTCTCTGAGTGGCTTGAAGCTTTGCTGCAGACATGAATGTTCAGACCTTGATTACTAGTGTGGATCAGCTTGCTGCACGAGTGCAGGGCATTCAGGATTTTGTTGTTAGCAGTCCTATGTCAGAGCCTAAGATACCTATTCCTGAGCTGTTCTCTGGAGATCGATTTAAATTTAGGAATTTTAGGAATAATTGTAAATTGTTTCTATCTTTGAAACCTCGTTCGTCTGGAGATTCAGCTCAGCAAGTTAAAATTGTTATCTCCTTCTTGCGTGGCGACCCTCAGGATTGGGCTTTCTCGTTGGCGCCAGGAGATCCGGCATTGGCGGATGTTGATGCGTTTTTTCTGGCGCTCGGATTGCTTTATGAGGAGCCTAATCTTGAAATTCAGGCAGAAAAAGCCCTACTGGCTATCTCTCAGGGCCAGGATGAAGCTGAAGTGTATTGCCAAAAATTTCGGAAATGGTCCGTGCTTACTCAATGGAATGAATGTGCTCTGGCCGCAAATTTCAGAAATGGCCTTTCTGAAGCCATTAAGAATGTGATGGTGGGTTTCACAATTCCTACAAGTCTGAATGATTCTATGGCGCTGGCTATTCAGATTGATCGGCGGTTGCGGGAGCGCAAATCCGCTAATCCTCTGGCGGTGTTGTCTGAACGGACACCTGTCTCAATGCAATGTGATAGAATCCTGACTAGAACTGAACGACAAAATCATAGACGTCAGAATGGGCTGTGTTTTTACTGTGGTGATTCTACACATGTTATATCAGCATGCTCTAAACACCTAACCAAGGTTGTCAGTCCTGTCACCATTGGTAATTTGCAGCCTAAATTTATTTTGTCTGTGACTTTAATTTGCTCATTGTCTTCCTACCCTGTTATGGCGTTTGTGGATTCAGGTGCTGCCCTGAGTCTTATGGACTTGTCGTTTGCCAAGCGCTGTGGTTTTGTCCTGGAGCCTTTAAAAGTTCCTATTCCTCTCAGAGGAATTGATGCTACGCCACTGGCGGAAAATAAACCGCAGTATTGGACACAAGTGACCATGTGCATGACTCCTGAACATCGGGAGGTGATTCGTTTTCTTGTTCTGCATAAAATGAATGATTTGGTCCTTTTAGGTCTGCCATGGTTACAGACCCATAATCCAGTTTTGGATTGGAAGGCTATGTCTGTGTCGAGTTGGGGTTGTCAGGGAATTCATTGCGATTCTCCGCCGGTGTCTATTGCTTCTTCTACTCCTTCAGAAGTTCCTGAGTATTTGTGTGACTATCAGGATGTATTCAGTGAGTCCAGGTCCAGTGCTCTTCCTCCTCATAGGGACTGTGACTGCGCTATAGATTTGATTCCTGGCAGTAAATTTCCTAAGGGACGATTATTTAATTTGTCTGTACCCGAGCATGCCGCGATGCGTTCTTATGTCAAGGAGTCTTTGGAGAAGGGGCATATTCATCCATCCTCTTCCCCTCTTGGTGCGGGATTCTTTTTTGTGGCCAAGAAAGATGGGTCTTTGAGACCTTGTATAGACTATCAGCTTCTGAATAAAATCACTGTTAAGTTTCAGTATCCTTTGCCACTATTGTCAGACTTGTTTGCTCGGATTAAGGGTGTCAAGTGGTTCACCAAGATAGATCTTCGTGGTGCGTACAACCTTGTGCGCATTAGGCAGGGAGATGAATGGAAAACTGCATTTAATACGCCCGAAGGTCATTTTGAGTACTTGGTGATGCCCTTTGGGCTCTCTAATGCTCCTTCAGTATTTCAGTCCTTTATGCATGATATCTTCCGGAAGTATCTAGATAAATTTATGATTGTTTATCTGGATGATATTCTGTTTTTTTCTGATGATTGGGATTCTCATGTGAAGCAGGTCAGGATGGTGTTTCAGGTTTTGCGTGATAATGCTTTGTTTGTGAAGGGCTCAAAGTGTCTCTTTGGAGTACAGAAGGTTTCCTTTTTGGGTTTTATTTTCTCCCCTTCTGCTGTGGAGATGGACCCAGTCAAGGTCCGAGCTATTCATGATTGGACTCAACCCAAGTCTGTTAAGAGTCTTCAGAAGTTCTTGGGGTTTGCTAATTTCTACCGTCGTTTTATCGCTAACTTTTCTAGCGTTGTTAAACCTTTGACGGATATGACCAAGAAAGGTTCTGATGTGGCTAATTGGGCTCCTGCGGCCATGGAGGCCTTCCAGGAGCTGAAGCGCCGGATTACTTCGGCGCCTGTTTTGTGCCAGCCTGATGTCGCACTTCCCTTTCAGGTTGAAGTGGATGCTTCTGAGATCGGTGCTGGGGCTGTTTTGTCGCAGAGAGGCTCTGGTTGCTCTGTGATGAGACCATGTGCTTTTTTCTCTAGGAAGTTTTCGCCTGCTGAGCGGAACTATGATGGTGGTAATCGGGAGTTGTTGGCCATGAAGTGGGCATTTGAGGAATGGCGTCATTGGCTCGAGGGTGCTAGGCATCGTGTGGTGGTCTTGACTGATCACAAAAATCTGATGTATCTCGAGTCTGCTAAGCGCCTGAATCCTAGACAGGCTCGTTGGTCATTGTTTTTCTCTCGTTTTGACTTTGTGGTCTCGTACCTGCCTGGTTCGAAGAATGTTAAGGCTGATGCTCTTTCTAGGAGCTTTGTGCCTGACTCTCCTGGAGTCTCGGAGCCAGCTGGTATTCTTAAAGAGGGAGTAATCGTGTCGGCCATATCTCCTGATTTGCGACGTGTGTTGCAGAGATTTCAGGCTGGTAGACCTGACTCTTGTCCACCCGACAGACTGTTTGTTCCTGGTAGATGGACCAGCAGAGTTATTTCCGAGGTTCATTCCTCGGTGTTGGCAGGGCATCCGGGAATTTTTGGTACCCGAGATTTGGTGGCTAGGTCCTTTTGGTGGCCTTCCTGGTCACGGGATGTGCGGTCATTTGTGCAGTCCTGTGGGACTTGTGCTCGGGCTAAGCCTTGTTGTTCTCGTGCTAGCGGGTTGCTTTTGCCCTTGCCCGTCCCGAAGAGGCCTTGGACACACATTTCCATGGATTTAATTTCTGATCTTCCGGTGTCTCAAGGAATGTCTGTCATCTGGGTGGTGTGTGATCGTTTTTCCAAGATGTTCCATTTGGTGCTGTAAGGTTTCTCTTACTGAGAGTGTTGGGGGACACTCACTTGGCCGCGATATTCAAGCACACGGGCACGGGTTTATAAAACAAAGCAGTCCATGCGGTTTATTAAGCCTCATAAACCGGGTTACGCACAGTTCATAACATGAAACACAACAGGCACCAACTGGTGATATTAACTTGCATCTTCAAACACTTCAGTGTACGGCGTTGCCTCACGGACACTAACACGCTGGTCCTCCCTTAACCAGTTCCCAAGGGAGACCACACAGTTCATAGAACTTCACAAGCACTACCGGCCTGTACGATACCTGACGGGAGCTCTGGCTCCACCTGCTGATTCTTCTAACAGCCTTTGGGTAAGCTGCCTAACAGGGATCCCCAACTTGCCTGTCCGGCATACAGTAGTCAGTCCAGACCTCACCGAAGGACTCCAGCTTCCCCAGTTCCACTGTGCACTGCTCCGGGATCCGGTCCTCCTACTAGGACCTCCCACGCCAGCAGGTGCTTTCCAGGAAGCCTCCTCTCAGGCTTCCAACACAGGAACACACCGAGCCCTCAGGAACTCCCTCAGGGATTTTGCACTTGGACCCTTCAGGTCCAAACACTGGAACCACACAGGAACATGTGACCCACACTCTGGTCATGTTATGTACCTGTAACCACACCCACAGTAATGGATCACATGGGCTGGTCACGTGATCCTGACATCACTGCAGGTCAATTCTCACGACCTCAATACAACTCCGTGCACATCCCGGGGAGACCATGCAGCGCCCCCTACCTGTTACAGGGGTTACTGCATCACATATATCACAGTGCCCTTGCCTAAGTTGCCTTCCTCTTCCGATCTGGTTCCTTTGTTTTTTCAGAATGTGGTTCGTTTACACGGCATTCCTGAGAATATCGTGTCCGACAGAGGATCCCAGTTTGTGTCCAGATTCTGGCGATCTTTCTGTGCTAAAATGGGCATTGATTTGTCGTTTTCATCTGCCTTTCATCCTCAGACTAATGGCCAAACGGAGTGAACTAATCAGACACTGGAGGCTTATTTGAGATGTTTTGTTTCTGCGGACCAGGATGATTGGGTGACCTTCTTGCCATTGGCTGAGTTTGCCCTTAATAATCGGGCTAGTTCCGCTACTTTGGTTTCGCCATTCTTCTGCAACTCTGGTTTTCATCCTCGTTTCTCCTCGGGTCATGTTGAGTCTTCTGACTGTCCTGGGGTGGATTCCGTGGTGGATAGGTTGCAGCGGATTTGGAATCATGTGGTGGACAACTTGAAGTTGTCACAGGAGAAGGCTCAGCGTTTTGCCAACCGCCGCCGCGGTGTGGGTCCCCGACTTCGTGTTGGGGAATTGGTTTGGTTGTCTTCTCGGTATGTCCCTCTGAAGGTTTCCTCTCCTAAGTTTAAGCCTCGCTTTATTGGTCCTTATAAAATTTTGGAAGTTCTTAACCCGGTTTCTTTTCGTTTGGATCTTCCGGTGTCGTTTGCCATTCACAACGTGTTCCATAGGTCTTTGTTGCGGCGGTACGTTGTGCCTGTGGTTTCTGCTGTTGAGCCTCCTGCTCCGGTGTTGGTTGAGGGCGAGTTGGAGTACGTGGTGGAGAAGATCTTGGATTCTCGTCTCTCTAGACGGAGGCTTCAGTATTTGGTCAAGTGGAAGGGCTATGGTCAGGAGGATAATTCCTGGGTGGTCACCTCTGATGTTCATGTGGCCGATTTGGTTCGTCCCTTCCACGCTGCTCATCCTGATCGCTCTGGTGGTCTTGGTGAGGGTTCGGTGACCCCTCCTTAAAGGGGGGGTACTGTTGTGAACTATACTTCTTGGCTCCCTCTTGTGGTCACTAGTGGTTTGGCACTTGGATTGTCTTTTCCCAGGTTGGTACTCACCTGGTTCCTTAGGCCTGGGGTGTTGCTATTTATTCTTCCTGGATTCTCAGTCCAGTGCCTGGCATCGTTGTAATCAGTTCATTTCTGTTTGCTCCTGTCTTCAGGTCCTGGTTCTTTGCAAGATAAGCTAAGTCCTGCTTTCTTATTTTTGTTTATTTGCATTGCTCATATTTTTGTCCAGCTTGTACAAAATGTGATTCCTGATATCGCTGGAAGCTCTAGGGGGCTGATATTCTCCCCCCTCACCGTTAGTCGGTTCGGGGGTTCTTGGATATTCAGCGTGGATATTTTGCAGGGTTTTTTGCTGACCATATAAGTCATCTTACTATCTTCTGCTATTAGTCAGTGGGCCTCTCTTTGCTAAAATCTAGTTCATTCTTACATTTGTCTTTTCTTCTTACCTCACTGTTATTATTTGTTGGGGGCTTGTATTATAACTTTGGGGTCTTTTCTCTGGAGGCAAGAGAGGTCTTATTTTCCCTGATAGGGTTAGTTAGTTCTCCGGCTGGCGCGAGACGTCTAGAATCAACGTAGGCACGTTCCCCGGCTACTGTTAGTTGTTTGTGCTAGGATCAGGTATATGGTCAGCCTAGTTACCACTTCCCTATGAGCTGGTATTTATGTTTGCAGACTTTGCTGTAATCTCTGAGATCCTCTGGCATTGGGATCATAACAGGGTGCCACCTCTGAGGATTCTTCTGTGTGTGATGTTAAAGAGAAAGAAGATGAGGAGAGGCCACTTGATGCATCGCTTGTGCTCCGCTATAGCACATACTTTTTCTCAGTCTCATCTACGAGGCATACCACTGTGTGGCTGCCAATGAAAGGGAGTCGAGTAGGCCAGTAACAGATGTTGTCAGTGCTCTTTGTGTAGAATGAGATGCTGTTTGTTCAGTTGAGCTTTCATTCACATTACACTTAACCCATGTACACGTAGAACACCAAACCTATTCCCTCTTCCACCATGACCTAATTAAAATAAAAAATAGTTATATACTCACCTTCCGTTGGTGTCTGGATCCAGGAAGCGGTTACAGACGCTTGGGATCCCCTGAAGCTCTGTCGAGCCGCTCGCGATGGCCGCCATCTTCCATTCCCAGGATGCATTGCGAGATTACCCAGATGACTTAGCGGTCTTGCGAGACCGCTAAGTCTTCTGGGTAATTTGGCAATGCATCGCCGGGAATGGAAGATGGCGGCCGTGGGCTACGGGGGGTGAGTATAGCAGGTTTTTTGTTTTTTTATTATTTTTAACATTACATTTTTTTACTATTGATGCCGCATAGGCAGCATCAATAGACAAAAATTGGGGACACACAGGGTTAATAGCAGTGGTTACGGAGTGCGTTACCCACGGCATAACATGGTCCGTTACCGCCGGCATTAACCCTGTGTGAGCGGTGAACGGAGGGGAGTATGCTGGAGAGTAAGTGCGGAGTGCGGAGAGTAAGGAGCGGCCATTTTCTTCCGGACTGTGCACGTTGCTGATTGGTCGTGGCAATGGTCGTGGGCGTTTTGCCATGAACAATCAGCGACTTGGATTCCATGACAGACAGAGGCCGCGACCAATGAATATCCGTGACAGACAGAAGGAGGAGCAGAGGAGCAGAGTTTAGGCCGAAGCCTGCACTGGAGGCAGCTTTGTGTCTGCGTGGTGTTTGCAGGACACGTTGTTGCCAGCTACACAGCAGGGGAACAGCTGGCATAGCTGAACCCCACTGACACATTGTCTGGTGTTTTTCTCTGTGCAGCCAGCACTTCCGAGCACCAACTGGTGGTTTTAGAGCCCAGGGAATCAAGGAGGAGCAGAGGAGCAGAGTGTAGGCTGAAGCCTGCACTGGAGGGAGCTTTGTGTCTGTGTGGCGTTTGCAGGACACGTTGTTGCCAGCTACACAGCAGGGGAACAGCTGGCGTTACTGAACCCCACTGACACATTGGCGGGTGTTTTTCTCTGTGTAGCCAGCACTTCCGAGCACCAACTGGCGGTGTTAGAGCCCAGGGAATCAAGGAGGAGCAGAGTGTAGGCCGAAGCCTGCACTGGAGGCAGCTTTGTGTCTGTGTGGCGTTTGCAGGACACATTTCCGGCTACACAGCAGGGGAAACCTGGCATTGCTGAACCCCACTGACACATTGTCTAGTGTTTTTCTCTGTGCAGCCAGCACTTCCAAGCACCAACTGGCAGTGTTAGAGCCCAGGGTCAGCAGGAGGAGCAGAGTGTAGGCCGAAGCCTGCACTGGAGGCAGCTTTGTGTCTGCGTGACGTTTGCAGGACACGTTGTTGCCAGCTACACAGCAGGGGAACATCTGGCGTTACGGAACCCCACTGACACATTGGTGAGTGTTTTTCTCTGTGCAGCCAGCACTTCCGAGCACCAACTGGCGGTGTTAGAGCCCAGGGTCAGCAGGAGGAGCAGAGGAGCAGAGTGTAGGCCGAAGCCTGCACTGGAGGCAGCTTTGTGTCTGTGTGGCGTTTGCAGGACACCTTGCCAGCTACACAGCAGGGGAACAGCTGACGTTGCTGAACCCCCCTGACACATTGGCGAGTGTTTTTCTCTGTGCAGCCAGCACTTCCAAGCACCAACTGGCGGTGTTAGAGCCCAGGGTCAGCAGGAGGAGCAGAGGAGCAGAGTGTAGGCTGAAGCCTGCATTGGAGGCAGCTTTGTGTCTGCGTGGCGTTTGCAGGACACGTTGTTGCCAGCTACACAGCAGGGAAACAGCTGGCGTTACTGAACCTCACTGACACATTGGTGGGTTTTTTTCTCTGTGCAGCTAGCACTTCCGAGCACCAACTGGCGGTGTTAGAGCCCAGGGAATCAAGGAGGAGCAGAGGAGCAGAGTGTAGGCCGAAGCCTGCACTGGAGGCAGCTTTGTGTCTGCATGGCATTTGCAGGACACGTTGTTGCCAGCTACAGAGCAGGGGAACAGCTGGCGTTACTGAACCCCACTGACACATTGGCGGGTGTTTTTCTCTGTGCAGCTAGCACTTCCGAGCACCAACTGGCAGTATTAGAGCCCAGGGAATCAAGGAGGAGCAGAGTATAGGCCGAAGCATGCACTGGAGGCAGCTTTGTGTCTGCATGGCGTTTGCAGGACACGTTGTTGCCAGCTACACAGCAGGAGAACAGCTGGCGTTGCTGAACCCCACTAACACATTGGCGAGTGTTTTTCTCTGTGCAGCCAGCACTTCCGAGCACCAACTGGTGGTGTTAGAGCCCACGGTCAGCAGGATGAGCAGAGGAGCAGATTGTAGGCCGAAGCCTGCACTGGAGGCAGCTTTGTGTCTGCATGGCATTTGCAGGACACGTTGTTGCCAGCTACATAGCAGGGGTACAGCTGGCGTTACTGTACCCCACTGACACATTGGCGGGTGTTTTTCTCTATGTAGCTGGCACTTCCGAGCACCAACTGGCGGTGTTAGAGCCCAGGGAACCAAGGAGGAGCAGAGGAGCAGAGTGTAGGCCGAAGTGTTGTGAATTCCACTCTTGGGATCCCTCCGGTGGTTGTAAGTGGCACTTTTGTGAGTTCTGCTCTTGGGCTCCCTCCGGTGGATTTAAGTGGAACTGCTGCTCCTTGGATTTAGCAGTCAGCAGCTGCTTCCACTGATCGTCTATTCTGGCTCAGCTATTTATCCTGGCTCTATCCTTCAGCCTGTGCCAGTTGTCAATGGTTCCTGCTTGGATTCACATCTCTCTTGGATTTCCCTGATATTCTGACCAGTTCAGCAAAGATAAGTCCTTGCTTTGTTCTTTTGCTTTCCACTTGTTGTGGACTTAATCGTTCAGCACATTCTATGTTTTTTCTAGTCCAGCTTGTCAGTATGGATTTATTCAGTTAAGCTGGAAGCTCTGGGAAGCAGATTTACCCTCCGCACCTTTAGTCAGGTGTGGAGATTTTTGTAAACTCTGTGGTGGAATTTTCTAGTTTTTAATACTGACAGTATTCTGTCCTGTTCTATCTATCTAGCTAGATTGGCCTCCTTTGCTACATCCTAGTTTCATTCTGTGTATGTCATTTCCCTCTCCACTCACAGTCAATATTTGTGGGGGGCTGTCTGTCCTTTGGGAATTTTCTCTGAGGCAAGATAGCTTTCCTGTTTCTATCTTTAGGGGTAGTTAGTCCTCCGGCTGTGACGAGGTGTCTAGGGAGTGACAGGAACATCCCACGGCTACTTCTAGTGTTGTGTTAAGCTCAGGAACGGCGGTCAGTACAGGTACCACCTCCTCCAGAGCACGCCCCATGTTGCTCCTAAACCACCAGTTCATAACAGTACAACTGGCCAAAAATGAATTAAATGCATCTCAAAAGAAGGAAAAAAGAAAAATTCTGAGCCATTTTTTTTTCTGCAGTCTGTTTTGTCTCTTTTTTCCTCTTAATCTCTGGGTGGTTCTGGATTTTGGCGCTGGCATGGATGTTCAGGGTTTGTTTTCTCATGTGGATCAACTTGCTGCAAGAGTACAGAGTATCCAAAATTATGTTGTCCAGACTCTGGCTTTAGAGCCTAAAATTCCTACTCCTGATTTGTTTTTTGGGGACAGATCCAAGTTTTTGAACTTTAAAAATAACTGCAAATTGTTTTTTGCTTTAAAACCCCGTTCCTCTGGTGATCCCATTCAGCAGGTTAAAATCGTCATCTCTTTGCTGCGTGGTGACCGTCAGGACTGGGCATTCTCCCTTGAATCAGGGGATCCGGCATTGCTTAATGTAGACGCATTTTTTCACGCGCTCGGATTATTGTATGACGAACCTAATTCTGTGGATCATGCAGAAAAAACCTTGTTGGCCCTATGTCAGGGTCAGGAAGCGGCAGAATTATACTGCCAGAAATTTAGAAAATGGTCTGTGCTCACTAAATGGAATGAGGATGCTCTGGCAGCAATTTTCAGAAAGGGTCTTTCTGAAGCCCTTAAAGATGTTATGGTGGGGTTCCCCACGCCTGCTGGTTTGAGCGAATCTATGTCTCTAGCCATTCAGCTTGATCGGCGCCTGCGCGAGCGCAAAGTTGTGCACCATATGGCAGTGTCCTCTGAGTGGAGTCCTGAGCCTATGCAATGTGATAGGATTTTGACTAGAGCAGAACGGCAGGGATTCAAATGTCAGAATGGGCTGTGTTTTTACTGTGGTGATTCTGCTCATGTTATTTCTGATTGCCCTAAGCGTACTAAGAGGGTCGCTAGGTCTGTTACCATCAGTACTGTACAGCCTAAATTTCTCTTATCTGTGACCCTGATTTGCTCATTATCGTCCTTTTCTGTCATGGCATTTGTGGATTCAGGCGCTGCCCTGAACATAATGGACTTGGAATTCGCCAGGCGCTGTGGTTTTTCCTTGCAGCCTTTGCAGAGCCCTATTCCTTTGAGAGGGATTGATGCTACACTGTTGGCCAAGAATAAACCTCAGTATTGGACTCAGCTGACCATGTGCATGGCTCCAGCACATCAGGAAGATTGCCGTTTTCTGGTGTTGCATAACTTGCATGATGTTGATGTACTGGGTTTTCCATGGTTACAGGAACATAATCCGGTGCTGGATTGGAAATCTATGTCTGTGACTAGTTGGGGTTGTCAAGGGGTACATTGTGACGTTCCTTTGATGTCAATTTCCTCTTCCCCCTCTTCTGAAGTCCCTGAGTTTTTGTCGGATTTCCAGGATGTATTTGATGAGCCCAAGTCCAGTTCCCTTCCTCCACATAGGGACTGTGATTGTGCTATTAACTTGATTCCTGGCTGTAAGTTCCCTAAGGGCCGACTTTTCATTCTGTCTGTGCCAGAGCATGCCGCCATGCGGAGTTATGTCAAGGAGTCTTTGGAGAAGGGGCATATTCGGCCGTCTTCGTCACCATTGGGAGTGGGATTCTTTTTTGTTGCCAAGAAGGATGGCTCCTTGAGACCCTGTATTGATTATCGCCTTCTTAATAAGATCACGGTCAAATTCCAATACCCTTTACCTTTGCTTTCTGATTTGTTTGCTCGGATTAAGGGGGCTAGTTGGTTTACTAAGATTGACCTTCGAGGGGCATATAATCTTGTTTGTATTAAACAGGGTGACGAATGGAAAACTGCATTTAATACGCCCGAAGGCCATTTTGAATACCTTGTGATGCCTTTCGGGCTTTCTAATGCTCCTTCTGTATTTCAGTCCTTCATGCATGATATTTTCCGCAATTATCTTGATAAATTCATGATTGTGTATTTGGATGATATTTTGATTTTTTCCGATGATTGGGAGTCTCATGTGAAGCAGGTCAGGATGGTATTTCAGATCCTTCATGATAATGCTTTTTTTGTGAAGGGGTCTAAGTGCCTATTTGGAGTTCAGAAGGTCTCTTTATTGGGTTTTATTTTTTCTCCCTCGTCTATAGAAATGGATCCTGTTAAGGTCCAAGCCATTCATGACTGGATTCAACCCACATCGGTGAAGAGCCTTTAGAAATTTTTGGGCTTTGCTAATTTTTATCGCCGTTTCATTGCCAACTTTTCCAGTGTGGTTAAGCCCCTGACAGATTTGACGAAGAAAGGCGCTGATGTGACGAATTGGTCCTCTGCGGCTGTTGAGGCCTTTCAGGAGCTTAAACGCCGATTTACTTCTGCCCCTGTGTTGCGTCAGCCGGATGTTTCTCTTCCTTTTCAGGTTGAGGTTGACGCTTCTGAGATTGGGGCAGGGGCCGTTTTGTCTCAGAGGAATTCTGATGGTTCTTTGATGAAACCGTGTGCTTTTTTTTCCAGAAAGTTTTCGCCTGCGGAGCGCAATTATGACGTTGGCAATCGGGAGTTGTTGGCTATGAAGTGGGCATTTGAGGAGTGGCGACATTGGCTTGAGAGAGCCAAGCACCGCGTTGTGGTCTTGACCGATCATAAGAATCTGATTTACCTCGAGTCGGCCAAGCGGCTGAACCCTAGACAGGCTCGATGGTCCCTGTTTTTCTCCCGTTTTGATTTTGTGGTCTCGTATCTTCCGGGATCTAAGAATGTTAAGGCTGATGCCCTCTCTAGGAGTTTTTTGCCTGATTCTCCTGGAGTCCTTGAGCCGGTTGGCATTCTTAAAGAAGGGGTGATTCTTTCTGCCATCTCCCCTGATTTGCGGCGGGTGCTTCAGGAATTTCAGGCTGATAAACCTGACCGCTGTCCAGTGGGGAAGCTGTTTGTTCCTGATAGATGGACTAGTAAGGTAATTTCTGAGGTTCATTGTTCAGTGTTGGCTGGTCATCCTGGGATTTTTGGTACCAGAGATTTGGTTGCTAGGTCCTTTTGGTGGCCTTCCTTGTCGCGGGATGTGCGTTCTTTTGTGCAGTCCTGTGGGACTTGTGCCCGGGCCAAGCCTTGCTGTTCCCGCGCTAGTGGGTTGCTTTTGCCTTTGCCGGTCCCTGAGAGGTCCTGGACGCATATTTCCATGGATTTTATTTTGGATCTTCCTGTTTCCCAGAAGATGTCTGTTATCTGGGTGGTTTGTGACCAGTTCTCTAAAATGGTCCATTTGGTACCTTTGCCTAAATTGCCTTCCTCCTCTGATTTGGTTCCATTGTTTTTTCAGCATGTGGTTCATTTGCATGGCATTCCGGAGAATATTGTGTCTGACAGAGGTTCCCAGTTTGTTTCTAGGTTTTGGCGGGCCTTTTGTGCTAGAATGGGCATTGATTTGTCTTTTTCTTCGCCGTTCCATCCTCAGACAAATGGCCAAACTGAGCGAACTAATCAGACCTTGGAAACCTATTTGAGATGCTTTGTGTCTGCTGATCAGGATGATTGGGTGGCTTTCTTGCCGTTGGCCGAGTTTGCCCTTAATAATCGGACTAGTTCGGTTACTTTGGTTTTGCCTTTCTTTTGTAATTTTGGTTTTCATCCTCGTTTTTCTTTGGGGCAGGTTGAGCCTTCTGATTGTCCTGGTGTAAATTCTGTGGTGGACAGGTTACAGCAGATTTGGACTCATGTTGTAGAAAATTTGACGTTGTCTCAGGAAAAGGCTCAACGTTTTGCTAACCGCCGTCGGTGTGTTGGTCCCCGGCTTCGGGTGGGGGATTTAGTCTGGTTATCTTCTCGTCATGTTCCTATGAAGGTTTCTTCCCCTAAGTTCAAACCTCGGTTTATTGGTCCTTATAAGATTTCTGAGATTATCAATCCGGTATCTTTTCGTTTGGCCCTTCCAGCCTCTTTTGCCATCCATAATGTTTTCCATAGATCTTTGTTGCGGAGATATGTGGTGCCCGTTGTTCCCTCGGTTGATCCTCCTGCCCCGGTGTTGGTTGAGGGGGAGTTGGAATATGTGGTTGAGAAAATTTTGGATTCTCGTTTTTCGAGGCGGAGGCTTCAGTATCTTGTCAAGTGGAAGGGTTATGGCCAGGAGGATAATTCTTGGGTTGTTGCCTCCGATGTCCATGCTGCCGATTTGGTTCGTGCCTTTCACTTGGCTCGTCCTGATAAGTCTGGGGGCTCTAGTGAGGGTTCGGTGACCCCTGCTCAAGGGGGGGGGGTACTGTTGTGAATTCCGCTCTTGGGCTCCCTCCGGTGGTTGTAAGTGGCACTTTTGTGAGTTCTGCTCTTGGCTCCCTCCGGTGGATTTAAGTGGAACTGCTGCTCCTTGGATTTAGCAGTCAGCAGCTGCTTCCACTGATCGTCTATTCTGGCTCAGCTATTTATCCTGGCTCTATCCTTCAGCCTGTGCCAGTTGTCAATGGTTCCTGCTTGGATTCACATCTCTCTTGGATTTCCCTGATATTCTGACCAGTTCAGCAAAGATAAGTCCTTGCTTTGTTCTTTTGCTTTCCACTTGTTGTGGACTTAATCGTTCAGCACATTCTATGTTTTTTCTAGTCCAGCTTGTCAGTATGGATTTATTCAGTTAAGCTGGAAGCTCTGGGAAGCAGATTTACCCTCCGCACCTTTAGTCAGGTGTGGAGATTTTTGTAAACTCTGTGGTGGATTTTTCTAGTTTTTAATACTGACCGCACAGTATTCTGTCCTGTTCTATCTATCTAGCTAGATTGGCCTCCTTTGCTACATCCTAGTTTCATTCTGTGTATGTCATTTCCCTCTCCACTCACAGTCAATATTTGTGGGGGGCTGTCTGTCCTTTGGGAATTTTCTCTGAGGCAAGATAGCTTTCCTGTTTCTATCTTTAGGGGTAGTTAGTCCTCCGGCTGTGACGAGGTGTCTAGGGAGTGACAGGAACATCCCACGGCTACTTCTAGTGTTGTGTTAAGCTCAGGAACGGCGGTCAGTACAGGTACCACCTCCTCCAGAGCACGTCCCATGTTGCTCCTAAACCACCAGTTCATAACACCGAAGCCTGCACTGGAGGCAGCTTTGTGTCTGCGTGGCGTTTGCAGGACACATTGCCGGCTACACAGCAGGGGAACAGCTGGCGTTGCTGAACCCCACTGACACATTGGCTGGTGTTTTTCTCTGTGAAGCTAGCACTTTCGGGGACCAACTGGCGGTGTTAGAGCCCAGGGACAGCAGGAGCAGCAGAGTGTAGGCCGAGGCCTGCATTGGAGGCAGCTTATTGTCTTTAGTGTCTGCGTGGCGTTTGTAGGACACATTGCTGGCTACACAGCAGGGGAACAGCTGGCATTACTGAACCCCACTGACACATTGGCTGGTGTTTATCTCTGTGCAGCCAGCACTTCCAGGCACCAACTGGCGGTGTTAGAGCCCAGGGACAGCAGGAGGATCAGAGGAGCAGAGTGTAGGCTGGAGCCAAATTGGAGCAAATTGAAAGGGAACACTTAACCCCCCCCCAGGCGTTAGTAACTAGATGAGCCACCTTGTGCAGCAGTAATGCTGCACATGGAAAAGGTGGCTCTTTTAATTATGTTCCTTGCACACGCAGAATGAAACACTTATGAAATTTTTCCCCTCATACCGTGAAACCGTCTCGGAGGTGGGACTTTCCTTCTTAATGAGACGAAGTACAGCTGTAAAACATACCCCCTTGGTGCTGGGCGCTGCCTCCTGAGTGTTGCTTTTTTGTGTTCCGGAGTCTGCGCTGTTGTGTTATCCCTTGGCCATGCGCTGCCTGTTACTGCACAAGGCCATGAATCCCAGGCCCGCAGTGTCTTCTTATTTAGTCACCCTGCGGGGCTGGGATTCATGGCCTTGCGCAGTAAATATCGGCGCCTGTCACTCATGTCCTTATTCCAGATTCAGACTGTGTGGCGTCAGCTGATCCCTTATCGCATGCCATGGCCGTGAAGCTGCACAGTCTGAAGAAGGCAGAAGGAGATGAGTGAGAGGCGAAGATATGCACAGCGCATTCCCATGATTCCCAGCCCTGCAGTGTCTTCTGATTTATTTACACCGCAGGGCTGGGATTCATGGCCTTGCGCAGTAAATATAGGCGCCTGTCACTCATGTCCTTACTCATGCTTCAGACTGTGCGGCGTCAGTTGGTCCCTTATCGCATGCCATGCCCGTGAAGCCGCACAGTCTGAAGAAGGCAGAAGGAGATGAGTAGAGGCGAAGATATGCACAGCGCATTCCCATAAATCCCAGCCCCGCAGTGAGAATAAATAAGACAGGCGTGTGATCTTGGGCAGCGCGTCCGCACAGGCACAGCCAGCCTGAGTACAAATGATGTCAGGAGACGGGCAGCGCTAACTGCGGATGGGCAAGGGTTAACATTACAGCGCAGGCTCCGGGACAGATTCAAACAATGCTAAGGAGGTGGTGCATGGCGGCAAGGGGGTTGCTGTGTGTCATTACGAAGGAAAGTCACATCTCCGGGACGGTTGAACGGTATCATGGGAAACATATTATAAGTGTTTAGTTCAGCGTGTGCAAGGAGTAAAACTAAAAGCCACCTTGTCCAAATGCAGCATTAGTGCTGCACAAGGTGGCTCTTTTAGTTACAAACACCTGGGGGGGCAGGTTCCCTTAAATTTTTGTTGTTGTGTCTGCGTGGCATTTGCAGGACACGTTGCCGGCTACACAGCAGGGGAACAGCTGGCGTGCTGAACCCCACTGACATATTGGCTGGTGTTTTTCTCTGTGCAGCCAGCATTTCCAGGCACCAACTGGTGGTGTTAGAGCCCAGGGAATCAAGGAGGAGTAGAGGAGCAGAGTGTAGGCTGAGGCCTGCACTGGAGGCAGCTTTGTGTCTGCGTGGCGTTTGCAGGACACGTTGTTGACAGCTACACAGCAGGGGTACAGCTGGTGTTACTGAACCCCACTGACACATTGGCGGGTGTTTTTCTCTGTGCAGCCAGCACTTCCAGGCACCAACTGGTGGTGTTAGAGCCCAGGGAATCAAGGAGGAGCAGAGTGTAGGCCAAGGCCTGCACTGAAGGCAGCTTTGTGTGTGCGTGGCGTTTGCAGGACACGTTGTTGCCAGCTACACAGCAGGGGTACAGCTGGCGTTACTGAACCCCACTGACACATTGGCGGGTGTTTTTCTCTGTGCAGCCAGCACTTCCAGGCACCAACTGGCAGTGTTAGAGCCCAGGGAATCAAGGAGGATCAGAGGAGCAGAGTGTAGGCCGAGGCCTGCACTGGAGGCAGCTTTGTGTCTGCGTGGCGTTTGCAGGACACGTTGTTGCCAGCTACACAGCAGGGGTACAGCTGGCGTTACTGAACCCCATTGACACATTGGCTGGTGTTTTTCTCTGTGCAGCCAGCACTTCCGGGCACCAACTGGCGGTGTTAGAGCCCATTGTCAGCAGGAGGAGCAGAGGATCAGAGTGTAGGCCGAGGCCTGCACTGGAGGCATTTGAATGTCTGTTATTGTGCCAGTGTGGCGGTCGCATGACACGTTGCCGGATACACAAAAGGGGAGCAGCAGGCGTTACTGAACCCCACTAACACATTGGCGAGGTGTTTGGCTCTGTGCAAACAGCACTTCCGGGCAGCAACCAGCAGTGTTGGAGCCCAGGGACAGCAGGAGGAGCAGTGTGTAGGCCGAAGCCTGCACTGGAGGCATTTGAATGTCTGTTATTGTGCCAGCGTGGCGGTCGCATGACACGTTGCCGGATACACAGAAGGGGAGCAGCAGGCGTTACTGAACCCCACTAACACATTGGCGAGGTGTTTGGCTCTGTGCAAACAGCACTTCAGGGCAGCAACCAGCGGTGTTGGAGCCCAGGGACAGCAGGAGGAGCTGAGTGTAGGCTGAGGCCTAATTGGATCAAGTTGAAAGTGAACCTTTATCCCCCCCATGCGTTAGCAACTGAAAGAGCCAACTTGTGCAGCACTAATGGTGCACAAGGACAAGGTGGTTCTTTTAATTATGCTCCTTGCACACGGTGAACTAAACACTTATAAAATGTGTCCCCTGATACCGTGATACCATCCCACAGGTGGTACTTTCCGTCGTGATGAGACGCAGCACAGCCGGCATTCACACCCCCATGACGCCGGGCGCCGCCTCATCAGCGTTGCTTGAATCTGTCACGGAGCCCGCGCTGTTATGTTAAACCTTGGCCATGCGCAGTTAGCACTGCCCGTCTTTTGGTGTCATGGTAACTTTGCCTGTGCGGCCGCACCGCCCGAGAAACCACCTCGCAGTGTCTTCTGATTTAGTCCCACTGCAGGGCTGTAATTCCTGGGCATGCGCAGTGCATATCTTAGCCTCTCACTACTCTCCATCAGCCTTCTTCAGAGAGTGCGGCGTCACGGCCGTGGCATGTGAATTGGGATCAGCTGACGCCACACTGTCTGTAGAAGGCGGAGGGAGACGAGGGAGCGGCGAAGATATGCACTGTGCATGCCCAGAAATCCCAGCCCCACAGTGTGACAAAATCAGAAGACACTGTGGGGCGTGACCTCTGGCAGCACGCCTGCACAGGCACAGTCAGCATGACATCAAATGATGTCAGAAGATGGGCTGCGCTAACTGTGCATGCCCAAGGTTGAACATAACAGTGCAGGCTCCGGGACAGATGCAAACAACGCTGAGGAGGCAGCGCTCAGCACCATGGGGGTATGAATGCCGGCTGTGCTGCATCTAATAGCAAAGGAAAGTCCCACCTATGGAACGGTTTCACGGTATGAAGGGCACATATTTTATAAGTGTTAAGTGCAGCATGTGCAAGAAGCAGAACTAAAGGAGCCACCTGTTCCTTGTGCAGCATTTGTGCTACACAAGGTGGCTCTTTCAGTTACAGACGCCTGGGGGGGACAGGTTCCCTTTAATTGCTGTTGTAGTGCCAGCGTGGCGGTCGCTGGACACGGTGCCGGATACACAGCAGGGGATCAGCGGACGTTACAGAAAACCCAATAACACTGGGTCATGTTTTGTCTGTGCAGCCGGCACTTCTGGGCAGCTACTGGCGGTGTTGGAGCCCAGGGATTAAAGTTCAGGTGGTTGAAACATGAACACAGCTGGAGACCTGGATACTGTTGGCAACCAATTATTTAATTGGTAAGAGGAGTGGCAAATTCCTGTGAGATCCAGGCCTTGTTCATTTTCAAAAAAGTAAGCCGGTCAACGTTATCGGATGATAGTCGCATGCGACGGTCTGTTAGTACACCACCTGCAGCACTAAAAACGCGTTCCAATAATACACTGGCAGCAGGGCAAGCCAGCACCTCCAATGCATACTGGCTAAGCTCTGGCCATGCATCCAGCTTAGAGACCCAAAACTTGAAGGGGGAAGAGCCGTCTGGGAGTATGCTGAGAGTGCAAGACATGTAGTCTGTCACCATCTGATGGAAACGTGGCCTCCTGCTGACTGGATCCGTCACCGTCAGTGATGGTGTAGACATTTGTGGCGGGCATACAAAACTTTGCCACTGTTGGAACAGACTGGTCTTGGCTTGTGCTGGGCCACTGCTTCTGCTACCTCTTTGTGCAGAGATTCCTCCACTGCCTCTATGCACAGAGCTGCTTTGTAAAGCACTAGCAGTAGCAGTCGCAGCACTTCTCTCGATTGGACTGGAGAAGATGATGGACTGCACCAGTGTGTCTTGGTACAGCCACATTTTATGCTCTTGCTGCAACGGTGGTATGAGGGTTAGCAAATTGTCCCTGTAGCATGGGTCGAGGAGGGTGTACACCCAATAATCAGCCGTGGTAAGAATGTGGGCGATGCGGCGGTCGTTTCTCAGGCACTGCAGCATGAAATCAACCATGTGCTGCAGACTGCCAACTGGCCAAGAAACGCTGCCCCTTGCTTGAGGCGTGATGTTAGCCTGCTCTGCATCACCCCACCCTCACTCTACATACTGACTACTGGAGATTTGTGTAACTCCCTCCTCTGGAAAGATGTCTTCCTCCTCCATTGACTCCTCCTCATCCTCCTCACAAAAGGTCCCCTGCCTATTCCTTTGTGAGGAACGACGTCGCGCAGACTGTCCAGAAGCCGATGGCATTTCTGACTCCTCATCCTCAAACTCTTCCACCACCTCATCCCTTAGAGCTTGCAGGGTTCGTTCAAGCAGGCAGATAAGGGGGACAGTCATGCTGACTAGTGCATCATCTGCACTCGCCATCCGCGTGGATTCCTCAAAGGCCCACAAAACCTGGCAGATGTCCTTCATAGTGGCCCACTCAGTGGTTGTGAAGTCTGAACGGCGCACACTGCGACTTTTTTGCGCCTGATGTAGCTGGTACTCCATTACTGCTGGCTGCTGCTCACACAACCGCTCCAACATATGTAACGTGGAATTCCACCTGGTGGGGAGGTCACATATGATGCAATGTTCCGGAAGACGGAATCGTCACTGCAGACTTGCAATGCGCGATCTGGCCATGCTGGAACGCCGCAAATGAGCACACTCAAGACTGACCTTGTGCAGCAGTGCATCAAGATCCGGATAGTCCCTCAGAAAACTCTGAACAACCAAATTGAGCACATGTGCCAGACATGGGATGTGAGTGAGGTTGCCAAGGGCCAGAGCTGCCACCAGATTTCGGCCATTGTCACACACTACCATGCCTGTCTGGAGATTCGCTGGCACAAACCACTTGTCACTCTCAGAATTGATGGCATTCCAGAGCTCCTGCGCTGTGTGGCTTCGATTCCCCAAAGAAATTAATTTAAGTACGGCCTGTTGACATTTGGCCACAGCTGTGCACTTATCGGTTGTAACAGGTAAGCGTTCACGGGTCAAGGTGGAGGTAGACCGTGACGGCTCCTGCAGCGATGATTCTGAGAAACTGGAGTATGAGGAGGAGTCAATGTGCACAGACTGGATTCCTGCAATCCTTGGCGTTGGCAGTACACGTACAGCGCCACTCGCCATGTCTGTACCCGGCTCCACAACATTGACCCAATGGGCAGTGAGGGAAAGGTATCATCCCTGTCCATGGTGACTGGTCCACGCATCGGTGGTGAGGTGGACCTTGCTACTAACGGCGTTTAGTAGCGCATGTTTGATGTTTGCCTCCACATGCTTTTGCAGGGCAGGGACAGCTTGCCTGCTGAAATAAAAGCGGCTGGGCACATTGTATTGTGGGACTGCCAATGCCATCAAGTTACGGAAGCTGTCAGTCTCCACCAGCCTGAATGAGAGCATTTCCAGTGACAGAAGTTTGGCAATGCCAGCATTCAGAGCCTGTGCTCGTGGGTGGTTTGCTGAGAATGGCGGCCTTTTCTCCCATACCTGTTCTACTGATGGCTGTAGACTGGGATGGGAGTGTGAGGATGACTGGGAACGTGGTGCTGTGGGTGGAATTACACTGGGTCTCTGGACAACAGTGCCAGAGGTTCTTCCATGGCGATCCTGTGAGGAATCTGAACCAGCAGAGTGTGAGCTGGAGGAAGAGGCAACAACACGAGCTGAAGAGGTGGTAGGTGCCGCTATAGGTTGGCCTAGGTCTTCAGTGCGTTTTTGTAACTCCACCGCGTGCTTGGTCCGCACATGTTTCCACATGTTTGAGGTATTGAGGTGGCTGACATTTCTACCTCGTTTGATTTTCTGACTACACAGCTTGCATTTGACAAAGCAAATGTCATCTGCAACTGTGTCAAAAAAGGACCAGGCACTGCAAGTCTTGTGAGCGCCTGCTTTGGCTTTTGGAAGAGGCATGCTCCTAATGGGTGCCGAAGTGGAGGCTCCAGGCGCCGCAGTCTTCCCCCTCCCTCTCCCAGCCGTTCAGGGAATCTCTTCCTCAGAGCTGCTCCCACCACCTTCCTGTTCCTCACACCATGATGGGTCGAGGACCTCATCATCTACGCTACCCTCTGCCACCAACTGCTTCTCCTGGGTAGTCTCGGTAGCACAGTATGCACCAGAAACTAGCACCTGAGTCTCATCATCTGATGCGTACTGAGAAGTTGTAACCGGAGGCACTGTCCCATCCGCCTCTTCTGATTCAGAGAGACAAAGCTGTTGGGCATCACTGCATACAGCCTCTTCTTCTGATTCTCTAATGCTGCTTGGCTGGCCTCCTGTTTCCAAGCCAAGAGATTCAGAGAACAGAAGTAGAGATGGCTCCTGTCCTGGGCTCTCTGACTGCCTGGGCAATTTGGCAGGTGGTGAAGATACAGATGGTTGCTCTTCAGTGCTCTGTGCCTGAGAGGATGTGGCACTTATTGAAGTTGATGCATTAGCTGCCATCCATCCGACAATGGCTTCAATTTGTTCGTCCCGCAGCAGCGGGGTACGGCGAGCTCCGACAAAGCTGTTCATGAAGGTCTGCTCCCTGCTGAAACTGAGGGATGATGAGTCACCGGTGCCCGCAGCTGGTGCAGAATCCCCACATCCTCTCCCTGCTCCACACCCACGCCCACATGCCTTACTCCCTGCCTTCTTCATCGTGATAGACTGAGTGATAAAGATAGACAGAAAAGTACTAACGGCTTAGTGTGCTTATTCCTGAACAGCTGCTAACAGGTATAAGAAACACTTATTTTATGGAGTGTGGACAAGACTTTATTATGAGCTTATGTGGCCTACACAACAGTAAAGAGGAGTTTTTTGTGAACTTTGGGTTTGTTTCGCAGAACAGACACTACAGAGTGCAGTACTCACACACAGACCATGCAGACAGCCGTGAACGGCGCTGCAAGGCCAAGAAAAGCTCCTCTATCTAATCCTATATAGTGTTTTTCCACAATCTAGCGGGATACGTATGGAAAGACACTAATAGGATATTATTGAAAAAAGGTACAGCTGGCTGCACTAATTGCAATTTAGGACAATGGAATCAGCAGTATGAGGCAGTGAAACACTCTGAGCTGAACACAACCGGATGTGGCTGCGGACAGACTACAGAGTGAGCTGCACCCACACAGACCGTGCAGACAGCCGTGAACGGCGCTGCAAGGCCAAACAAAGCTCCTCTGTTATGATTGAACTGGTGGTTAGGAGCACTAGAAATGACCAGATGAGCAAACTAGTAATACAGGACGAGCTCCGGGAAGTGGGAGCTCTGCTGACCGCAACCCCTAATCCTATCACAACAACTAGAAATAGCCATGGAGCGTTCCTGACTCTGCCTAGACGCCTCTTCACAGCCTAAAGGCCCCGTCTCACATAGCGATTTACCAACGATCACGACCAGCGATACGACCTGGCCGTGATCGTTGGTAAGTCGTTGTGTGGTCGCTGGGGAGCTGTCACACAGACCGCTCTCCAGCGACCAACGATCAGGGGAACGACTTCGGCATCGTTGAAACTGTCTTCAACGATGCCGAAGTCCCCCTGCAGCACCCGGGTAACCAGGGTAAACATCGGGTTACTAAGCGCAGGGCCGCGCTTAGTAACCCGATGTTTACCCTGGTTACCAAAAAAAACAAACAGTACATACTCGCCTTTCGGTGTCCAGGTCCCTTGCCGTCTGCTTCCTGCTCTGACTGAGATCCGGCCGTACAGTGAGAGCAGAGCGCAGCGGTGACGTCACTGCTGCGCTCTCACTTCTCACTGTACGGCCGGCAGTCAGTGAGAGCAGGAAGCAGACGGCAAGGGACCTGGACACCGAAAGGCGAGTATGTACTGTTTGTTTATTTTGGTAACCAGGGTAAACATCGGGTTACTAAGCGCGGCCCTGCGCTTAGTAACCCGAAGTTTACCCTGGTTACCAGTGAAGACATCGCTGGATCGGTGTCACACACACCGATTCAGCGATGTCAGCGGGGCCTCAACGACCAAAAAAAGGTCCAGGCCATTCCGACACGACCAGCGATCTCGCAGCAGGGGCCTGATCGCTGGTACGTGTCACACATAGCGAGATCGCTATGGAGGTCGCTGTTGCATCACAAAACTTGTGACTCAGCAGCGATCTCGCTAGCGATCTCGCTATGTGAGACGGGGCCTTAAGAGCTAACTACCCCTAAAGATAGAAAATACAGCCTACCTTGCCTCAGAGAAATTCCCCAAAGAAATAGGCAGCCCCCCACATATATTGACTGTGAGTTAAGATGGAAGTCACAAACACAGGAATGAAATAGGTTTCAGCATAGGAGGCCAGACTTAACTAAACAGACTGAGGAAAGAAAAGGTATCTTTGCGGTCAGCATAAAAAACTAACAAAAAACCACGCAGAGTGTGCAAAAGAAACCACCGCACCGACTCACGGCGCGGTGGTGCCACTCTGCATCCCAGAGCTTCCAGCTAACAGAACAAAATCATGATAGCAAGCTGGAAAAAAACAGTGGTAACAAATAAGCTAGCAGAGACTTAGCTTTTGCTGAAGTAGACAGGTCATCTGAAAGATCCAAGAGAACTGAACCAGTACTAGGACATTGACAGCTGGCACCAAGTAACGATCTGAGTGGAGTTAAATAGAGCAGCCAGCCAAGGCCTAAACGAGATCAGCTGGAGAAGGAACCTCAGAACCAGCAGCTCCACTCACAGCCACCAGAGGGAGTCCATGGACAGAACTCGCCGAAGTACCATTCATAACCACAGGAGGGAGTTCGAGAACAGAATTCACAACATTACCCCCCCCTTGAGGAGGGGTCACCGAACCCTCACCAGAGCCTCCAGGACGATCCGACGAGCCAAATTAAAGGCACGAACAATATCGGCAGCATGAACATCAGAGGCAACCACCCAGGAATTATCCTCCTGACCATAACATTCCACTTGACTAGGTACTGAAGTTTCCGTCTCGAAACACGAGAATCCAAAATCTTCTCCACCACATACTCCAACTCCCCCTCAACCAACACCGGGGCAGGAGGATCAACGGAGGGAACCATAGGAGCCACATATCTCCGCAATAACGACCTATGGAACACATTATGGATGGCGAAAGAAGCTGGAAAGTCCAAACGAAATGACACAGGATTAAGAATTTCAGAAATCTTATAAGGACCAATGAAGCGAGGCTTAAACTTAGGAGACGAAACCTTCATAGGAACATAACGAGACGACAACCAAACCAAATCCCCAACACGAAGTCGGAGACCAACACAGCGACGGCGGTTAGCGAAACGTTGAGCCTTCTCCTGGGACAATGTCAAATTGTCCACTACGTGAGTCCAAATTTGCTGCAACCTGTCCACCACAGAATCCACACCAGGACAGTCCGAAGGCTCAACCTGCCCTGAAGAAAAACGAGGGTGGAAACCAGAATTACAGAAAAAGGGCGAAACCAAAGTGGCCGAGCTGGCCCGATTATTAAGGGCGAACTCAGCCAAAGGCAAGAAGGACACCCAATCATCCTGATCAGCAGAAACAAAGCATCTCAGATATGTTTCCAAAGTCTGATTGGTTCGTTCGGTTTGGCCATTTGTCTGGGGATGGAAAGCTGAAGAAAAAGACAAATCAATGCCCATCTTAGCACAAAAGGACTGCCAAAATCTTGAAACAAACTGGGAACCTCTGTCCGACACGATGTTCTCCGGAATGCCATGCAAACGAACCACATGCTGGAAAAACAATGGAACCAAATCAGAGGAGGAAGGCAATTTAGGCAAAGGTACCAAATGGACCATCTTAGAGAAGCGATCACAAACCACCCAGATAACTGACATCCTCTGAGAGACAGGGAGATCTGAAATAAAATCCATGGAAATATGCGTCCAGGGCCTTTTCGGGACCGGCAAGGGCAAAAGCAACCCACTGGCACGAGAACAGCAGGGCTTAGCCCGAGCACAAGTCCCACAGGACTGCACAAAAGAATGGACATCTCGAGACAAGGAAGGCCACCAAAAGGATCTAGCCACCAAATCTCTGGTACCAAAGATTCCAGGATGACCAGCCAACACCGAACAATGAACCTCAGAGATAACTCTACTAGTCCATCTATCAGGGACAAACAGCTTCTCCGCTGGGCAACGGTCAGGTCTATCAGCCTGAAACTCCTGCAGCACCCGCCGCAAATCAGGGGAGATTGCAGACAAAACTACCCCCTCTTTGAGAATACCAGCCGGCTCAGGAACTCCCGAAGAATCAGGCACAAAACTCCTTGAAAGGGCATCAGCCTTCACATTCTTAGAACCCGGAAGGTACGAAACCACAAAATTGAAGCGGGAGAAAAACAGCGACCATCGAGCCTGTCTAGGATTCAACCGCTTGGCAGACTCGAGATAAGTCAGATTCTTGTGATCCATCAAGACCACCACGCGATGCTTGGCTCCTTCAAGCCAATGTCGCCACTCCTCAAACGCCCACTTCATAGCCAACAACTCTCGATTGCCCACATCATAATTGCGCTCAGCAGGCGAAAACTTTCTAGAAAAGAAAGCACATGGGTCATCACAGAGCCATCAGAACCTCTTTGAGACAAAACAGCCCCTGCTCCAATCTCAGAAGCATCCACCTCGACCTGAAACGGGAGCGAAACATCTGGCTGACACAACACAGGGGCAGAAGAAAAACGACGCTTCAGCTCCTGAAAAGCCTCAACGGCCGCAGAGGACCAATTGACCACATCAGCACCTTTCTTGGTCAAATCAGTCAATGGTTTAACAACACTAGAAAAATTAGCGATGAAGCGACGGCAAAAATTAGCAAAGCCCAGGAATTTCTAAAGGCTCTTCACAGAAGTAGGCTGAGTCCAATCATAAATGGCCTGAACTTTAACAGGGTCCATCTCGATAGTAGAAGGGGAAAAAATGAAGCCCAAAAATGAAACCTTCTGAACTCCAAAGAGACATTTAGACCCCTTCACAAACAAGGAATTAGCACGAAGGACCTGGAACACCATTCTGACCTGCTTCACATGAGACTCCCAATCGTCCGAAAAGACCAAAATATCATCCAAAATATACAATCATGAATCTATCCAGGTACTTTCGGAAGATGTCATGCCTAAAGGACTGAAACACAGATGGAGCATTAGAAAGCCCAAACGGCATCACCAAGTACTCAAAATGGCCCTCGGGCATATTAAATGCTGTTTTCCATTCGTCGCCCCGTTTAATACGCACAAGATTATACGCCCCTCGAAGATCTATCTTGGTGAACCAGCTAGCCCCCTTAATCCGAGCAAACAAATCAGACAGTAGCGGCAAAGGGTACTGAGATTTGACGGTGATTTTATTGAGAAGGCGGTAATCTATACAAGGTCTCAGAGAACCATCCTTCTTGGCCACAAGAAAGAACCCTGCTCCCAACGGTGACGACGACGGGCGAATATGCCCTTTCTCCAAGGACTCCTTTATATAACTCCGCATTGCAGCGTGTTCTGGCACAGATAAATTGAACAGTCAGCCCTTCGGAAACTTACTACCAGGAATCAAATTAATAGCACAATCGCAATCCCTATGAGGAGGTAGGGCACTTGATTTGGGCTCATCAAATACATCCCGGTAATCTGACAAGAACTCAGGGACTTCAGAAGGATGGGAAGATGAAATAGACAACAATGGGACATCCCCATGTACCCCGTGACAACCCCAACTGGATACAGACATTGATTTCCAATCCAATACTGGATTATGGACCTGTAGCCATGGCAAACCCAAAACGACCACATCATGCAGATTATGCAACACCAAAAAGCGAATAACCTCCTGATGTGCAGGAGCCATGCACATGGTCAATTGAGTCCAATACTGAGGCTTATTCTTGGCCAAAGGTGTAGCATCAATTCCTCTCAATGGAATAGGATACTGTAAGGGCTCCAAGGAAAAACCACAGCACCTGGCAAACTCCAAGTCCATCAAATTGAGGGCAGCGCCTGAATCCACAAATGCCATAACAGAATAGGACGACAAAGAGCAAATCAGAGTAACGGATAAAATAAATTTTGGCTGTACCGTACCAATGGTGGCAGACCTAGCGAACCGTTTAGTGCGCTTAGGACAATCAGAGATAGCATGAGTGGAGTCACCACAGTAAAAACACAGCCTATTCTGACATCTGTACTCTTGCCGTTCAGCTCTGGTCAAGGTCCTGTCACATTGCATAGGCTCAGGCCTCTGCTCAGAAAACACCGCCAAATGGTGCACATTTTTGCGCTCACGTAAGCGTCGATCGATCTGGATGGCCAAGGACATAGACTCATTCAGACCAGCAGGCGTGGGGAATCCCACCATAACATCCTTAAGGGCTTCAGAAAGACCCTTTCTGAAAATTGCCGCCAGGGCACATTCATTCCACTGAGTAAGCACAGACCACTTTCTAAACTTCTGACAATATACCTCTGCTTCATCCTGACCCTGAAACAAAGGCAGCAAAATTTTCTCTGCCTGATCCACTGAATCTGGTTCATCATAAAGCAATCCAAGCGCCAGAAAAAACGCATCTACATTACGCAATGCAGGATCTCCTGGCGCAAGGGAAAATGCCCAGTCTTGAGGGTCGCCACGCAGCAAAGAAATAATGATTTTTACTTGCTGAATGGGGTCACCAGAGGAGCGGGGTTTCAAAGCAAAAAACAGTCTACAATTATTTTTGAAATTCAGGAACTTAGATCTATCCCCAGAAAACAAATCAGGAATTGGAATTCTGGGTTCTAACATCGGGTTCTGAACTACATAATCTTAAATGCCTTGTACCCTTGCAGTGAGTTGATCCACACAAGAGGACAGACCTTGAATATCCATATTTACACCTTAGTCCTGAACCACCCAGAGATTTAGGGGAAAAGAGAAACAAAACACACTGCAGAGAAAAAAAAAATGGTCTCAGAACTTCTCTTATCCCTCTATTGAGATGCATTAACACTTTACTGTCCAGCTGTACTGTTATGATTAAACTGGTGGTTAGGAGCACTAGAAATGACCAGATGAGCAAACTAGTAATACAGGACGAGCTCTGGGAAGTGGGAGCTCTGCTTACCGCAACCCCTAATCCTATCACAACAACTAGAAATAGCCGTGGAGCTTTCCTGACTCTGCCTAGACGCCTCTTCACAGCCTAAGAGCTAACTACCCCTAAAGATAGAAAATACAGCCTACCTTGCCTCAGAGAAATTCCCCAAAGAAATAGGCAGCCCCCCACATATATTGACTGTGAGTTAAGATGGAAGTCACAAACACAGGAATGAAATAGGTTTCAGCATAGGAGGCCAGACTTAACTAAACAGACTGAGGATAGAAAAGGTATCTTTGCGGTCAGCATAAAAAACTAACAAAAAACCACGCAGAGTGTGCAAAAGAAACCACCGCACCGACTCACGGCGCGGTGGTGCCACTCTGCATCCCGGAGCTTCCAGCTAATAGAACAAAATCATGATAGCAAGCTGGAAAAAAAACAGTGGTAACAAATAAGCTAGCAGAGACTTAGCTTTTGCTGAAGTAGACAGGTCATCTGAAAGATCCAAGAGAACTGAACCAGTACTAGGACATTGACAGCTGGCACCAAGTAACGATCTGAGTGGAGTTAAATAGAGCAGCCAGCCAAGGCCTAAACGAGATCAGCTGGAGAAGGAACCTCAGAACCAGCAGCTCCACTCACAGCCACCAGAGGGAGTCCATGGACAGAACTCGCCGAAGTACCATTCATAACCACAGGAGGGAGTTCGAGAACAGAATTCACAATACTCCTCTATCTAATCCTATATAGTGATTTTCCACAAACTAGCAGGATACAGATGGAAAGCCACTAATATAGGATATATTTGCAAAAAAAAAAAGGATTTAGCAGTATGAGGCAGTGAAGCACCCTGAGCTGACCACAAACGGCTGTGGCTATTGTTGTGAATTTGGTTTCTGGGCTCCCCCGGTGGTCACTGGTGGTACTGAACTTGTGTGCTTCATCGCCTCTGTTCACCTGTTTCCATCAGGATGTGGGAGTTGTCTATTTAGCCTTGCTCCTCAGTCATTTCTATGCCGGCCAACAATGTTACCAGAAGCCTTTCTGTTGCATGTTCCTGCTCCTAGACTACTATCAGCTAAGTTGGACTTGTAGTCCTAAGTTTGTTTTGCATTTTTGTTCCAGTTCTCTGTGTTTGTATATTTCTGAGGCTGGAAGCTCTTGTGAGCTGAAATTGCCACTCTGGTGTCATGAGTTGATATTAGAGTCTTAAAGTAATTTCAGGATGGTGTTTTGAAAGGGTTTTCAGCTGACTGTGTAGTTCCCTTTTCTGTCTTCCTACTATCTAGTAAGCGGACCTCAATTTGCTAAACCTATCTTCATACTTCGTATGTCAATTTCCTCTAAAATCACCGACATTATATGTGGGGGCTACTGTCTGCCTTTTGGGGAAAATTTCTCTAGAGGTAAGCCAGGTCTGTATTTTCCTCTGCTAGGGTCAGTCAGTTCTCCGGCTGGCGCTGGGCGTCTAGGGATAAAACGTAGGCACGCTACCCGGCCACTGTTAGTTGTGCGGTAGGTTTAGCTCACAGTCAGCTCGAGTTCCCATCTTCCAAGAGCTAGTCCTTTTGTATGCTTTACTACGGTCTCTTGCCATTGAGAACCATGACAGTTTGGCCGGCCAAGGGTTAAAATAATTGGCAGAAGAAAGGAGAGAAAAGAAGTCTGCAGAGAATTTTTTTTTTTTCCTGAGTTTGCTCATTAGTTGATTCACTAGCATCTCTGCTTACTGCAGCCTTCGTCTCTCTCTCCTTCTAATCCTTGAATGGTTCTGATTTCACCTGATGAAAATGGATCCTCAGAGTTTAGCTACAGGTTTGAATAATCTCGCTATGAAGGTTCAAAGTTTACAGGATTTTGTAATTCATGCTCCTATATCTGAACCTAGAGTACCTTTGCCTGAATTTTTCTCCGGGGATAGATCTCGCTTCCAGAATTTCAAACATAATTGTAAATTATTTTTGTCTCTGAGATCTCGTTCCGCTGGAGATCCTGCACAGCAGGTCAGGATTGTAATTTCCTTGCTCCGGGGCGACCCTCAGGATTGGGCATTTGCTTTGGCACCAGGGGATCCTGCGTTGCTCAATGTGGATGCGTTTTTCCTGGCTTTGGGGTTGCTTTATGAGGAACCTCATTTAGAGATTCAGGCTGAAAAAGCCTTGATGGCCCTGTCTCAAGGGCAAGATGAGGCTGAAATATACTGCCAAAAATTTCGTAAGTGGTCTGTGCTTACTCAGTGGAATGAGTGCGCCCTGGCGGCGAATTTCAGAGAGGGTCTCTCTGATGCCATTAAAGATGTTATGGTGGGGTTCCCTGTGCCTGCAGGTCTGAATGAGTCCATGACAATGGCTATTCAGATTGATCGGCATTTGCGGGAGCGCAAACCTGTGCACCATTTGGCGGTGTCTACTGAGAAGGCGCCAGAGATTATGCAATGTGATAGAATTCTGTCCAGAAGCGAACGACAGAATTTTAGGCGAAAAAATGGGTTATGCTTCTATTGTGGCGATTCAACTCATGTTATATCAGCATGCTCTAAACGTACTAAGAAGGTTGATAAGTCTGTTTCAATTGGTACTTTACAGTCCAAGTTTATTCTGTCTGTGACCCTGATTTGCTCTTTATCGTCTATTACCGCGGACGCCTATGTCGACTCTGGCGCCGCTTTGAGTCTTATGGATTGGTCCTTTGCCAAACGCTGTGGGTTTAATTTAGAGCCTCTGGAAGTTCCTATACCTCTGAAGGGTATTGACTCCACGCCATTGGCTAGTAATAAACCACAATACTGGACACAAGTAACTATGCGTATTAATCCGGATCACCAGGAGATTATTCGCTTCCTTGTGTTGTATAATCTACATGATGTGTTGGTGCTTGGATTGCCATGGCTGCAATCTCATAACCCAGTCCTCGACTGGAAAGCAATGTCTGTGTTAAGCTGGGGATGTCAGGGGACTCATGGGGACGTACCTTTGGTTTCCATTTCGTCATCTGTTCCCTCTGAGATTCCGGAATTTTTATCTGATTATCGTGACGTTTTTGAGGAGCCTAAACTTGGTTCACTACCTCCGGACAGAGATTGCGATTGTACAATAGATCTGATTCCGGGCAGTAAGTTTCCAAAGGGTCGTTTATTTAATCTATCTGTGCCTGAACATGCTGCTATGCGGGAATATATTAAGGAGTCCTTGGAAAAGGGACATATTCGTCCTTCGTCATCTCCCTTAGGAGCCGTTTTTTTCTTTGTATCTAAAAAAGATGGCTCTTTGAGGCCGTGTATTGATTATCGGCTTTTGAATAAAATCACGGTTAAATATCAGTATCCTTTGCCACTGCTTACTGATTTGTTTGCTCGAATAAAGGGGGCCAAGTGGTTCTCTAAGATTGATCTTCGTGTGGCATATAATTTAGTGCGAATTAAGCAGGGGGATGAGTGGAAAACCGCATTTAATACGCCTGAGGGCCATTTTGAGTATTTAGTAATGCCTTTTGGTCTTTCAAATGCCCCTTCAGTCTTTCAGTCTTTTATGCATGACATTTTCCGTGAGTATTTGGATAAATTTATGATTGTGTATCTGGATGATATTTTGATTTTTTCGGACGACTGGGACTCTCATGTCCAACAGGTCAGGAGGGTTTTTCAGGTTTTGCGCTCTAATTCCTTGTGTGTAAAGGGTTCTAAGTGCGTTTTTGGGGTTCAAAAGATTTTGTTTTTGGGGTACATTTTTTCCCCCTCTTCCATTGAGATGGACCCTGTCAAGGTTCAGGCTATTTGTGATTGGACGCAACCCTCTTCTCTTAAGAGCCTTCAGAAGTTTTTGGGCTTTGCTAATTTTTATCGTCGATTTATAACTGGTTTTTCTGATGTTGCTAAACCGTTGACTGATTTGACTAAGAAGGGTGCTGATGTTGCTGATTGGTCCCCTGCTGCTGTAGAGGCCTTTCGGGAGCTTAAGCGCCGCTTTTCTTCCGCCCCTGTATTGCGTCAGCCTGATGTTACTCTTCCTTTTCAGGTTGAGGTCGACGCTTCAGAAATCGGAGCTGGGGCGGTTTTGTCGCAGAAAAGTTCCGACTGCTCCGTGATGAGCTCTTGGCTATGAAGTGGGCTTTTGAGGAGTGGCGTCATTGGCTTGAGGGGGCTAGACATCAGGTGGTGGTATTGACCGACCATAAGAATTTGATTTATCTTGAGTCTGCCAGGCGCCTGAATCCTAGACAGGCGCGCTGGTCGTTATTTTTCTCTCGGTTTAATTTTGTGGTTTCTTACCTACCGGGTTCTAAAAATGTGAAGGCGGATGCCCTTTCTAGGAGTTTTGAGCCTGATTCCCCTGGTAATTCTGAACCTACAGGTATCCTTAAGGATGGAGTGATATTATCTGCTGTTTCCCCAGACTTGCGACGGGTCTTGCAGGAGTTTCAGGTGGATAGACCTGATCGTTGCCTGCCTGGTAGAATGTTTGTTCCTGATGATTGGACCAGTAGAGTCATCTCGGAGGTCCATTCTTCTGCGTTAGCTGGTCATCCTGGAATCTTTGGTACCAGGGATTTGGTGGCTAGGTCCTTCTGGTGGCCTTCCCTGTCGCGAGATGTGCGAGGTTTTGTGCAGTCTTGTGATGTTTGTGCTCGGGCCAAGCCTTGTTGTTCTCGGGCTAGTGGATTGTTGTTATCTTTGCCTATTCCGAAGAGGCCTTGGACTCACATCTCCATGGATTTTATTTCTGATCTCCCTGTTTCTCAGAAGATGTCTGTCATCTGGGTGGTGTGTGACCGTTTCTCTAAGATGGTCCATTTGGTTCCCTTGCCTAAATTGCCTTCCTCATCCGAGCTGGTTCCTCTGTTTTTTCAAAATGTAGTTCGCTTGCATGGTATTCCGGAGAATATCGTGTCTGACAGGGGAACCCAATTTGTGTCTAGATTTTGGCGAGCGTTCTGTGCTAGGATGGGCATTGATTTGTCTTTTTCGTCTGCTTTCCATCCTCAGACTAATGGCCAGACCGAGCAAACTAATCAGACCTTGGAGACTTATTTGAGGTGTTTTGTGTCTGCGGATCAGGATGATTGGGTTGCCTTTTTGCCCTTGGCGGAGTTTGCCCTCAATAATCGGGCTAGTTCTGCCACCTTGGTTTCTCCTTTCTTCTGTAATTCGGGGTTTCATCCTCGTTTCTCTTCCGGTCAGGTGGAGTCTTCGGATTGTCCTGGAGTGGATGCTGTGGTGGAGAGGTTGCATCAGATTTGGGGGCATGTGGTGGACAATTTGAAGTTGTCCCAGTAGAAGACTCAGCATTTTGCCAACCGCCGTCGTCGTGTTGGTCCTCGTCTTTGTGTTGGGGACTTGGTGTGGTTGTCTTCTCGTTTTGTCCCTATGAAGGTTTCTTCTCCTAAGTTTAAGCCTCGGTTCATCGGCCCGTACAAGATATTGGAGATTCTTAACCCTGTGTCCTTTCGTTTGGACCTCCCTGCATCTTTTTCTATTCATAATGTCTTCCATCGGTCATTGTTGCGCAGGTATGAGGTACCGGTTGTGCCTTCCGTTGAGCCTCCTGCTCCGGTGTTGGTTGAGGGTGAGTTGGAGTACGTTGTCGAGAAGATCTTGGACTCCCGTGTTTCCAGACGGAGACTTCAGTATCTGGTCAAGTGGAAGGGCTACGGTCAGGAGGATAATTCTTGGGTGACAGCCTCTGATGTTCATGCCTCCGATTTGGTCCGTGCCTTTCATAGGGCTCATCCTGATCGCCCTGGTGGTTCTGGTGAGGGTTCGGTGCCCCCTCCTTGAGGGGGGGGTACTGTTGTGAATTTGGTTTCTGGGCTCCCCCGGTGGTCACTGGTGGTACTGAACTTGTGTGCTTTATCGCCTCTGTTCACCTGTTTCCATCAGGATGTGGGAGTTGTCTATTTAGCCTTGCTCCTCAGTCATTTCTATGCCGGCCAACAATGTTACCAGAAGCCTTTCTGTTGCATGTTCCTGCTCCTAGACTACTATCAGCTAAGTTGGACTTGTAGTCCTAAGTTTGTTTTGCATTTTTGTTCCAGTTCTCTGTGTTTGTATATTTCTGAGGCTGGAAGCTCTTGTGAGCTGAAATTGCCACTCTGGTGTCATGAGTTGATATTAGAGTCTTAAAGTAATTTCAGGATGGTGTTTTGAAAGGGTTTTCAGCTGACTGTGTAGTTCCCTTTTCTGTCTTCCTACTATCTAGTAAGCGGACCTCAATTTGCTAAACCTATCTTCATACTTCGTATGTCAATTTCCTCTAAAATCACCGACATTATATGTGGGGGCTACTGTCTGCCTTTTGGGGAAAATTTCTCTAGAGGTAAGCCAGGTCTGTATTTTCCTCTGCTAGGGTCAGTCAGTTCTCCGGCTGGCGCTGGGCGTCTAGGGATAAAACGTAGGCATGCTACCCGGCCACTGTTAGTTGTGCGGTAGGTTTAGCTCACAGTCAGCTCAAGTTCCCATCTTCCAAGAGCTAGTCCTTTTGTATGCTTTACTACGGTCTCTTGCCATTGAGAACCATGACAGGCTATGGACAGACAGCAGAGTGAGCTGCACTCACACACACAGACCTTGCAGACAGCTGTGAACAGCGCTGCAAGGCAAAAGCAAGGTGAACACACAGCGGTTGCTAATTTAGCCTGGATTAAGCACAATTAAGCAAATCGCAATCTCTAAACTGGCCCTCAGTCAGAACACAGCGTCCTGTCCCTAACAGAATTCACAGCAGAGTGAGCACAAAATGGCGGCGGCAACTTTTAAAGGGCGTCGTGACATCATTTCAGCAGCCAATCACAGCCATGCCAGTAGTGAGTTTGCATGATGGGAATTTCCGATTCCGGTTTCCGATACACTGAAAGTATCGGATCTCGGTATCGGAATTCCGATACAGCGAATATCAGCAGATACCCGATATTTGCGGTATCGGAATGCTCAACACTACCCAATATCAGCATGGATTTACTAGGGACCGTTCCTGTCAGACTAATCTGATGAGTTTCTATGAAGAGGTAAGTTCCGGACTGGACCAAGGGAACGCAGTGGACGTAGTGTATATGGACTTTTTAAAAGCTTTTGATATGGTACCACACAAAAGGTTGATACATAAATTGAGAATAATGGGGTAGGAGAAAATATGTGTAAGCGGGTCAAGAGTAGAGATGAGAGGTGTTCGAGTCGAACTGGTCGCCAATTTCAAATTCGAGCTGTTTTGGGCGGTGTTCGAGTCGTTCGACGAACCCGAACAATTTGCTTAAAATTCGGCTGTTCGAGTTTCTGTTCGATAACTGTTCGTTCACCAAAAGCCTAGCTTGATTTGCACATTAAAACTGTTTATCATTGCTAATAGACCGTTTCAGTGTACAGTGGGCGGGGGATATATCTGTGCTGAAATAACACCGATCTCCATTTTTTTTTTCTTTCCCGCATTTACAGAGGGGCGGTGCAGTCTCTCAGCCTATCAGCAGTGCACACACACATAGCAATGTGCATGTGATGCACACAAGCAAGGGCATGTGTCATTGGCTGTGTATGTCACATGTCCTTGCCCTATAAAAACCAGCCATTTGCCCCATCACCAACATTTCCTCACTGCTGCAGCTTAGTGTTAGACGGCACCGCTGCTGCTGTGGACGCTATACAGACTAAGAGTGTTTTTTGGAGTGAATTGTCAGAGAGATAGGTTTAGTGAGTCGGGAGGAGTCGGGACTAGTTGTAATATCAGCCCTTTTCAGGGTAGGTTACAGCTGTTCATAGCACTGTTTGCCAGGCAGGTCTGAGCCAGTGCTGTGCAAGTGTTAGTCACAACATTTGGTGTAATCTAGCTCAGCCAATCCTTTTGGGCTAGTATCATTGTCTGATAGTCATCTGAGGAGCCCGCCTGTGAAGCTAGCTACACCGTCTGTGTATCTCAATTTCTACTTCATCTAACCCAGTAAATCGTTTTGGGGTTTTGGGCTTAGCAGCAGTGTTTGCACGTCAGCAGAGTAGCTCGCCTGTGAAACTAACTACACCTCCGGTGTGTCTCTATTTTCACTGCATCTAATCCAGTTAACAGTTTTGGGCCTAGGAGCAGTGTCTGCACGTCAGCAGAGTAGCCCGCCTGTGAAACTAACTACACCGCCTGTGTATCTCTATTTTCACTGCATCTAATCCAGTTAATAGTTTTGGGCCTAAGAGCAGTGTCTGCACATCAGCAGAGTAGCCCACCTGTGAAACTAACTACATGGCCTGTGTATCTCTATTTTCACTGCATCTAATCCAGTTAACAGTTTTGGGCCTAGGAATAGTGTCTGCACGTCAGCAGAGTAGCCCGCCTGTGAAACTAACTACACTGCCTGTGCAGCGCCCCAGAGTCCTGGTCATTGCAGTACTGGTGCTCCGCCGCTAAGGGGGGCTATGGTACGTCTGATGGCACTGAAGGAGCTCATCTGACCAGGTATCACAGACACCAATACACTTCACAGTCTGGCCTCCAGGGGGAGCTAAGGGTACTATGTATTAGGCCACTCCTCACAATCTGGTAAAACTGGGGGTTAGGCAGGAAGTTAGATCAGAAAGCTGACTGGGTTGGAACCAGGCAACACCTTGTGGCAGAGGGTGTTGTAGGGGAAGATTCAAAGGGGTCCCTGTAAGGGGTGGGATCCTGACAGAGGCCTAGCAACCAGAGAGAACATTACGGGACCGCGCCTGCACGATATAGCGGCGGTACCTCAAGAAAGGACAAGAAGCGAGGTTTATTGTGCTGAGTGAGAAACGAGATCAACGCAACAAGGAGAATACCAGTAGGAGTCGTGCTGTAAGACGAGGCAACATCCTACTGAGGCACGTAACCGGTGGCCAGAACAACGAGGAAGTATAGAGCTCCAGGCCAAACTTCAAACCTACAGCAGGACAGTCAGTTAGAGGCGGGCTGTCTCACCCAATTGACCTAGGAAGACACAGGGGGGTAACAACAGGAGTGGGGCGACGCTGGAGTCCCGGAAGAGCTCCGAGCCTCCCCGTCATACGGGTGCGTCCTAACCATAAGATCTGGGGGACGTGGAAGAACATCAGAATCGAGTTGTGAGGGAACACGAGAAACAGACACAACAGTTGTGAGGACTATCCCGTGGTGCTTAGCAGGGAAGGACTACAACACACAAGCGCTAGAAGGTAGGCACAGATTTCCACCTGCAAAGGGAGCTCTGGATGTGCCATCGGACCGGCCAGGCTTGCGCAGCCCGGTTAACCGTATTCCGGATTGAGGATCCTGAAGCCTTCAGTAAAGAGGTAAAGAGACTGCAACCTGGTGTCCTCGTTATTTACTGCAACCTGCACCGCACCACCACAACATCATCACCATCACGCACACCTATTATTGGGCGCCCCTCAGCAGGGTCACGGACCAGGTCTAGCCACCGTGACAACCCCAGAACAGAGACTCAGAGGCCTGGTACCGGGTACCCCTCGGCCCTGCGGCAGTGGGGGCGCTACACCTGTATATCTCTATTTTCACTGCATCTAATCCAGTTAATAGTTTTGAGCCTTAGTAGCAGTGTCTGCACGTCAGCAGAGTAGCCCACCTGTGAAACTAACTACACCGCCTGTGTATATCTATTTTCACTGCATCTAATCCAGTTAATAGTTTTGGGCATAGGAGCAGTGTCTGCACGTCAGCAGAGTAGCCCGCCTGTGAAACTAACTACACTGCCTGTGTATCTCTATTTTCACTGCATCTAATCCAGTTAATAGTTTTGGGCCTAGGAGCAGTGTCTGCATGTCAGCAGAATAGCCCGCCTGGGAAACTAACTACACCACCTGTGTATCTCTATTTTCACTGCATCTAATCCAGTTAATATTTTTGGGCCTAGGACCTCAGTTTGGCCACTCAGTTCTGCTCGGTTTTCATCCATCGGCTGTTGTGGCAACAACTACAGATAAAGAGTTGCCAATTAGTTAAGCACTAAAATGAGTGGGAAAAGGCCTGCTGCTGGTGGAATGGGGAATAGATGTGTTGGAAAGGGAAAAAAAAGGGGTTGTGTCCGTGGGGTAGGTGGTAAAGCAACAGTAACATCTGCAGAAGAAAGACCATCCTCCAGCCAAAGTAAGATGTTCTTTTCGTGGACAATCTGATATGATCCCTTTCTTACGACCATCGCTACAAGCATCGTCAAAAATTCCAGATGAGGCACAAAAACAGCAGGTGCTTGAACGGATATCAAGTGCTTGTTCAAGTGGGCTCTCCTCCATGTCAACTTCAACATCACAACTACTCCAGTCCTCAGAGTTGTCACCCCAATCGCACTTGCTTCCTCGCAGCTCCCAAGTCTCCAGCTGCCCATCTGAGCATGGTGGTAACACACATGGTTGAGTCTGTAGAGCTGTTTACGCATACTATAGCCTGGGAATCAGAGGTCTGCTCCAGAGCTTCTGTGAATCCAGACGAGGAAATGATCTGCACTGATGCCCAGAATCTTTGTGAGTCGGATCCAGGCCCAGATGAAAAAGGTTCTGAGCATAATGTAGACCCTCGTTCCCAAACTGTAACTCCTGTTGGTGGAGACAATGAGGAAGATGATGATGAGACTGAGATACCTGATTGGAACGAAAACTTGTCTTTTCGGTCGGGGCAGGAAGAGGTTGGCTCTGAGGATGACGGGTGTGAGAACACACAGGATGATGATGACGAGGTTGTAGACCCCACTTACTGTCAACCCCCAGTCCGCCAGTCCATGAGGTCAGCAGAGGAGGTGGAGGAGGATGCTAGTGACGAGTCTGACGATGGGGTAATGGTGCGCCTTCCTGGAAAGAGACGGAGTACTGGAAGCACATCCACAACTGCATCCTCAACCCCAATTGTGCCTCAGACCAGAAGTCGTGGTGGCTCTTCAGGTCGCACGGGCTCTAAGTCTTGCATAGCCTGGGCATTTTTTGACATCGCAAAGGATGACCCAACTCATGTTGTCTGTAAGATTTGTCAACAAAATCTCAGTAGAGGCCAAAAAATCACTAGCTTGAGTACTTCATGCATGAACCGTCACACGGATATGAGGCATAAGTTGCAGTGGGAAGCTCACTGTGCTACAATGCGGCCTAGTGGGCCGGGTCAACCTCCGTCTGCGCCATCAAGTGCATCCGCGTCCTCTTCATCCACCTGTGACTGTGGGGACAGCAGTCGCACTTGGTTTTGGATGCAGACCTTCCACCTCTTTACCCGCAACAGCCAGTGTGATTGGCAGGTTGTCAGGACATTTGCAAGTGGAAACACCTGCTGGTGTTGAGCGCTCTCCGACATCGACACCACATTTTGATCAAGGCAACATAACATCTCCGCCTGCACCTTCCTCACAGACCAGCAGTTTGCCGGGGACACCCTACTCAACTCTGTCTCTGCACGGCAGCCAGCTCTCAGTCCCTCAGATGTGGACAAGTAAAAGACCATTTCCTCCTAGCCATGACAAAGCTAAGAGGTTGAATTTCTCCATCTGCAAGCTGTTGGCTACAGAAATGCTGCCTTTCTGCCTGGTGGACACAGAGGATTTTCGAGACCTTATGTCCGTCGCAGTGCCCCAGTACCAGATGCCCAGTCGCCACTACTTCTCAAAGAAAGCTTTGCCTGTGCTACACCAGCATGTCGCACACAACATCACCGCTTCCTTGAGAAACTCTGTGTGTGATAGGGTGCATTTCACCACAGACACTTGGACGAGTAGACATGGACAGGGGCGTTACATGTCGGTGACTGGGCACTGGGTAACTACAGCAACATCAGGAGAAGGGGCTGCTGTCCAAGTCTTGCCGTCCCCATGAGTTGCTCGTCAATCCTCTGCATCTACAAGTTCCTCCACTGCTTCTGCCTCTTCAACCTCCTCTCGGTCCTCCACCTGCACCCAAAGCCTGTCTGGTAATGCCACCCGCATTGTAACTGCGCAGAAGGTATCCTGCACACCTCCTCACTATGCTGTCACCAGGGCTCAACGGCATCAGGCAGTGTTTACATTGAAATGTCTGGGAACTGTGAGTCACACAGCTGAGGAGTTGTGGTCAGCTCTAGAGACCGAGTTCCATCAATGGTTGTCTCCACTCAACCTGCAGCCAGGGAAGGCTGTGTGCGACAATGCTGCAAACCTGGGTGCGGCCCTTCGCCGGGGAAATGTCACACACGTGCCTTGTATGGCTCACGTTTTGAACCTGGTTGTCCAGCAATTTTTATCCCACTATCCCGGACTAGATGTGCGTCTGCCGAGGGCACAGTTGCTGTGTGCTCACTTCCGCCATTCGCATCCCGCAGCTCGACGACTTGCATCTCTACAGAAGTCATTGGGCCTGCCAGTTCACCGGCTCAAATGCGATGTGCCCACATGGTGAAATTCAACTCTGCACATGTTGCAGTGACTGTGGCAGCACCGACGAGCCCTGGTGCAATACTTTATGATGTATAGCCTGGGCCAACAAGATCAAGAGGTGGGGCAAATCACGCAGCAGGAGTGGTCTCAGATCAGGGACCTATGCACCCTTTTGCACAGTTTTGAAATAGCAACGAAGATGTTTAGTGCTGACGATGCCATTATCAGCATGACCATTCCGGTGATTTACATGCTGGAGCACACCTTACACAGTGTCCGGAGTCAGGTGGTGGAACAAGAGGAGGAGGAACAGGAGGAGTCATATGCGGAAGGGATCTCCAAGGTCAAGAAGGTTGACAGCACCAAGGCGGCTGGCATTGGAGGCTGGGGGAGAGGGATTACCGAGGGTGCATGGTAGCAGCCAAACTGTTGAGGAAGGTGCAGGAGGCGAGGAAGAAGTGGTGGACGAACTGGCACTGGTCATGGAAGACTCATCAGATGAGGGAGACTTTGATCAAATTTCTGTTGTGCGAGTTTGGGGGGAGAGGGCACCTCGCCACCTCCAAGACAACAAGGACTTGGTCCTCCTGGATGCTCAAGACCCATGAGTGCCTTCTTGCTGCACTACCTGCAACATGACCCTCGGATTGTCAGAATCCGAAGTAATGCCGACTACTGGGTTGCCACACTCTTAGATCCCCAGTACAAAAGCAAATTTGGCAAAATAATTCCTGCCATAGCAAGGGATTCACGCATGCAGGAGTATCAGCAGAGACTGTTACAGAACCTAACATCTGCTTTTCCACAAAACACTAGTGGTGCACGTTGTCAATCTCTGAGTTCTAACTTGCCAACAGTGGGACTATCGAGTCATCATCACTCTAACCGTAACAGTAACATCGTATCTGGTGGTAACAGCAATTTTTTCCAATCGTTTCAAGATTTTTTTAGACCATCCTTTGCAAGGCCACAGGAGACAAGAAGTCTGACGCACAGCCAACGCCTAGAGAGGATGGTACAAGAGTATATCGAAGTTAACATCGATGCCATGACTGTGGAACTGGACCCTTGCTCATTTTGGACTTCCAATCTTGAAAAATGGCCTGAGCTAGCCACTCACGCCTTGGAGATCTTGTCGTGCCCCGCAGTCAGCGTTCTCTCTGAACGTGTGTTCAGCGCTGCTGGTGGTGTGCTGACAGATAGGCGCACGTGGCTGTCCAGTGACAATGTAGACAGACTAACGTTCATCAAGATGAACAAATCCTGGATCCGCAAGGAATTTTCTACCCCTGTGTCATCTTGGGGAGACTAAAAGCTTGATGATTTTTGAAAAACACCTCACCAACCATTTTAAAAACTCTGGCGAAATTGATGCCACTCAAGTGGTGTCTGTGGCCGAATTTTTTGAAAAAATGGAGACTCTTTTATTTAGTCCCCTTGCTGAGTTTTACATGACGTTGCCATCGTCAATTCCAGGTGGGTGGGGTCGCCTGCAGAGTTGTTTACTCATTCTATGGCCTGGGATTCAGAGGTCTGCTCCAAAGCTTCAGTGTCTGCTAGTCAGCAGAGTAGCCCAGCCACCCACCACCTGTTTACCTAAGTACTATTTTTAACGGCACCTGGCCCAGGAAATCCTTTTGGGCCTAGTAGAATTAGGTGCTACTCAGCAGCGTACCCCACACATGAAACAAGCTACACCGCCTGTTTACCTAACTACTATTTTGTAACGGCATCTAGCCCAGGAAATCCTTTTGGGCCTAGTAGAATTTAGAGCTACTCAGCAGCGTACTCCACCCATGAAGCAAGCTACACCGCCTGTTTACCTAAGTACTATTTTGTAATGGCATCTAGCCCGGGAAATCCTTTTGGGCCTAGTAGAATTAGGTGCTACTCAGCAGCTTACCCCACCCATGAAGCAAGCTACACCGCCTGTTTACCTAACTACTATTTTTTAATGGCATCTGGCCCAGGAAATCCTTTTGGGCCTAGTAGAATTAGGTGCTACTCAGCAGCGTACCCCACCCATGAAGCAAGCTACACCGCCTGTTTACCTAACTACTATTTTTTAATGGCATCGGGCCCAGGAAATCCTTTTGGGCCTAGTAGAATTAGGTGCTACTCAGCAGCGTACCCCACCCATGAAACAAGCTACACCGCCTGTTTACCTAACTACTATTTTGTAACGGCATCTAGCCCAGTAAATCCTTTTGGGCCTAGTAGAATTTAGTGCTACTCAGCAGCTTACCCCACCCATGAAGCAAGCTACACCGCCTGTTTACCTAAGTACTATTTTGTAATGGCATCTAGCCCGGGAAATCCTTTTGGGCCTAGAAGAATTAGGTGCTACTCAGCAGCTTACCCCACCCATGAAGCAAGCTACACCGCCTGTTTACCTAACTACTATTTTTTAATGGCATCTAGCCCAGGAAATCCTTTTGGGCCTAGTAGAATTAGGTGCTACTCAGCAGCGTACCCCACCCATGAAGCAAGCTACACTGCCTGTTGATCTAATTACTAATTTTTAACTGCATCTAGCCCAGGAAATCGTTTTGTACCTCATAGCATTTTGTGCTACTCAGCAGCGTACCCCACCCATGAAGCAAGCTACGTGGCCTGTTTACCTAAGTACTATATTTTCACGGCATCTGGCCCGGGAAATCCTTTTGGGCCTAGTAGAATTAGGTGCTACTCAGCAGCGTACCCCACCCATGAAACAAGCTACACCGCCTGTTTACCTAACTACTATTTTGTAACGGCATCTAGCCCAGGAAATCCTTTTGGGCCTAGTAGAATTTAGTGCTACTCAGCAGCGTACCCCACCCATGAAGCAAGCTACACCGCCGGTTTACCTAAGTACTATTTTGTAATGGCATCTAGCCCGGGAAATCCTTTTGGGCCTAGTAGAATTAGGTGCTACTCAGCAGCTTACCCCACCCATGAAGCAAGCTACACCGCCTGTTTACCTAACTACTATTTTTTAATGGCATCTGGCCCAGGAAATCCTTTTGGGCCTAGTAGAATTAGGTGCTACTCAGCAGCGTACCCCACCCATGAAGCAAGCTACACTGCCTGTTGATCTAATTACTAATTTTTAACTGCATCTAGCCCAGGAAATCGTTTTGTACCTCATAGCATTTTGTGCTACTCACCAGCGTACCCCACCCATGAAGCAAGCTACGTGGCCTGTTTACCTAAGTACTATATTTTCACGGCATCTGGCCCAGGAAATCCTTTTGGGCCTAGTAGAATTTGGTGCTACTCAGCAGCGTACCCCACCCATGAAGCAAGCTACACTGCCTTTTTACCTAACCACTATTTTATAACGGCATCTAGCCTGGGAAATCTTTTTGGGCCTAGTAGAATTTAGTGCTACTCAGCACGTACCCCACCCATGAAGCAAGCTACACCGCCTGTTTACCTAACTAGTATTTTGTAACGGCATCTAGCCCTGGAAATCCTTTTGGGCCTAGTAGAATTTAGTGCTACTCAGCAGCGTACCCCACCCAAGAAGCAAGCAACACTGCCTGTTTACCTAACTACTATTTTGTAACGGCATCTAGCTCAGGAAATCCTTTTGGGCCTAGTAGAATTTGGTGCTACTCAGCAGCGTACCCCACCCATGAAGCAAGCTACACCGCTTGTTTACCTAAGTACTATTTTGTAACGGCATCTAGCCCAGGAAATCCTTTTGGGCCTAGTAGAATTTAGTGCTACTCAGCAGAGTACCCCACCCATGAAGCAAGCTACACCGCCTGTTTACCTAAGTACTATTTTGTAATGGCATCTAGCCCAGGAAATCCATTTGGGCCTAGTAGAATTTAGTGCTACTCAACAGCGTACTTCACCCATGAAGCAAGCTACACCGCCTGTTTACCTAACTACTATTTTGTAATGGCATCTAGCCCAGGAAATCCTTTTGGGTCTAGTAGAATTTAGTGATACTCAGCAGCGTACCCCACCCATGAAGCAAGCTACACCGCCTGTTGATCTAATTACTAATTTATAACTGCATCTAGCCCAGGAAATCGTTTTGTACCTCATAGCATGTTGTGCTACTCAGCAGCGTACCCCACCCATGAAGCAAGCTACACCGCCTGTTTACGTAAGTACTATATTTTAACGGCATCTGACCCAGGAAATATTTTTGGGCCTAGTAGAATTTAGTGCTACTCAGCAGCGTACCCCACCCAAGAAGCAAGCAACACTGCCTGTTTACCTAACTACTATTTTGTAACGGCATCTAGCTCAGGAAATCCTTTTGGGCCTAGTAGAATTTGGTGCTACTCAGCAGCGTACCCCACCCATGAAGCAAGCTACACCACTTGTTTACCTAAGTACTATTTTGTAACGGCATCTAGCCCAGGAAATCCTTTTGGGCCTAGTAGAATTTAGTGCTACTCAGCAGAGTACCCCACCCATGAAGCAAGCTACACCGCCTGTTTACCTAAGTACTATTTTGTAATGGCATCTAGCCCAGGAAATCCTTTTGGGCCTAGTAGAATTTAGTGCTACTCAGCAGCGTACCCCACCCAAGAAGCAAGCAACACTGCCTGTTTACCTAACTACTATTTTGTAACGGCATCTAGCTCAGGAAATCCTTTTGGGCCTAGTAGAATTTGGTGCTACTCAGCAGCGTACCCCACCCATGAAGCAAGCTACACCGCTTGTTTACCTAAGTACTATTTTGTAACGGCATCTAGCCCAGGAAATCCTTTTGGGCCTAGTAGAATTTAGTGCTACTCAGCAGAGTACCCCACCCATGAAGCAAGCTACACCGCCTGTTTACGTAAGTACTATTTTGTAACGGCATCTAGCCCTGGAAATCCTTTTGGGCCTAGTAGAATTTAGTGCTACTCAGCAGCGTACCCCACCCAAGAAGCAAGCAACACTGCCTGTTTACCTAACTACTATTTTGTAACGGCATCTAGCTCAGGAAATCCTTTTGGGCCTAGTAGAATTTGGTGCTACTCAGCAGCGTACCCCACCCATGAAGCAAGCTACACCGCTTGTTTACCTAAGTACTATTTTGTAACGGCATCTAGCCCAGGAAATCCTTTTGGGCCTAGTAGAATTTAGTGCTACTCAGCAGAGTACCCCACCCATGAAGCAAGCTACACCGCCTGTTTACCTAAGTACTATTTTGTAATGGCATCTAGCCCAGGAAATCCATTTGGGCCTAGTAGAATTTAGTGCTACTCAACAGCGTACTTCACCCATGAAGCAAGCTACACCGCCTGTTTACCTAACTACTATTTTGTAATGGCATCTAGCCCAGGAAATCCTTTTGGGTCTAGTAGAATTTAGTGATACTCAGCAGCGTACCCCACCCATGAAGCAAGCTACACCGCCTGTTGATCTAATTACTAATTTATAACTGCATCTAGCCCAGGAAATCGTTTTGTACCTCATAGCATGTTGTGCTACTCAGCAGCGTACCCCACCCATGAAGCAAGCTACACCGCCTGTTTACGTAAGTACTATATTTTAACGGCATCTGACCCAGGAAATATTTTTGGGCCTAGTAGAATTTGGTGCAACTCAGCAGTGTACCCCACCCATGAAGCAAGCTACACTGCCTGTTTACCTAACTACTATTTTGTAATGGCATCTAGCCCAGGAAATCCTTTTGGGCCTAGTAGAATTTAGTGCTACTCAGCAGCGTACCCCACCCATGAAGCAAGCTACACCGCCTGTTTACCTAACTACTATTTTGTAACGGCATCTGGCCCAGGAAATCCTTTTGGGCCTACTAGCAATTTCTGCTACTCATCAGAGTACGCCACCCATGAAGCAAGCTACACTGCCTTTTTTCTTTCTCAATCTAACCCCTCAGCTCTGGGGTGTCCACTCTACCTCCAGCTCTCTCCTTCTCACAGGTGGACTACACTGTGGCGAATCTTTTGTGCCCAGGCATAAGAAGTCGTCAAGGTAATGGATAAAATGTTGTCGCCTTACAAACGTCCATGACGACACATTCGAGGAAGCAACTAAACGCCTCAAATAGTGAGCAGAATATGGAGCACCCCATGGGCAAACAGCGATCTATGTAGTATGCCCAATGGGAGGACACTATTCGGAGGCACAGGTAGCAACCGGAACGCCCCCTCAATGTCAGTTTTGGCCATTAGGGTGCCCCTTACCAACTTCTTGACCCACCTGATTGCCTCGTCAAAGGAGGTACAGTACATAGTACTGTACTTGGTTCCGCGTAGATGTCGTTTACTGACCTGCCCCTTGGATATGACAAATGGTGGATTAGTCTGAATGTATTGGGTTCATTTTTTGGCACAACTCCCAACGGGGGTACTACTACGTCTTCTAAGGAAAGTTGTTATGACCCCAATGGCAGAGGGTCTCAGAAATAAATTCTAAGTCTGCAAACACAAAAAACCAGCTCATAGGGCAGTGGTAACTGGGCTGACCGTATATCTAATCCTAGCACCACAAATAGCAGCAGCCGGGGAACGTGCCTACGTTGGTTCTAGACGTCTCGCGCCAGCCGGAGAACTAACTAACCCTAGAAGGGAAAAGATAGACCTTTCTTGCCTCCAGAGAAAAGACCCCAAAAGTTGGATACAAGCCCCCAACAAATAATAACGGTGAGGTAAGAAGAAAAGACAAACGTAAGAATGAACTAGGTATTTAGCAAAGAGAGGCCCACTGACTAATAGCAGAATATAGTAAGATGACTTATGCGGTCAGCAAAAACCCTATCAAAATTTCCACGCTGGATATTCAAGAACCCCCAAACCGTCTAACGGCCCGAGGGGAGAATACCAGCCCCCTAGAGCTTCCAGCAAAATCAGGAATCACATTTAGTACAAGCTGGACAAAAAATAATAGCAATACAAATAACCAAAAAACAAGGAAGCAGGACTTAGCTTAATTATGCACGAACCAGGACCAGCAGACAGGAGCAAACAGAAAGAACTGATTACAACGATGCCAGGCACCAGACTGAGAATTCAGGAAGTTCATATAGCAACACCCCTGGACTAACGACCCAGGTGGGTGCCAAACTGAGGAAAGACAATCCCAGAGTCATATCACTAGTGACCACAAGAGGGAGCCAAAAAAGTCTAATTCACAACAGTACCCCCCCTTTAAGGAGGGGTCACCGAACCCTCACCAAGACCACCAGGGCGATCAGGATGAGCAGCGTGAAAGGCACGAACTAAATCGGCCGCATGCACCTCAGAGGCAACCACCCAGGAATTATCCTCCTGACCATAGCCCTTCCACTTGACCAGATACTGAAGCCTCCGCCTGGAGAGACGAGAATCCAAGATCTTCTCCACCACGTACTCCAACTCGCCCTCAACCAACACCGGAGCAGGAGGCTCAACAGAAGGGACCACAGGTACAGCGTACCGCTGCAACAAAGACCTATGGAACATGTTGTGAATGGCAAACGACACCGGAAGATCCAAGCGAAAGGACACAGGATTAAGCATTTCCAATATCTTGTAAGGACCGATGAAGCGAGGCTTAAATTTAGGAGAGGAGACCTTCATAGGAACAAATCGAGAAGACAGCCATACCAAATCCCCAACACGAAGTCGGGGACCCACACCGCAGCAGCGGTTGGCAAAACGCTGAGCCTTCTCCTGTGACAACTTTAAGTTGTCCACCACATGATTCCAAATCTGCTGCAACCTATCCACCACAGAATCTACCCCAGGACAGTCAGAAGGCTCCACATGTCCTGAGGAAAAATGAGGATGGAAACCAGAGTTGCAGAAAAATGTCGAAAACAAAGTAGCGGAACTAGCCCGATTATTAAGGGCAAACTCAGCCAACGGCAAGAAGGTCACCCAATCATCCTGATCTGCCGAAACAAAACACCTCAAATAAGCCTCCAGAGTCTGATTAGTTCGCTCCGTTTGTCCATTAGTCTGAGGATGAAAGGCAGATGAAAACGACAAGTCAATGCCCATCTTAGCACAAAAGGATCGCCAGAACCTGGAAACAAACTGGGATCCTCTGTCAGACACGATATTCTCAGGAATGCCGTGTAAACGAACCACATTCTGAAAGAACAGAGGAACCAGATCGGAAGAGGAAGGCAGCTTAGGCAAAGATACCAAATGGACCATCTTGGAAAAGCGATCACATACCACCCAGATGACAGACATGCCCTGAGACACCGGAAGATCTGAAATGAAATCCATGGAAATGTGTGTACAAGGCCTCTTCGGGACAGGCAAGGGCAAGAGCAACCCGCTGGCACGAGAACAGCAAGGCTTAGCTGGTCTCTGCTGGTCCACATATCAGGAACAAACAGTCTGTCAGGTGGACAAGAGTCAGGTCTACCAGCCTGAAATCTCTGCAACACACGTCGCAAATCCGGAGAAATGGCTGACAAGATTACTCCCTCTTTAAGAATACCAACTGGTTCAGCGACTCCAGGAGAGTCAGGCACAAAGCTCCTTGAAAGAGCATCAGCCTTCACATTCTTTGAACCTGGTAAATACGAGACCACAAAGTCAAAACGGGAGAAAAACAATGACCAACGGGCCTGTCTAGGATTCAGGCGTTTAGCAGACTCGAGATACATCAGATTTTTGTGATCAGTCAAGACCACCACACGATGCTTAGCACCCTCGAGCCAATGATGCCACTCCTCAAATGCCCACTTCATGGCCAGCAACTCCCGATTGCCAACATCATAATTCCGCTCAGCAGGCGAAAACTTCCTAGAGGAAAAAGCACATGGTCTCATTACAGAGCAACCAGGGACTCTCTGCGACAAAACGGCCCCTGCCCCAATCTCAGAAGCATCCACTTCAACCTGAAAGGGAAGTGAGACATCAGGCTGGCACAAAACAGGCGCTGAAATAAACCGGTGCTTCAACTCTTGGAAAGCTTCCACGGCTGCAGGAGCCCAGTTAGCAACATCAGAACCTTTCTTGGTCATATCCGTCAAAGGTTTAACAACGCTAGAAAAATTAGCGATAAAACGACGGTAGAAGTTAGCAAAACCCAAGAACTTCTGAAGACTCTTAACTGACCTGGGTTGAGTCCAATCATGAATAGCTCGGACCTTGACTGGGTCCATCTCCACCGCAGAGGGGGAAAAAATAAAACCCAAAAAGGGAACCTTCTGTACTCCAAAGAGACACTTTGAGCCCTTAACAAACAAAGCATTCTCACGCAAAACCTGAAACACCATCCTGACCTGCTCTACATGCGAGTCCCAATCATCAGAAAAAACCAGAATATCATCCAGATAAACAATCATAAATTTATCCAGATACTTCCTGAAAATATCATGCATAAAGGACTGAAACACTGAAGGAGCATTAGAGAGCCCAAAAGGCATCACCAAGTACTCAAAATGACCTTCGGGCGTATTAAATGCAGTTTTCCATTCATCTCCTTGCTTAATGCGCACAAGGTTGTACGCACTACGAAGATCTATTTTGGTGAACCACTTGGCACCTTTAATCCGGGCAAACAAGTCCGACAACAGAGGCAAAGGATACTGAAATTTAACAGTGATTTTATTCAGAAGCCGATAGTCAATACAAGGTCTCAAAGATCCGTCTTTCTTGGCCACAAAAAAGAATCCAGCACCAAGAGGGGAAGAGGATGGACGGATATGCCCCTTCTCCAGAGATTCCTTGATATACGAACGCATTGCGGTATGCTCAGGTACAGACAGATTAAATAGTCTTCCCTTAGGAAATTTACTGCCTGGAATCAAATCTATAGCGCAGTCACAGTCCCTATGAGGAGGCAGAGCACTGGACCTGGACTCGCTGAATACATCCTGAAAATCAGACAAATACTCAGGAACTTCCGAAGGAGTAGAGGAAGCAATAGACACCGGCGGGGAATCAGCATGAATTCCCTGACAGCCCCAACTTGACACAGACATTGCCTTCCAATCCAAGACTGGATTATGGGTCTGTAACCATGGCAGCCCCAAAACGACCAAATCATGCATTTTATGCAGAACAAGAAAACGAATCACCTCCCGATGTTCAGGAGTCATGCACATGGTTACCTGTGTCCAAAACTGCGGTTTATTTTCTGCCAATGGCGTAGCATCAATACCTCTAAGAGGGATAGGATTTACCAACGGCTCAAGAACAAAACCACAGTGCTTGGCAAATGACAGATCCATAAGACTCAGGGCAGCACCTGAATCCACAAACGCCATAACAAGGTAGGAAGACAATGAGCAAATTAAAGTCACAGACAAAATACATTTAGGTTGCAAATTACCAATGGCGACAGGACTAACAACCCTTGTTAGGCGTTTAGAGCATGCTGATATAACATGTGTAGAATCACCACAGTAAAAACACAACCCATTCTGACGTCTATGATCTTTCCGTTCATTTCTAGTCTGAATTCTACCACATTGCATTAAATCAGGTGTTTGTTCAGACAACACCACAAGAGGATTAGCGTCTTTGCGCTCCCGCAAACGCCGGTCAATTTGAATAGCCAGCGCCATGGAATCATTCAGACTTGTAGGAATGGAGAAACCCACCATCACATTCTTAATGGCTTCAGAAAGGCCATTTCTGAAATTTGCGGCCAGAGCACACTCATTCCACTGAGTAAACACGGACCATTTCCGAAATTTTTGGCAATACACTTCAGCTTCATCCTGGCCCTGAGAAATAGCCAGCAAGGCTTTTTCTGCCTGAATTTCAAGATTGGGTTCCTCGTAAAGCAATCCGAGCGCCAGAAAAAACGCATCAATATTTGCCAATGCCGGATCTCCTGGCGCTAGCAAGAAGGCCCAATCCTGAGGGTCGCCCCGTAAGAAAGAGATAACAATTTTTACTTGCTGAGCTGAGTCTCCAGATGAACGGGGTCTCAGAGATAGAAACAATTTACAATTATTCCTGAAATTCCTAAACTTAAATCGATCTCCAGAGAACAGTTCAGGAATAGGTATTTTAGGTTCAGACATAGGACTACTGGTAACAAAATCTTGTATGCCCTGCACATGAAGCAAGTTGGTCCACACTTGTAATCAAGGTCTGGACATTCATGTCTGCAGCAAGCTCAAGCCACTCAAAGGTAAAGGGGAGGAAGAAAGGAAAAAAAAAAAAACTCAGAATTTCCTTTCTTATAATCCCACTTCTGCAATGCATTAAACATTCAACTTTGGCCTGGCATACTGTTATGACCCCAATGGCAGAGGGTCTCAGAAATAAATTCTAAGTCTGCAAACACAAAAAACCAGCTCATAGGGCAGTGGTAACTGGGCTGACCGTATATCTAATCCTAGCACCACAAATAGCAGCAGCCGGGGAACGTGCCTACGTTGGTTCTAGACGTCTCGCGCCAGCCGGAGAACTAACTAACCCTAGAAGGGAAAAGATAGACCTTTCTTGCCTCCAGAGAAAAGACCCCAAAAGTTGGATACAAGCCCCCAACAAATAATAACCGTGAGGTAAGAAGAAAAGACAAACGTAAGAATGAACTAGGTATTTAGCAAAGAGAGGCCCACTGACTAATAGCAGAATATAGTAAGATGACTTATACGGTCAGCAAAAACCCTATCAAAATTTCCACGCTGGATATTCAAGAACCCCCGAACCGTCTAACGGCCCGGGGGGAGAATACCAGCCCCCTAGAGCTTCCAGCAAAATCAGGAATCACATTTAGTACAAGCTGGACAAAAAATAATAGCAATGCAAATAACCAAAAAACAAGGAAGCAGGACTTAGCTTAATTATGCATGAACCAGGACCAGCAGACAGGAGCAAACAGAAAGAACTGATTACAACGATGCCAGGCACCAGACTGAGAATTCAGGAAGTTCATATAGCAACACCCCTGGACTAACGACCCAGGTGGGTGCCAAACTGAGGAAAGACAATCCCAGAGTCATATCACTAGTGACCACAAGAGGGAGCCAAAAAAGTCTAATTCACAACAGAAAGTGTTCTGAATGGACCCACCGCCATTCTACCTAAAGATACTTATTTATTTTTATTTTTTGTCAAGACTAGGGTTGAGCGAAACGGGTCGGCCATTTTCAGAAGTCGCCGACTTTTGGCAAAGTCGGGTTTCATGAAACCCGACCCGACCCCTGTGTGGGGTCGGCCATGAGGTCGGCGATCTTCTGAATCTGGGATCGGAATTCCGATACCGAGTTCCGATATGTTTGCGATATCGGGAATCGGTATCGGAATCCATATTTAAGTGTAAAATAAAGAATCAAAATAAAAAATATTGATATACTTACCCTCTGACGCGCCCTGATACTAACCGGCAGCCTTCCTTCCTAAGAATCAGCGCGTGAATGGCCTGCGGTGACGTCCGCGGCTTGTGATTGGTCACGTGGCGGTCACATGGGCCGTCGCGACCAATCACAAAGCCGTGACATCACGGAAGGCCCTGGACGCGCTCATTTTAACCAAAGCAGGCCGCCGGTTCCCTCGGTAAGTTGCAGGGGCCGCCAGACAGGTGAGTATATCAATATTTTTTATTTTAATTCTTTATTTTACACTTAAATATGGATCCCAGGGCCTGAAGGAGAGTTTCCTCTCCTTCAGACCCTGGGAACCATAGTATCCCATTGCAGTGAATTGGGTTTCGGGTTTCGGCCGACCCCGACCCCGACTTTTTTATAGGATCGGCCGATTTCACTCGACCCGACTTTTGAGAAAGTCGGGTTTCGTGAAACCCGACCCGATCCTATAAAAGTTAAGGTCGCTCAACCCTAGTCAAGACGTCTGGGTGTTGGTAGAGTGAGTTTAGATTTTTACTCCAGCCTTTCTTGATTTTAGAAGGGCATGACATGCCTATATCTGTGTCTCCTCCTCCTTTTACTCCTCCACCTCTTTTCTTTTCGCATGACTATATGTAGTGGTGATTTTCCATGTGTTTGTTGTGTCTTCTGAGCAGTTTGTCAGGTTTTGGACACCTTTTAAGGTGTTTTCTATGTGTTTTCCATGTGTTTGTATGTGTTTGTGTTTGCCTGCCATTGGTTTCAATGGGGTTCGACGGTGTTCGTCGAACGTTCGACGAACAGTTCGTCAAACATGTCCCTGTTCGATGAACCGAACCCGAACACTGGGGAGGTGGCTCATCTTTAGTTAAGAGCTGGCTCAGGGATAGGAAACAAAAGGTGGTTATTAATGGAGCACACTCGGACTGGGTCACAGTTAGCAGTGGGGTACCACAGGGGTCAGTATTGGGCCCTCTTCTCTTTAATATACTGTATTTATTAATGACCTTAAGGGGGCATATAGAGCAGAATTTCAATATTTGCACAACACTTAACTCAGGATAATCAATACAGAGGAGGACAATTTTATATTTCAGGATGATTTATGTAAACTAGAAGCTAGGACTGATAAATGGCAGATGAGCTTTAATGGGGATACATGTAAGGTCATGCACTTGGGCAGAAGTAATGAGATGTATAACTTTGTGCTTAATTGTAAAACACTGGGCAAAACCATCACTGAAAAAGACCTGGGTGTATGGGTGGATGACAAACTCACATTTAGTGGCCAGTGTCAGGCAGCTGCTACAAAGGCAAATAAAATAATGGGATGCATTAAAAGAGGCATAGATGCTCATGAGGAGAACATAATTTTACCTCTATATAAGTTGCTAGTTCGACCACACTTAGAATACTGTGTACAGTTCTGGTCTTCGGTGTATAAGAAAGACATCGCTGAACTAGAGCGGGTGCAGAGAAGAGCGACCAAGATTATTAGAGGACTGGGGGGTCTACAATGCCAAGATAGGTTATTAGACTTGGGGCTATTTAGTTTGGAAAAACGATGAGCTAGATGACACCCTGGTGGACCCCCTACCAACCCTGTTGACTCCAAGGCCTGGAGTAGTACGCCATCGGATATATTGGGACTGGGAGGACAGCAGCCTGGGTCAGATGGCAGCTCTGCTTATCCCAACCTATGGGCCCCAGATTAGCTACCCTGAACACATGGTATTCACAGAGGGACAAGCAGAGGGGGACATGATTGCGATCCAGGGGGAGATCCCCATGATCATGATCCTGATACTTCATGCAGCACCTTCAATTGTTTTTTTTTTATTCCAGCCATGCTCAGATGGCAGAAACATCAGTTTCATACAGTACTATTGGTAGAAAAATGTAAGGAAAGTAACACAGGGAGTTGCCTGAAAGTACGTGCAGGCTGTCTGTCCAGGAGCCCTACTTACACAGGCAACCCACCAGATGGAGACCCAACTTGGAGTCTCCACATTCCAAAAATAAATGTCATACACCACTAAAGTGGAATACATTTCCACATATTAGAAACAGTATAATATGCCTCTGACACACCTTGTACTACAGGCAACTCACAAGATGGAGACCCAACTTGGAGTCTCCACATTTCAAAAGATGATTGCCTCACATCCCTAAAGTGGCATCAATTTCCACAGAGTAGAAACAGTATAATAGGCCTCTGACACACCTTCTACTGCAGGTAAACCACCAGATAACGACCCAACTTGGAGTCTTGACATTTCAAAATATTGTTTGAAACATCAGCAGCAGACACTGAAGACGCCACAAAGATGGGAGAGACTGCAACAATGAGAGATCAATGTATGACACTAAAAATTACACCATTGCCTTGTCTGCCCAGTCTGCGACTGGTAAAATGGTACTGGGGGAGTGCAACGGCCAGTAACTTTCAGAAATTGCCTGCATCCACAAGGTGGAAAGGCAGCATGGATGGGTATCATGGTGGCTCAGTGGTTAACGCTGCAGCCTTGCAGTTCTGGGTTCAAATCCCACCAAGAACAACATCCGCAAGTAGTTTGTATGTTCTCCCTTCATTTGCGTGGGTTTCCTCCCACATTTCAAAGATATACTGATAGGGATTCTAGATTGTGAGCCCCAATTGGGACAGTATCAATAATGTTTTTAAAGTGCTGTGGAATTAATGGCACTATATAAATTAGTAAAATAAATAAAAAAAAAATAAATAAATTTATGTGGCCAATAGATTGGATATGGTGGAGTTCAAGCTCTTAGCTTTGCCATGTGTAGGAGGAAACATTTGTTTATGTGACCACAACTGCGGGACCAAGAGCTGGCTGATGTTATGGTGGATTGAGAAAGATGTATTTTGCTCAGTGGAAAAAAAACAACAGGCATGTCAACTTTTGTAATGTAACACCCCAGCATCCTGGTTGTTACAGTGGAATTGCTTTCCTCACGGGGAGAGTGATATCACGCTTGGAAGCGAGGAAGGATCTCTTTTGTCAGGTAATCACAAGCATGCGATATGTTCATACTCCAGGCCAGAAGGGGGAGCTCTAACCCAGCTTGTGGGCGGCCCCCCTATATATATTCTGGTCAGGAGGGGAAGTTAGTTAGTTGGAGTTAGTGAGTGCCAGACAGCAGACTGGAGTAGTCTGAGGCAGAGAAGAAAGAAAGGGGCCGTGCAGCCTCGAGAAGTGCTGCAGCTCCTGGAAAGAGCAAAAGGAGAAAGCAAAACAGTTATTAGAGAGCGTGTAGGGGAAGTGAAGCGCAGGAGAGTGAAGAACTTGGGGGATAGCTGCGACTGAGCTACCTCCCTACTGAGGCCAGATACCAGTAGCCAGAAGAGCGGGGTTGTGAAGTACTCTATATCTCACAGTGGAAACCAGCAGGACAACTGGATTGCAAGTCACCTGTCCACCATTTAAACCTGAGGACACAGAAGCATATAGAACCCAGGTCATGATAGAGACCCTGTAAAATAGCTTGAGCTACCTGTTGTGCGGGTAGTGTCCTACCAACCTGGAGGACAGAGAGAACATGAGGAACTTGTGAAAGACTTAAGGCAGCAAGGGACTACACCACAGTCCTAGAGGGAAGGCTTCTAACCCCATCTGGTAAGGGGGACTCCCAACTCGCTTCCAAGCCGTCTGGACCACACCTGCATCTGTGATCTGGGACCCTGCACTGTGGCTGCCTGAATTCAACAGTAAAAAGGTAAAGAGACTGCAACCCTGTGTCATCCGTTTCTTGCTACATCATTCACCGCCTCTACCCATCTTCACCTGTGGGAAGCCATACCATCCCTGCTGCTACATCACCCCAGGGGATCCCTTTAAGCAGTGTCAGTTATCCCTGAATGAATACCACAGGTGGTGCACAAACACAAATTTTATTCAAACCCCTTAAAGACCTTTCCCTTTTACTTGGGCGCCCAGTGCCATGGACTGGGTCACCGCCGCCGTGACACATCCCTTTTAGTACTGGACCCGGTAATATGTACCCCATGGCCATGTCTGGCGTCCCAGTAACAGCTGATGGGCTCTCACTTTCCCAACATGTAGGGTGTAAACAAGTGGAGTTTCTGCGACCAGAGGCCTGCTTGAGCATACTTGGCATGCTGATGGAGAAGGAAGAAACAGCAGATGTGACTGATGAGACAGACGATGGTTGGCAAGACCCGCTAGACTGCATTTTAGCACAGTGAGATTCCCAGACTAAGGCATGTTGATTGCACATGTGTTGGTTCATGCATTTAGTAGTCAAATTATTGCAATTTTTCCCTGTACTGAGTCTTTTTTGCAAACTTGCCAGATATTGTGGGTTGGCTCATCCTTGGAAGTCTCAAAAAAGGCCAAAGCTAGGAAACCCTTGCCACCCCTGTGAACTGCCAGTACGCGATCGATGCTGGCTACAGCCACAGTTGTGGCATGGTTGCATGGCTCTGTGCCTGTGCAGCAAGTGACAACGTAACCTCGTCTGCCTCCTCCTCTACCTCCTCTGCTGAGCTACTCAGCTGCATGTCTCTGGGTTCATACCAAGTGGGATCTTCAACTTCATCATCATCCTCTCTGTTCTCCCACTCCTCGCCCTGAGAGTCACCCTCCCCCTCCTCCTGCACTGTCACCACATAGAGCCCAAAAGCGCGTCTGGTATCTGAGGCTCATCAGGATTAGAGATGAGCAAACTTGTTTGGAAATCATTCACTAGTCTTAAATTTGGCACGAATGCAGTACATTCGAAATTTTATTCGGTTTCACAAGAATTTTTATTTAAAGTAGGCAAAATTTGGTCACAGTTCGGTATACCTTCACATTTTCACTAACACTAATGTTTTTGTTTTTACTTTGTCTTGGATAGCGTTGCTGTATGATGAGCAGGGAGGGATGGGGGTGTGTTTGATAAAGGGAGGAAGTGTAGAGAGGTTAGAGGCGTGCAGAAACGATCCACAATGTCAACGTCACTACAAGATCCTCTGTGCTTGGCTGCAGAAGTCACATGTCCCTGTCAATATAACAAGTGGACATCTTGTTTTGCTGTTGCCATTTTCTCAGTGTCACAGTGCACAGAAGCCACTCCTTCTAGTGTTGCTGCTGCTGAAAGTGAACTTGTCAGTTAGCTAGATCGTATCCTGTCCTGTGTGAAATCAATGTTCCATCATCTAACTTGTCTGTGCTAATACTGTGTTGCAGTCTCAGGGACCCCATTAGCTAATTAAAATCATTTGGGATAAAGCTGTGTTATAGTGAGGAATCAGAAGGCCATATTTCCTCTTAAAAATTGTTAGATCTAACATAGGAGCTCAGCCAGGAGGCTTGTTTTCTAATCCACATAGTTTGGAATAAAACTATGTTGCAGTGAGGTGTCAGAAGGCCAGACATCTTCTTAAAAAAATCATTAGCCCTAATGCAGGGGTTCAGCTAGGAGGCCAAATTTGCTAATCCAAATCGTTTGGGATAAAACTGTGTTGCAGGGAGGAATCAGAAGGCCATATTTCCTCTTAACAATCATTAGGCCTGATATAGGAGGTTGTATTTACTAATCCAAATTGTTTGGTTAAAATAGTGTTGCAGTGAGGAATCAGGAGGCCCCATTTGCTAATCAAAATCATTTGGGCTAAAACTGTGTTGCAGTGAGGAATCAGGAGGCCCCATTTGCTAATCAAAATTGTAAGGCCTAATATTGAGCAGAAGCCACTTGATGCAGTGCTTGCCATTCTCTGAAGCATATGCTCTTTCTGACCTTCACTGACAAGGTGTGCCGCTGTGTGCCTGCTAAAGGAAGGAAGTCCAGTTGCCCATCCAGTAACAGATGTTGTCAGTTGTCTTTGAAAAGGATGAGACAGTGTTTGCTCAGTAGAGCTTTCCGTAATATTACCACCTAACCCACGTACACGTTGAACATCAAGCCTATTGCCCTTGTCCATCACGATCTCGTTTTTCCCACTCATGTTGTATGTGCAGTTCCCCTCTTTCAATCAAATGATTCACAAAGTTAGGCCCAGACTGGTAAGTAACCTGTCACTAAATGATCAATCAGTATTTATTTTCTGAGATAGTTTGCCTGAACAAACATATTAGCCCTAACAATTTTGATTAGCAAATGAGGTCTCCTGGTTGAACCCCAATATTGGACCTAATGATTTTAATTAGCGAATGCGGTCTTCTGGATGAACCCCTATATTAGCCCTAATAATTTTAATTAGCAAATGGGGCCTCCTGGCTGCATCCCATGGGACCTCCTGAGTCCTGACTGCAACACAGTATTAGCCCAAACGATTTTGAGTAGGAAATGTTGACTCCTGTCTGCACAACACTATTAGCACAAACTAGTTAGATGTTGGAAGGTCGATTTCACACAGGACAAGATCCTCTTTAACCATATGAAAACTTGCAGGAGCAACCTCTCTGCTCTGTTACAGTGAGAAAATGGCGTCAGCAAAACAACATGTTCACTTTTTATATGGAGAACGACTTGTCACTAGTGTTGAGCATTCCGATACCGCAAGTATCGGGTATCGGCCGATATTTGCTGTATCGGAATTCCGATACCGAGATCCGATACTTTTGTGGTATCGGGTATCGGTATCGAAACAACATTAATGTGTAAAATAAAGAATTAAAATAAAAAATATTGCTATACTCACCTCTCCGACGCAGCCTGCACCTTACCGAGGGAACCGGCAGCGTTGTTTGCTTAAAATTCGCGCTTTAACTTCCTTACGCGAAGTCCCGGCTTGTGATTGGTCGCGCGCCGCCCATGTGGCCGGGACGCAACCAATCACAGCAAGCCGTGACGTAATTTCAGGTCCTTCAGGATTTTAAAATTACGTTCCGGCGTTGTGATTGGTTGCGTCGCAGTCACATGGGCGACGCAACCAATCACAAGCCGTGACGTCACGGGAGGCAGGAGACGCATAAATGCGCGCGTGTCCAGCCTCCCGTGACGTCACGGCTTGTGATTGGTTGCGTCGCCCATGTGACCGCGACGCAACCAATCACAACGCCGGAACGTAATTTTAAAATCCTGAAGGACCTGAAATTACGTCACGGCTTGCTGTGATTGGTTGCGTCCCGGCCACATGGGCGGCGCGCGACCAATCACAAGCCGGGACTTCGCGTAAGGAAGTTAAAGCGCGAATTTTAAGCAAACAACACTGCCGGTTCCCTCGGTAAGGTGCAGGCTGCGTCGGAGAGGTGAGTATAGCAATATTTTTTATTTTAATTCTTTATTTTACACATTAATATGGTTCCCAGGGCCTGAAGGAGAGTTTCCTCTCCTTCAGACCCTGGGAACCATCAGGAATACCGTCCGATACATGAGTCCCATTGACTTGTATTGGTATCGGGTATCGGTATCGGATTAGATCCGATACTTTGCCGGTATCGGCCGATACTTTCCGATACCGATACTTTCAAGTATCGGACGGTATCGCTCAACACTACTTGTCACTTCAGCAGCCAATGACAGAAGTCCTTGTGTCATGACATTAGGGATGGTTACTGTGCCCTGATTGGCTGCCAGAATGTACACACATTAAGTTATTAAAAAATACTCTGTGACCTCTCCACACCCCCTCAATCATTTACCAAACTGTGACTGAATTTTGCTCACTTTGAGGAAAAATGGTCTGGAAACCAAACATGCATCTGAATGTGCTACATTCGTGCCGAATTTGAGATTGACAAAACAAGTTCACTTATCTCTATTCCTAAGTAATCATAGTTATTTCCTCATTAGCAATGACTAGTATTCATTGGTTTGCCTGTTGCAACTGTTTATATCAATTTGCATGAAAAAAAAAGAAGTATGTTTACTAAGGTGATCACCAAAAAATATTTTATTAAAAGTAACTACAAGTGATAAGACACGATCAAAGATTAAAAAGCATTTAATGAAGCCAAACATGACCACAATTAACCCCTTCACCCCCAAGGGTGGTTTGCACGTTAATGACCGGGCCAATTTTTACAATTCTGACCACTGTCCCTTTATGAGGCTATAACTCTGGAACGCTTTGACGGATCTTGGCGATTCTGACATTGTTTTCTCGTGACATATTGTACTTCATGTTAGTGGTAAAATTTATTCGATATAACTTGCGTTTATTTGTGAAAAAAATGGAAATTTGGTGAAAATTTTGAAAATTTTGCAATTTTCCAACTTTGAATTTTTATGCCCTTAAATCACAGACATATGTCACGCAAAATACTTAATAAGTAACATTTCCCACATGTCTACTTTACATCAGTACAATTTTGGAACCAAAATTTTTTTTTGTGACGGAGTTATAAGGGTTAAAAGTTGACCAGCAATTTCTCATTTTTACAACACCATTTTTTTTTAGGGACCACATCTCATTTGAAGTCATTTTGAGGGGTCTATATGATAGAAAATACTCAAGTGTGACACCATTCTAAAAACTGCACCCCTCAAGGTGCTCAAAACCACATTCAAGAAGTTTATTAACCCTTCAGGTGTTTCACAGGAATTTTTGGAATGTTTAAATAAAAATGAACATTTAACTTTTTTTCACACAAAATTTATTTCAGCTCCAATTTGTTTTATTTTACCAAGGGTAACAGGAGAAAATGGACCCCCAAAGTTGTTGTACAATTTGTCCTGAGTACGCTGATACCCCATATGTGGGGGTAGACCACTGTTTGGGCGTATGGCAGAGCTCGGAAGGAAAGGAGCGCCATTTGACTTTTCAATGCAAAATTGACTGGAATTGAGATGGGACGCCATGTTGCGTTTGGAGAGCCCCTGATGTGCCTAAACACTGAAACCCCCTACAAGTGACACCATTTTGGAAAGTAGACCCCCTAAGGAACTTATCTTGATGTGTGGTGAGCACTTTGACCCACCAAGTGCTTCACAGAAGTTTATAATGCAGAGCCGTAAAAATAAAAAATCATATTTTTTCACAAAAATGATCTTTTCGCCCCCAATTTTTTATTTTCCCAAGGGTAAGAGAAGAAATTGGACCCCAAAAAATGTTGTGCAATTTGTCCTGAGTACGATGATACCCCATATGTGGGTGTAAACCATTGTTTGGGCGCATGGCAGAGCTTGGAAGGGAAGGAGCGCCATTTGACTTTTCAATGCAAAATTGACTGGAATTGAGATGGGACGCCATGTTGCGTTTGGAGAGCCCCTGATGTGCCTAAACACTGAAACCCCCTACAAGTGACACCATTTTGGAAAGTAGACCCCCTAAGGAACTTATCTTGATGTGTGGTGAGCACTTTGACCCACCAAGTGCTTCACAGAAGTTTATAATGCAGAGCCGTAAAAATAAAAAATCATATTTTTTCACAAAAATGATCTTTTCGCCCCCAATTTTTTATTTTCCCAAGGGTAAGAGAAGAAATTGGACCCCAAAAAATGTTGTGCAATTTGTCCTGAGTACGATGATACCCCATATGTGGGTGTAAACCATTGTTTGGGCGCATGGCAGAGCTTGGAAGGGAAGGAGCGCCATTTGACTTTTCAATGCAAAATTGACTGGAATTGAGATGGGACGCCATGTTGCGTTTGGAGAGCCCCTGATGTGCCTAAACATTGAAACTCCCTACAAGTGACACCATTTTGGAAAGTAGACCCCCTAAGGAACTTATCTAGATGTGTGGTGAGCACTTTGACCCACCAAGTGCTTCACAGAAGTTTATAATGCAGAGCCGTAAAAATAAAAAATCATATTTTTTCACAAAAATGATCTTTTCGCCCCCAATTTTTTATTTTCCCAAGGGTAAGAGAAGAAATTGGACCCCAAAAAATGTTGGCCAATTTGTCCTGAGTACGCTGATACCCCATATGTGGGTGTAAACCATTGTTTGGGCGCATGGCAGAGCTTGGAAGGGAAGGAGCGCCATTTGACTTTTCAATGCAAAATTGACTGGAATTGAGATGGGACGCCATGTTGCGTTTGGAGAGCCCCTGATGTGCCTAAACATTGAAACTCCCTACAAGTGACACCATTTTGGAAAGTAGACCCCCTAAGGATCTTATCTAGATGTGTTTTGAGAGCTTTGAACCCCCAAGTGTTTCACTACAGATTATAACGCAGAGCCGTGAAAATAATTTTTATTTTTTTTCTCAAAAATGATTTTTTAGCACCCAGCTTTGTATTTTTACAAGGGTAACAGAATAAATTGGACCCCAAAATTTGTTTTCCAATTTGTCCTGAGTACGCTGATACCCCATATGTGGGGGGGAACCACTGTTTGGGCGCATGACAGAGCTCGGAAGGGAAGGAGCGCCATTTGGAATGCAGACTTAAATGGATTGGTCAGCAGCCGTCACGTTGCATTTGCAGAGCCCCTGATGTACCCAAACAGTACAAACCCCCTAAAAGTGACCCCATATTGGAAACTAGACCTCCCAAGGAACTTATCTAGATGTGTTTTGAGAACTTTGAACCCCCAAGTGTTTCACTAAAGTTTATAGCGCAAAGCCGTGAAAATAAAAATTATTTTTTTTTTTTTCACAAAAATGATTTTTTAGCCCCCAGTTTTGTATTTTTACAAGGGTAACAGGATAAATTAGACCCCAAAAGTTGTTGTCCAATTTGTCCTGAGTACGCTGATACCCCATATGTGGGGGGGAACCACTGTTTGGGTGCATGACAGAGCTCGGAAGGGAAGGAGCGCCATTTGGAATGCAGCCTTAAATGGATTGGTCTGCAGGCGTCACGTTGCATTTGCAGAGCCCCTGATGTACCCAAACAGTACAATCCCCCCACAAGTGACCCCATATTGGAAACTAGACCTCCCAAGGAACTTATCTAGATGTGTTGTGAGAACTTTGAACCCCCAAGTGTTTCACTACAGTTTATAACGCAGAGCCGTGAAAATAAAACATCTTTTTTTTCCCACAAAAATGATTTTTAGCCCCCCAAATTTTTATTTTCCTAAGGATAACAAGAGAACTTGGACCCCAGAAGTTGTTGTTCAATTTGTCCCGAGTACGCTGATAACACATATGTTGGGGTAAACCCCTTTTTGGGCGCACGGGAGAGCTCGGAAGGGAAGGAGCACTGTTTTACTTTTTCAACGCAGAATTGGCTGGAATTGAGATTGGACGCCATGTCGCGCTTGGAGAGCCCCTGATGTGCCTGGACAGTGGAAACTCCCCAATTCTACCTGAAACCCTAACCCAAACACACCCCTAACCCTAACCACACCCCTAGCCCTGACACACCCATAATTCTAATCCCAACCCTAATCCAAACGTAAATGTAATCCAAACCCTAACCCTAACTTTACCTCCAACCCTAGCCCTAACCCTAACCCTACCCCTAACCCTAACCCTAAACGTGACTGAAATACGTGTCACTAAAATACGTGGCACTGAAATACGTGGCACTGAAATACGTGGCACTGAAATACGTGGCACTGAAATACGTGGCACTGAAATACGTGGCACTGAAATACGTGGCACTGAAATACGTGATACGTGGCACTTAAATACGTGGCACTGAAACACGTGGCACTGAAATACGTGATACGTGGCACTGAAATACGTGGCACTGAAACACGTGGCACTGAAATACGTGGCACTGAAATACGTGGCACTGAAATACGTGGCACTTAAATACGTGGCACTGAAATATGTGATACGTGGCACTGAAATACGTGGCACTGAAATACGTGGCACTGAAATACGTGGCACTGAAATACGTGGCACTGAAATACGTGGCACTTAAATACGTGGCACTGAAATATGTGATACGTGGCACTTAAATACGTGGCACTGAAACACGTGGCACTGAAATACGTGGCACTGAAATACGTGGCACTGAAATACGTGGCACTGAAATACGTGGCACTGAAATACGTGGCACTAAAATATGTGGCACTGAAATACGTGATACGTGGCACTGAAATACGTGGCACTGAAACACGTGGCACTGAAATACGTGATACGTGGCACTGAAATACGTGGCACTGAAATACGTGGCACTGAAATACGTGGCACTGAAATACGTGGCACTGAAATACGTGGCACTATGACTGTCAGAAAATGTTCATTAAACGGTTAGGGATGAGTTTAGGGGTAGGGTTAGGGTTTGGATCCCTTTATCACCTTGATGGTGGTGGGTGGCTTTTCAGTGTGTTTTCTGTTTTTTTTCGATAAAAATGCATGCGTTTTTAACGCAAACAAACGCATGTGCTTAAAAACGCAAGAAAATACTGCAGGTTGTATTTCTGAAAATGAACGCATGCAGAAAAAAACCGCGTACAAAAAAAACGCATGCGTTTTTCATGTCAAATATAGGGAAAAAACGCATGCGTTTTTTTGTGCAAAAATCGCTGCAGACAAAAACGCAAGTGTGAAACCAGCAACGCTTTTTATAGCAAAAAAGTTTTTGCGTCTCCACATTTTGAGACCTATAATTTTTCCACATTTTGCTCCACAGAGTCATGTGAGGTCTTGTTTTTTGCGGGACGAGTTGACGTTTTTATTGGTAACATTTTCGGACACGTGACCATTTTTGATCGCTTTTTATTCCGATTTTTGTGAGGCAGAATGACCAAAAACCTGCTATTCATGAATTTCTTTTGGGAGAGGCGTTTATACCGTTCCGCGTTTGGTAAAATTGATAAAGCAGTTTTATTCGTCGGGTCAGTACGATTACAGCGATATCTCATTTATATCATTTTTTTATGTTTTGGCGCTTTTATACGATAAAAACTAAAATATAGAAAAAATAATTATTTTGGTATCGCTTTATTCTCAGGACTATAACTTTTTTATTTTTTTGCTGATGATGCTGTATGGCGGCTTGTTTTTTGCGGGACAAGATGACGTTTTCAGCGGTACCATGGATATTTATATCAGTCTTTTTGATCGTGTGTTATTCCACTTTTTGTTCGGCGGTATGGTAATAAAGCGTTGTTTTTTGCCTCGTTTTTTTTTTTTTTTTCTTACGGTGTTTACTGAAGGGGTTAACTAGTGGGGCAGTTTTATAGGTTGGGTCGTTACGGACGCGGCGATACTAAATATGTGTACTTTTATTGTTTTGTTTTTTTTATTTAGATAAAGAAATGTATTTATGGGAATAATATATTTTTTTTTATTATTATTTATTTAGGAATTTTTTTTTATTTTTTTTTACACATGTGGAAAAATTTTTTTTTTACTTTTTTACTTTGTCCCAGGGGGGGACATCACAGATCATTGATCTGGCAGTGTGCACAGCACTCTGCCAGATCGACGATCTGCTGTGCAGGGCTGCAGGCTTTCCAAGTGTCTGCTCTGAGCAGACACTCGGTAAGCCACCTCCCTCCCTGCAGGACCCGGATGCCGCGGCCATCTTGGATCCGGGACCTGCGGCGAGGAGGGAGGTAGGAGACCCTCAGAGCAACGCGATCACATCGCGTTGCTCCGGGGGTCTCAGGGAAGCCCGCAGGGAGCCCCCTCCCTGCGCGATGCTTCCCTATACCGCCGGTACACTGCGATCATGTTTGATCGCGGTGTGCCGGGGGTTAATGTGCCGGGGGCGGTCCGTGACCGCTCCTGGCACATAGTGCCGGATGTCAGCTGCGATATGCAGCTGACACCCGGCCGCGATCGGCCGCGCTCCCCCCGTGAGCGCCGCTGATCGATGATGACGTACTATCCCGTCGGCGGTCATACGGGCCCACCCCACCTCGACGGGATAGTACGTCGGATGTCAGGAAGGGGTTAAAAAACATGGACCCAGTCTATTGTTAGACTAGGGTGCACCCTTAACTGTCCCATATATCTATCTATCTATCTATCTATCTATCTATCTATCTATACATATATATATATATATACAGTTAGGTCCATATATATTTGGACAGAGACAACATTATTCTAATTTTGGTTCTAGACATTACCACAATAAATTTTAAACAAAACGATTCAGATGCAGTTGAAGTTCAGACTTTCAGCTTTCATTTGAGGGTATCCACATTAAAATTGGATGAAGGGTTTAGGAGTTTCAGTTCCTTAATATGTGCCACCCTGTTTTTAAAGGGACCAAAAGTAATTGGACAGATTAAATAATTGTAAATAAAATGTTCATTTCTAGTACTTGGTTGAAAATCCTTTGTTGGCAATGACTGCCTGAAGTCTTGAACTCATGGACATCACCAGACGCTGTGTTTCCTCCTTTTTGATGCTCTGCCAGGCCTTCACTGCAGTGGTTTTCAGTTGCTGTTTGTTTATGGGTCTTTCTGTCTGAAGTTTAGTCTATAACAAGTGAAATGCATGCTCAATTGGGTTCAGATCAGGTGACTGACTTGGCCATTCAAGAATATTCCACTTCTTTGCTTTAATAAACTCCTGAGTTGCTTTGGCTTTATGTTTTGGGTCATTGTCCATCTGTAGTATGAAACGACAACCAACCAGTTTTGCTGCATTTGGCTGGATCTGAGCACACAGTATGGCTCTGAATACCTCAGAATTCATTCGGCTGCTTCTGTCCTGTGTCACATCATCAATAAACACTAGTGACCCAGTGCCACTGGCAGCCATGCATACCCAAGCCATCACATTGCCTCTGCAGTGTTTTACAGATGATGTGGTATGCTTTGGATCATGAGCTGCACCACGCCTTCGCCATACTTTTCTCTTTCCATCATTCTGGTAGAGGTTGATCTTGGTTTCATCTGTCCAAAGAATGTTCTTCCAGAACTGTGCTGGCTTTTTTAGATGTTTTTTAGCAAAGTCCAGTATAGCCTTTTTATTCTTGATGCTTATGAGTGGCTTGCACCGTGCAGTGAACCCTCTGTATTTACTTTCATGCAGTCTTCTCTTTATGGTAGATTTGGATATTGATATGCCGACCTCCTGGAGAGTGCTGTTCACTTGGTTGGCTGTTGTGAAGAGGTTTCTCTTCACCATGGAGATTATTCTGCGATCATCCACCGCTGTTGTCTTCCGTGGGCACCCAGGTCTTTTTGCATTGATGAGTTCACCAGTGCTTTCTTTCTTTCTCAGGATGTACCAAACTGTAGATTTTGCCACTCCTAATATTGTAGCAATTTTTCAGATGGGTTTTTTTCTGTTTTCGCAGCTTAAGGATGGCTTGTTTCACCTGCATGGAGAGCTCCTTTGACCGCATGTTTACTTCAGTAAGTTCAGCTAGAAGAGTATAACCCATATATTGAATGTTAAAACATAACTTTTACTGTCATAATTAAAATGGAACTCACTTGATGAATCTCTGTGACTGGAGAAGAAACGCGTTGGGAGGTGTTTTACATTAACATACTTGGTGGGGAGGTGTCCAGTGTAGGGCTCATTTGGGCCTGTCCTTGTTAGGACAGGAGTCAATGCTGGGGCACGACAGGGGAGTAGGTGAGAGTTCCCCATCCCCTTACATATTGCTCCATTTCATTGCTGGACCCTCCCTGGTACCCCTATTTATCCACGTGGGTACCCCAGTCTACGATTGGTGAGATACAACCAGTTTTTATTACATGCACTGTTTTCGGCGTGAGCACTTGTGTTTATTATTTGTTTGTTCCATTTTAATTATGACAGTAAAAGTTATGTTTTAACATTCAATATATGGGTTATACTCTTCTAGCTGAACTTACTGTTTCCCATAAGAGTTGTGCAAAAGCCTGGTTATTCCAAGCTCTAGCTACATATTTATCCTTATAGTTTTGTTATGGCTGGTTTTTTGGCGGCAGGGCCAGACACGGATTTATGGCTGACAGAAGCCAGGGACATTTTCTCTGAGAAAACTTTTGCTCAGAAAAAGTATACACCTACTTATAGTACGGTCTTTAAAGATCTCACCAGAACCTATAAAGAACAGATAGTCTCATGGTGGGAGCTGCAAAGCCTTGAGAATTATATAGCTAACAGTACTGTACCCAGGGGGCTCCGGATCTCACTATTACCAGCTGTGCGTTGCAGAACACCACAACTCATGAGTCTGTGGGAAAAAGAGGCAACCTCCAGCTCCCTCAGACTTATGCAGATATTGGTGAGAGAAGAAAAAACAAACTTGGAGAGACTTAATCTTAAACTCCAAGAACAAATTGAGATTACCAAGAAATTCAGTACTGAAAGTGACTTTTCTACTAAGGAAAGTCAGCTACAAAATACAATTGAAAAATTCCAATACAATCTCAAGGAAAGGAAACATAAACAATATCTTAGAGACCTACAAGACTTTAAAGACAACAAAATATATCAGGTGGTGAGCGAACGACAGGAGAGGGCTGACAGGGAGACAGATTTTTCATCTACAGAGACTGACCTGTCTGACACTGAGGGCAGGGGTGGACCGTCTAGAGGACGACAACGAGGGAGAAATAGGGGTCACCAAAGAGGAGGGAGGTATCATTCCGCTACACCCAGGTCTGGTTTTTTAGACCGTCCCTACCAACTGAGGAGTCACAATACATACAACAGGGACTAGCTGCACAGGTCATTAATTTGTCCAGTAGGAATCTTAACGGCATAGAAATGTCAGTTTTATCTAAAGGACTCTCTTTTATACCAACTACCGATTTTGCTGTATTTGACATGATCAAGGATCTGCATCTTTTTGTTAGGAGATTGAGTTGGCACAAGCTCTTCAAGCAGAAGGATAAAAAAACTGCAGCTGACTTGGGGATCCCTCCTGATATGATACAAGATGTGCAATTATTAGCAGGTCTTGACTCTATACCTCAGACATCCAGGGGGTTAGATCCATTCACACAACTGAGGAACCCAAGTAAGAGGATGGCACCAGCGGGGGCGGACGTGTCAGCAATTGATGTTTTTCTTAACTTAGCCATTAGAGACATCAAACAACTCACTGGTGGAGGAGCGAGGCACAACCTGAGTAGAGCACAAATCATGGCACTCCATAATCTAGAAACAGATAATACTGTCATCTTTAAGCCCTCTGATAAGGGGGGCAACGTGGTAGTTATGGATGTTGAACAATACAAAGGTATGTGTCTTGCTCTACTTAATGACCAGACTACTTATGCCCGAGTCATGCAGAATCTGGCAGCACGGTGTATGAGAGATCTTGAGAATATTTTACAAAAAGCTAAGATTGATGACCTCATAAGCCAAGAGGAATATCATTTCCTCCTCCCTCAGCACCCGATCACGGCTACATTCTATGCCCTCCCAAAGGTCCACAAAGGCACGGTACCTCTAAATGGGAGACCTATCGTGTCTGGGATAGGCAGTATCTGTCACAATGTGGGTACCTATATTGATCAGATTCTAAGACCTTTCGTGATATCCCTTCCGTCATACATCAGGGATACCATGGACCTGTTACGTAGATTGGAGGGGATATCTGTTGAACCTGGGTCTTTCCTGGCAAGTATTGACGTGGAGTCACTGTACTCCTCTATCCCGCATGATTGCGGGATACGGGGGGGGTACGGTACTTCCTGAGTATGAGAGGGCAACAATTTGTTCCCCATAATGAGTTCTTGCTTACCCTCCTTGAGTATGTCCTCAATAACAACTATTTTCTCTTTGACGGGAAAGTCCTCCACCAGCTCAGGGGCACAGCAATGGGTAGCCCTTGTGCACCTAGTTACGCTAATTTGTTCCTGGGCTGGTGGGAGGACACTACTGTTTTTACTGAGGCAAATGAACACTTTACCGTCTATATTGACCTTTGGGTCCGTTATATAGACGATGTATTTGTCTTGTGGAGGGGTACCAGAGAAATCTTCCACGAATTTATGTCATCACTGAATCAGAATGATCTGGGATTAAGGTTTACATCTGAATTGGAGGAAAAAAGTCTCCCGTTTCTTGATATTCTGATTTCTAAAAACAGTCGGGATGGTCTAGATACCACAATCTTTAGAAAACCTACCTCTACGAATTCTGTATTAAGGTGGGACAGTCATCATCCATATTCCCTTAAAAATGGCATACCTAAGGGCCAATACCTCCGCCTGAGAAGGAATTGTTCTGATAAGGCGGATTTCAGGATTAAAGCAAAGGATCTTAGATCCAGGTTCTAGGAGAGGGGATACCCTGATCGGGTGCTGAGGGAGGCATACCAGCATGCTAGAACCCGGGTGAGAAATGATTTACTGATACCACGAAGGAGGGAGAATAATGACTCTAACACCATTAGAATGGTCTGTGCATTTGACAACGGGGCTCCAGAGGTGAGAGATGTCCTAAACAAGTATTGGGGCATTCTTGCGATGGATGAGGACCTCAAGGAGGCAGTGGGTACGGTACCTCGGGTGACTTACAGAAAGTGTAGAACACTAGGGGACAGACTAGTGCATAGTCACCTAACTACACCTGTACAATCCACCTGGCTACTCAAGAGGCCTCATGGCTGCTACAGATGTAGTGGTTGTGTCGCATGTGAATCAATACAGGTTGCCAAGGAATTTTACAATATTTGCACACGGAAAACATATACCATCAAGCAGTTTATTAACTGTAAGTCCAAAGGGGTGGTGTAGCGGGCTGTGTGTATCTGTGGTATTTCATATATCGGCAAAACCACCCGGGAATTCAGGAGACGAGTAGGAGAACATTTGGGGGATATTCGCAACCAGAGGGATACCCCCATTGCCAGACATGTAAACATGGAGCATAGTGGAGACACTAAAGCTATTGCCTTCATGGGGATTGACAAGGTGTCTGTACCACCTAGGGGAGGTGATTTTGATAAAATCTTGTTACAAAGAGAGGCAAGATGGATATTTTTATTAGACACCTGTCACCCGCATGGGCTCAATGAACAGCTCAACTTTGGCAGTTTTCTGTAGGGCCTGTGGGTACCTATTAGCCTCCCCCTCTCCCTCCCCCCCCCCCCCGGTGTGCTGCCCTCCATCTTATTATCGGTTTTTCTCACAGTACATCCCGTTGTGTTTTTGTTTTCTCTCGTATGAAACCCTTTATATTTCTGTCCGCATTTACCATTATAGTGTCTGGACCGGTCCCTTGGAGCGGTCGTAGTAAACAAAACATATGCAAAAATACGGTGCAGGGTCATTATCCTGCTCTAGGGTTCCCCCTTTAAGTAGTCTGGTACCGATGGCTAAAATCTTGCTAAATACATCGGGTTATCCTCCAGTAATTGGGGATGTGTATGTTTATTTGGACAAACTGTATTAATTTTGCTGCTGCCAATTTCAGCTTATTTAGCTTATTAGTGTACCTCCCTTTCCCCTTATAATGAAGGTCGCGGTGATGTATGTCTTTGAAAATACATGCCACTACTGCCGTACAGGTTGGAATGCATATCTATAGCCATGTGTCGCTGGTCATATGGGTACAATAGGGCGCATGCCTCTATGTCACACTGTGCACCCTATCTTTGGAACGCACATTGATATCGGCGCACTGGAAGTGGGTCGTCCAAGATGGCGCGGGTACTTCCGGTTATCTGGCGCGCCCATCACAAACGGCGGCCGGATTCCAGGCACTCCCTGGAGTCGCTGTGCGTCCCATGAAGGTGGAGCGTAGTAAGGCGCACTAACCGAGGTATGCGCGACCTTTTTAGAGTGTATATTACTGTCGGCGTACCGGAAGTCGGCCGTCCAAGATGGCGCCGGTACTTCCGGTTATCCGGCGCGCCCAGCACAAGCGGCAGCCGGATATGAATCATCTTTAGTAGTCGGCGTGCGTTCCAGGAACGTGGAACGCAGCGGGGCACATGATGGATTGAGGTATGGTGTACGGGGGGGGGGAGTTTATTTTTACTCTAATCCCCTGGTGGGATACCGCCCACTATTTCTATAAATTGGCAGCAGGTGCTAAGCCTGGCGTACTCACCGGTTGTGGCAGATGGCCACACAGAAATCTTTCTGTTACTAGAGGACACACAGCCACTGCTGACATCCTCAATGCTTTATACCTGAGCAAAATCTGGCTCATGGACTGATGGAACTCCCCTGATGAATCTCTGTGACTGGAGAAGAAACGCGTTGGGAGGTGTTTTACATTAACATACTTGGTGGGGAGGTGTCCAGTGTAGGGCTCATTTGGGCCTGTCCTTGTTAGGACAGGAGTCAATGCTGGGGCACGACAGGGGAGTAGGTGAGAGTTCCCCATCCCCTTACATATTGCTCCATTTCATTGCTGGACCCTCCCTGGTACCCCTATTTATCCACGTGGGTACCCCAGTCTACGATTGGTGAGATACAACCAGTTTTTATTACATGCACTGTTTTCGGCGTGAGCACTTGTGTTTATTATTTGTTTGTTCCATTTTAATTATGACAGTAAGGCTATGTTCACACGTTCAGGATTTCCATCCTTTTTTTTTCCTGACTGAATCTGCAGGTCTCTGCAGAAAACGCAGGTGCGTTTTTTGTGCGTTTTTTGTGCGTTTTTGGTGCGTTTTTTGGTGCGTTTTTTAGTGCGGTTTTTTGTGCGTTTTTTTATGCAGTTTTCTCTGCAAATTGTCTGTGTTTGACACAAATAAAGCTTTAACTGCAGTGGGGGAAAAAAAAAAAAGAAATGATGTCATTTCCTTGTCCAACCCTTTTCTTCTTCCATCCTCCATTTTGGGACTAAACACCAAAATGAGTGGACGTGTTTTGAATGACAGCGCTCCGCGTTTTGCGCCGCATGCGTCACTGCAGCGCACGCATCCGGGCGCAGAGGACGCAGCAAGTTGCATTTTTGCTGCGTCCAAAATCAATCAAAAAAAGGACGCATGCGGCGCAAAACGCAGCGTTGTGCATGCGTTTTGCTGCGTTTTACTTTGCGTTGTGTGTTGCGGCGCCGACGCTGCGGCGCACAACGCAAATGTGAACATAGCCTAAGTGCCACGTATTTCAGTGCCACGTGCCACGTATTTAAGTGCCACGTGCCACATATTTCAGTGCCACGTATTTTAGTGCCACGTGCCACGTATTTAAGTGCCACGTGCCACGTATCTCAGTGCCACGTGCCACGTATTTAAGTGCCACGTGCCACGTATTGTAGTGCCACGTGCCACGTATTTAAGTGCCACGTGCCACGTATTTTAGTGCCACGTGCCACATATTTAAGTGCCACGTGCCACGTATTTCAGTGCCACGTGCCACGTATTTCAGTGCCACGTATTTTAGTGCCACGTGCCACGTATTTAAGTGCCACGTGCCACGTATCTCAGTGCCACGTGCCACGTATTTAAGTGCCACGTGCCACGTATTGTAGTGCCACGTGCCACGTATTTAAGTGCCACGTGCCACGTATTTTAGTGCCACGTGCCACATATTTAAGTGCCACGTGCCACGTATTTCAGTGCCACGTATTTCAGTGCCACGTATTTTAGTGCCACGTGCCACGTATTTAAGTGCCACGTGCCACGTATTTCAGTGCCACGTGCCACGTATTTCAGTGCCACGTATTTTAGTGCCACGTGCCACGTATTTAAGTGCCACGTGCCACGTATCTCAGTGCCACGTGCCACGTATTTAAGTGCCACGTGCCACGTATTGTAGTGCCACGTGCCACGTATTTAAGTGCCACGTGCCACGTATTTTAGTGCCACGTGCCACATATTTAAGTGCCACGTGCCACGTATTTCAGTGCCACGTATTTCAGTGCCACGTATTTTAGTGCCACGTGCCACGTATTTAAGTGCCACGTGCCACGTATCTCAGTGCCACGTGCCACGTATTTAAGTGCCACGTGCCACGTATTGTAGTGCCACGTGCCACGTATTTAAGTGCCACGTGCCACGTATTTCAGTGCCACGTGCCACGTATTTAAGTGCCACGTGCCACATATTTCAGTGCCACGTGCCACGTATTTCAGTGCCACGTGCCACGTATCTCAGTGCCACGTGCCACGTATTTAAGTGCCACGTGCCACGTATTTTAGTGCCACGTGCCACATATTTAAGTGCCACGTGCCACGTATTTCAGTGCCACGTGCCACGTATTTCAGTGCCACGTGCCACGTATTTAAGTGCCACGTGCCACGTATCACGTATTTCAGTGCCACGTATTTAAGTGCCACGTGCCACGTATTTAAGTGACACGTATCATGTATTTAAGTGACACGTATCACGTATAAGTGACACGTGTCACGTATTTAAGTGACACGTATCACGTATAAGTGACACGTGTCACGTATTTAAGTGCCACGTATTTAAGTGCCACGTATCCCACGAAGATTTTCCATGGAGAACAGACACATCCAGAGATATGTCTGCTCTCCACGGATGCAGCAACACACTGACAGGAGCCATAGTTCCTGTCGGTGTGTCACTGCGCATGCGCGAGCGAGTTTACCGGCGGTCATTGACCCCGGCACTCTCGCTTAACGGCAGTGCTGCGTGGGAAAGTTCAACGCAGCTGTACTGCTGTTAACCGAGACGCCGGAGCCATTGAACTCCGGAACAGTACGCGATACACTGCTAGGAGCTTCGCTCCTGGCAGTGTATCGCCGGAGAGCAGCCGATCGGCGTGGGACACTCGTTTTATGGATTCTGCGGACAGGGAGTATGGATTTGGTTTATTATTTTTGGATTTTTTCCTGGAGGATCGAAGGCTTCGCCTACCAGTGTGCTGTTGGTGAGTATATACTCTGTGTTATATGTTGTATGTACTGTGTGTCATGTATGTGTATTGTGTGTAGGTGTTTGGTGTAACTTTACCATTGTGCTAAGTCGCCGGACACAGGGACAACTCTCCCATCCTAATACCGGATGGGAGTAGTAGTCCATACGGCGACTTAGCACAATGGAGGCACTAGCGTCGCATGGGGACACGCACACACACACGCATACACACACACACACACACACACACAGACACACATACCAAATCAATCAAACGGCCGACACGATCCCCATGCGCCGGTATGCCTCCATGTCTCTCCGCCCACGCACTTCCGGCCCCGCACTTCCGCCGGCTTCCCCGCACTTCCGGCTGCAGCGGTTCTGCACAACAAACCGCAGTAAAACCCGCAGATATATTTTTGATCTGCGGGTTTTACTGCGATTTTGACCTCACAATGGAGGTCTATGGGTGCAGAACCGCTGCGGTTCAGGAAGAAGAATTGACATGCTCCTTCTTTTTTCCGGGAGCTATTCAGCACGGCTTTTTTTTTTAAATTTCCGGACCATGTGCACAGTGTGTCCTGTTTTCCATAGGGTACAGTGTACTGTACCCTGCATGGAAAACAGCTGCGGAACCGCAGCGGCAAAACCGCCGCGATTCCGCGGTAAAAAACGCACTGTGTGAACATGGCCTAAAAGTTATGTTTTAACATTCAATATATGGGTTATACTCTTCTAGCTGAACTTACTGTTTCCCATAAGAGTTGTGCAAAAGCCTGGTTATTCCAAGCTCTAGCTACATATATTTCCGCATGTTTACTTCACAGCAAAACCTTCCAAATGCAAGCACCACACCTCAAATCAACTCCAGGCCTTTTATCTGCTTAATTCAGAATGACATAATGAAGGGATTGCCCACAACTGTCCATGAAATAGCCTTGGAGTCAATTGTCCAATTACTTTTGGTCCCTTTAAAAACAGGGTGGCACATGTTAAGGAGCGGAAGCTCCTAAACCCTTCATCCAATTTTAATGTGGATACCCTCAAATGAAAGCTGAAAGTCTGAACTTCAACTGCATCTGAATTGTTTTGTTTAAAATTCATTGTGGTAATGTCTATATATATATATATTCACTCAACTGTAGTTATACACATATGAAATAAGAATGTCAAAATACAAATAAGTTTTTCAGAATAGGGAAAAATAACCCATTATCTCCTCCTTAATATATACAGATAACCACATTGTACTTATGTAATGCAATCTTAATATATACTTACCTTGTAATGTCTTCACATCCTGTTCTTCCAGATGTGTCCTAATCCCAGAATTCCAAGCAGCGGAAGTTCACTGACCTCCATATTGGGACATCCAAGTGATGGGTGTCTCAATATGGAAACTGCTGGTGGTACCAGCCTCTTATGCAGTACCACCAGTGGAACACTGTTTCACCTCACACACATACACACACAGTATACGCTGTACACACTACACACACAAACACACACGGCATATGCCATACACACCACACACACACACTGTATATGCCATGACAGAAGAAGACAGCTCAGTGTTGGAGAGAGAGAGAGAGCAGACAAGGGGGAGAGCACATGGGGTACACAGGTCAAAAAAGAGATGACATGAGAGGAGAAGACAGCAGATGGGGGAGAGAGAAAGCGCACAGGGGTGAGAGAGACAGACAGGGGGGAGACATCTCACACGGGACAGCACATGAGAGGAGAACACAGCACAGGGAAGAGAGAGACAGCAGACAAGGGTGATAGCACATGGGGTAGACAGGTCAAAGAAGAGAGCTCAGACAGGTGAAGTCAGCACATGGGTAAAGAGAGAGTGGGTAGGTGAGTGAGCACATGGGGGGGAGAGATTCTCAACGCTGCAAAGCATGCCCCATTGTGACATTGCCGCCCTCCCAATTCGATAGCATCGGGCCTCCATCTAGTGCAATATAATACACAAAGTGCAGAGATAAACTTATATAAAGTGCAAACAGATACCCATATGTTTGTTGGAAAGCGACATGCAGGTGCCTCTCACAACATTAGAATATCATCAAAAAGTTAATTTATTTCAGTTCTTCAATGCAAAAAGTGAAACTCATATATTATATAGAGTCCTTACAAATAGAGTGATCTATTTTAACCCCTTAACGACCGCCGATACGCCTTTTAACGGCGGCCGCTAAGGGTACTTAATCCACAGCGCCGTTAATTAACGGCGCTGTGGAAAAAGTGAATAGCGCCCCCCAGAGTCGGATTTTCTCTGGGGTCTTGGTTGCCGAGGGTAGCCGAGACCCCAGAGAACATGATTCGGGGGGTTTTTACCGACCCCCGAGTTGCGATCGCCGGTAATTAACCGTTTACCGGCGGTCGCAACAAAAAAAAACAAAACGCGATTTGCCGTTTAATTTCTCTGTCCTCTGATGTGATCGCACATCGGAGGACAGAGAAATGTGGTCCCCGATGGCCCCCAATAGCCCCCCAATACTTACCTACCTCCCCCGGTGCTCCTCGTGTCTCCCCATGGGCGCCGCCATCTGTTTTCCGGGAAAAAATGGCGGGCGCACGCGCAGTGCGCCCGCCGCCCGGCACCCGGATGTTCTTTGGGGTCTCGGCTGCCGGGGGTAGCCGAGACCCCAAAGAACATGATCGGGGTCGGTTTGTACCGACCCCTGCTTTGCGATCGCCGGTAATTAACAGTTTACCGGCGACCGCAAAAAAAAAACAACAAAAAAAAAAAAACGATCAGTTATTTCTCTGTCCTCTGATGTGATCGCACATCAGAGGACAGAGAAATAGGGGGATTCGGGGACCCTATCATACTCACCCGGGGTCCCTGGGTCCTCTTCTGTCTTCTCCTGCCAGCCGGCTTTTTCATCATGGCGGGCGCATGCGCAGTGCGCCCGCCATCTGCTGCCATCTGCCGGCCGGCAGGAGAAGACAAGTTGGGGCTAAAATTAGGGTTAGGGTTAGGGTTAGAGTTAGGGTTAGGGTTAGGGTTAGAGTTAGGGTTAGGGTTAGAGTTAGGGTTAGGGTTAGGGTTAGGGTTAGAGTTAGGGTTAGGGTTAGAGTTAGGGTTAGGGTTAGAGTTAGGGTTAGGGTTAGAGTTAGGGTTAGGGTTAGGGTTAGAGTTAGGGTTGGGGCTAAATTTAGGGTTAGGGTTAGGGCTAGGGTTAGGGTTAGGCTACTTTCACACTAGCGTTTTTTGGCTTCCGTCGCAATGCGTCGTTGGAGAAAAAACGCATCCTGCAAAAGTGCTTGCAGGATGCGTTTTTTCTCCATTGGCTTGCATTAGCGACGCATTGCGACTAGTGTTGAGCGATACTTTCCGATATCGGAAAGTATCGGTATCGGAAAGTATCGGCCGATACCGTCAAAATATCGGATCCAATCCGATACCGATACCCGATCCCAATGCAAGTCAATGGGACGAAAATATCGGAATTAAAATAAACCCTTTATAAACTTGTAGGTTCATTCTACATGAAGGAAAACAACTAAGAATAATGTAGGATGTATTGGGGGACGTGGCGGAGATATTAAAGGGACAGAGGTTTAGCCCAATGTAATAGAATAGCAGGATTTTTAATTTTTTTTTATGAAGTTCGGCGTTAGAAAGAATTTGACTATGTTATTTTTTTTTTTTTTTATGTCAGATATTGATGTTTCACTACTTCCACGCCCTTCACCTTCTTTTTTACTTCTCCCACGCTTTCTTCTTAATTATCCTCATCATCAGCTTCTTTGACATCAACTTCTTCACCTTATTCATCTTCTTCTTCATCTTCTACCTATTATTTTTTGGGTTACATTGTTCATATTCTTTTTATTTTACTATTATCTTCATCATATTCAACTTCTTCATCATATTCTTATTTGTGACAGGCATTCCCGTAGTTGTTATCTATAAAAGTTTGAAGATTACACCTTCCGTTCTGCCTGTCACAAACCAGTTACATTTGTCCGCGTTCAGTTTGGCCTGCAGCATCAGGCTTTATCCAGGGGCACCACGAGGAGGAACGGACTCACCCCCATACACTGCTTAGTCTTCTTCTGCTTATAATTTACATAATATTTTTTTGCTCTGATATTTTGTGTTATGCTTAATGTCCTTCTGCTCTTTGTTCTGCAGCCTCTTGTTCTTCTGCTTCTCGGTCTTCCAGGTCGTCGTCGTCTCCAGGGTCGTCGTCTCCGGGGTCGTCGTCATCGGGGTGGTCTCCGGGGTCGTCGTCATCGGGGTGGTCTTCAGGGTCATCGTCTCCAGGGTCGTCGTCATCACGGTGGTTGTCGTCTCTGGTGTCGTCGTCATCTTAGGGGTGTTCTTCCGGGTCATCGTGTTTAGTCTCTTGAACTTGGAAATGTAGCAGAAGGTACAAGAAGGCTGAGAAAATGCCGAGAACCAGCTGATGGAACTGGAACTCGGATGGCTACCCGAAGGTCCAAGAGCCAATGGAACTACCGAGGACCAGCTGACATTACTGGAACCCGGTTACTAAGCAGGAGGTACCCGTGCCTGAAAGCACTACCAAGGACCACCTGACGTTGGTGGAACTCGGATACCCAGAGGGAGGCACCTAAGCCAAAGGCTCTGCCCGGAACCAGCTGACGGTACTGGAACCAGGATGGGGAGCAGAAGGTACAAGAGCAAAAGACACTGCCGAGAACCAGCTGACGGTGCTGGAACCCGGATGGGTAGCCGAAGGTCCAAGAGCCAATGGAACTACCGAGGACCAGCTGACGTTACTGGAACCCGGTTACTAAGCAGGAGGTACCCGTGCCTGAAAGCACTACCAAGGACCACCTGACGTTGGTGGAACTCGGATACCCAGAGGGAGGCACCTAAGCCAAAGGCTCTGCCCGGAACCAGCTGACGGTACTGGAACCAGGATGGGGAGCAGAAGGTACAAGAGCAAGTGTCTGCGTGGCTTTTGCAGGACACGTTGCCGGCTGCACAGCAGGGGAACAGCTGGCGGTGCTGGACCCCACTGACACATTGGCGAGGTGTTTGGCTCTGTGCAGCCAGCACTTCCGGACAGCAACGAGCGGTGTTGTAGCCCGGGCTCTGCAGGGGGAGCAGAGTGTAGGCCGAAGCCTACTTGAACCAATTTCAAAGGTAACCTTTAACCCCCCCTCAGGGGTTAGAAAGTAGAAGAGCCACAGCTTATGCAGCAGTAGTGCTGCACAAGTCAAAGGTTGCTCTTTTAATTTCGCTCCTTGCACACGCTGAATGAAACACGTATAACATTTAGCCCTTTATACAGTCAAACTGTGTAATGGAGGCGAGAGTTCCCTTTGTAATGAGACGCAGCACAGGTGTCAAGAATCCCACCTTGGTGCTGGGTGCAGCCTCCCGAGCGTTGTTATTTGCTGTACAGGAGTCTGCGCTGTCGTGTTATCCCCTGGCCTAGCGCCGTTAGCGCTGCCCATCTTCTGGCATCATGTAATGTCGGCCGGTGCGGTTCGCGATGACCATGAATCCCAGCCCCGCAGTGTCTTAACATTGTTAAAACACTGCGGGGCTGGGATTCAGGGCCTGGCGCAGCACATATGTTCGCCTCTCACACTCGGGTCCTTACACCCGCTTCAGACTGTGCGGCGTCATCTGATCCCTTATCGCATGCCACGGCCATGAAGCCGCACAGTCCGAAGAAGGCGGAAGGAGAGGAGGGACAGGCGAACTGATGCACTGATCCTGCCCATCAATCACACCCTCGCAGTCCCAATAAATAAGACACCGAGGGGCGTTGTGTGGGTCAGGGCGGCCGCAGAGGCGCAGGCAGCCAAACAATGATGCCAGAAGACGGGCAGCGCTACCAAGGGGGTTGCAGCGTGTCATTACAAAGGAAAGTCACACCACCGGGACGGTTAAATGGTCACACAGAGGACACATTGCGGACGTGTTTTCAGTTCCACATGTGCGAGGAGAATACGTTTCTGAGCCACCTTGCACACATGCAGCATTACCGCTGTACAAGGTGGCTGGATAACGTAAAAACGCCTGGGGGAGGGGGGACAGGTTCCCTTCAATTTCAGTTCTTGTGTCTGCGTGGCTTTTGCAGGACACGTTGCCGGCTGCACAGCAGGGGAACAGCTGGCGGTGCTGGACCCCACTGACACATTGGCTGGTGTTTTTCTCTGTGCAGCTAGCACATCTGGGCAAAAACTGGCGGTGTGTTAGAGCCCAGGGACAGCAGGAGGAGGAGCAGGAGGAGGAGGAGCAGGGGGAGGGGAGTGTAGGCCGAAGCCTGCACAGGCGGCAGCTTTGGGTGTGTTGTGTCTGCGTGGCTTTTGCAGGACACGTTGCCGGCTACACAGCAGGGGAACAGCTGGCGGTGCTGGACCCCACTGACACATTGGCGAGGTGTTTGGCTCTGTGCAGCCAGCACTTCCGGACAGCAACTAGCGTTGTTGGAGCCCGGGCTCTGCAGGTGGAGCAGAGTGTAGGCCGAAGCCTAATTGAACCGATTTCAAAAGTCACCTTTAACCCCCCCTCAGGGGTTAGAAAGTAGAAGAGCCACAGCTTATGCAGCAGTAGTGCTGCACAAGTCAAAGGTTGCTCTTTTAATTTCGCTCCTTGCACACGCTGAATGAAACACGTATAACATTTAGCCCTTTATACAGTCAAACTGTGTAATGGAGGCGAGAGTTCCCTTTGTAATGAGACGCAGCACAGGTGTCAAGAATCCCACCTTGGTGCTGGGTGCAGCCTCCCGAGCGTTGTTATTTGCTGTACAGGAGTCTGCGCTGTCGTGTTATCCCCTGGCCTAGCGCCGTTAGCGCTGCCCATGTTCTGGCATCATGTAATGTCGGCCGGTGCGGTTCGCGATGACCATGAATCCCAGCCCCGCAGTGTCTTAACATTGTTAAAACACTGCGGGGCTGGGATTCAGGGCCTGGCGCAGCACATATGTTCGCCTCTCACACTCGGGTCCTTACACCCGCTTCAGACTGTGCGGCGTCATCTGATCCCTTATCGCATGCCACGGCCATGAAGCCGCACAGTCCGAAGAAGGCGGAAGGAGAGGAGGGACAGGCGAACTGATGCACTGATCCTGCCCATCAATCACACCCTCGCAGTCCCAATAAATAAGACACCGAGGGGCGTTGTGTGGGTCAGGGCGGCCGCAGAGGCGCAGGCAGCCAAACAATGATGCCAGAAGACGGGCAGCGCTACCAAGGGGGTTGCAGCGTGTCATTACAAAGGAAAGTCACACCACCGGGACGGTTAAATGGTCACACAGAGGACACATTGCGGACGTGTTTTCAGTTCCACATGTGCGAGGAGAATACGTTTCTGAGCCACCTTGCACACATGCAGCATTACCGCTGTACAAGGTGGCTGGATAACGTAAAAACGCCTGGGGGAGGGGGGACAGGTTCCCTTCAATTTCAGTTCTTGTGTCTGCGTGGCTTTTGCAGGACACGTTGCCGGCTGCACAGCAGGGGAACAGCTGGCGGTGCTGGACCCCACTGACACATTGGCTGGTGTTTTTCTCTGTGCAGCTAGCACATCTGGGCCCCAACTGGCGGTGTGTTAGAGCCCAGGGACAGCAGGAGGAGGAGCAGGAGGAGGAGGAGCAGGGGGAGGGGAGTGTAGGCCGAAGCCTGCACTGGCGGCAGCTTTGGGTGTGTTGTGTCTGCGTGGCTTTTGCAGGACACGTTGCCGGCTACACAGCAGGGGAACAGCTGGCGGTGCTGGACCCCACTGACACATTGGCGAGGTGTTTGGCTCTGTGCAGCCAGCACTTCCGGACAGCAACTAGCGTTGTTGGAGCCCGGGCTCTGCAGGTGGAGCAGAGTGTAGGCCGAAGCCTAATTGAACCGATTTCAAAAGTCACCTTTAACCCCCCCTCAGGGGTTAGAAAGTAGAAGAGCCACAGCTTATGCAGCAGTAGTGCTGCACAAGTCAAAGGTTGCTCTTTTAATTTCGCTCCTTGCACACGCTGAATGAAACACGTATAACATTCAGCCCTTTATACAGTCAAACTGTGTAATGGAGGCGAGAGTTCCCTTTGTAATGAGACGCAGCACAGGTGTCAAGAATCCCACCTTGGTGCTGGGTGCAGCCTCCCGAGCGTTGTTATTTGCTGTACAGGAGTCTGCGCTGTCGTGTTATCCCCTGGCCTAGCGCCGTTAGCGCTGCCCATGTTCTGGCATCATGTAATGTCGGCCGGTGCGGTTCGCGATGACCATGAATCCCAGCCCCGCAGTGTCTTAACATTGTTAAAACACTGCGGGGCTGGGATTCAGGGCCTGGCGCAGCACATATGTTCGCCTCTCACACTCGGGTCCTTACACCCGCTTCAGACTGTGCGGCGTCATCTGATCCCTTATCGCATGCCACGGCCATGAAGCCGCACAGTCCGAAGAAGGCGGAAGGAGAGGAGGGACAGGCGAACTGATGCACTGATCCTGCCCATCAATCACACCCTCGCAGTCCCAATAAATAAGACACCGAGGGGCGTTGTGTGGGTCAGGGCGGCCGCAGAGGCGCAGGCAGCCAAACAATGATGCCAGAAGACGGGCAGCGCTACCAAGGGGGTTGCAGCGTGTCATTACAAAGGAAAGTCACACCACCGGGACGGTTAAATGGTCACACAGAGGACACATTGCGGACGTGTTTTCAGTTCCACATGTGCGAGGAGAATACGTTTCTGAGCCACCTTGCACACATGCAGCATTACCGCTGTACAAGGTGGCTGGATAACGTAAAAACGCCTGGGGGAGGGGGGACAGGTTCCCTTCAATTTCAGTTCTTGTGTCTGCGTGGCTTTTGCAGGACACGTTGCCGGCTGCACAGCAGGGGAACAGCTGGCGGTGCTGGACCCCACTGACACATTGGCTGGTGTTTTTCTCTGTGCAGCTAGCACATCTGGGCAAAAACTGGCGGTGTGTTAGAGCCCAGGGACAGCAGGAGGAGGAGCAGGAGGAGGAGGAGCAGGGGGAGGGGAGTGTAGGCCGAAGCCTGCACTGGCGGCAGCTTTGGGTGTGTTGTGTCTGCGTGGCTTTTGCAGGACACGTTGCCGGCTACACAGCAGGGGAACAGCTGGCGGTGCTGGACCCCCCTGACACATTGGCGAGGTGTTTGGCTCTGTGCAGCCAGCACTTCCGGACAGCAACTAGCGTTGTTGGAGCCCGGGCTCTGCAGGTGGAGCAGAGTGTAGGCCGAAGCCTAATTGAACCGATTTCAAAAGTCACCTTTAACCCCCCCTCAGGGGTTACAAAGTAGAAGAGCCACAGCTTATGCAGCAGCAGTGCTGCGCAAGTCAAAGGTTGCTCTTGTAATTTTTCTCCTTGCACACGCTGAATGGAACACGTATAACATTCAGCCCTTTATACAGTCAAACTGTGTAATGGAGGCGAGAGTTCCCTTTGTAATGAGACGCAGCACAGGTGTCAAGAATCCCACCTTGGTGCTGGGTGCAGCCTCCCGAGCGTTGTTATTTTCTGTACAGGAGTCTGCGCTGTCGTGTTATCCCCTGGCCTAGCGCCGTTAGCGCTGCCCATCTTCTGGCATCATGTAATGTCGGCCGGTGCGGTTCGCGATGCCCATGAATCCCAGCCCCGCAGTGTCTTAACATTGTTAAAACACTGCGGGGCTGGGATTCAGGGCCTGGCGCAGCACATATGTTGGCCTCTCACACTCGGGTCCTTACACCCGCTTCAGACTGTGCGGCGTCATCTGATCCCTTATCGCATGCCACGGCCATGAAGCCGCACAGTCCGAAGAAGGCGGAAGGAGAGGAGGGACAGGCGAACTGATGCACTGATCCTGCCCATCAATCACACCCTCGCAGTCCCAATAAATAAGACACCGAGGGGCGTTGTGTGGGTCAGGGCGGCCGCAGAAGCGCAGCCAGCCAAACAATGATGCCAGAAGACGGGCAGCGTTACCAAGGAGCTTGTTGCGTGTGTCAATACAAAGTCAAATCACACCTGAGGGACGTTTTAATGGTCACAGAGGACACATTTTAGACGTGTTCACTTCAACATGGGCAAGGAGAATAAGTTTCTGAGCCACCTTGAACACATGCAGCATTACTGCTGTTCAAGGTAGCTGTAAAACATAGAAACACCTGGGGGAGGGGGGACAGGTTCCCTTCAATTTCAGTTCTTGTGTCTGCGTGGCGGTCGCAGGACACGTTGCCGGCTACACAGCAGGGGAACAGCTGGCGGTGCTGGACCCCACTGACACATTGGCTGGTGTTTTTCTCTGTGCAGCTAGCACATCTGGGCAAAAACTGGCGGTGTTAGAGCCCAGGGTCAGCAGGAGGAGCAGGGGGAGCGGAGTGTAGGCCGAAGCCTGCACTCGAGCAAGTTGAAAGGAAACCTTTAACCCCCCCCCCCCCCAGGCGTTTGTAGCTGAAAGAGCCATTGTGTACAGCACTAATGCTGGAAAAGGTAAACTTAGCTCTTTTAATTATGGTCCTTGTACATGCGGAACCTAACATTTATGAAATGTGTCCCCACACAGCGTTAAACCGTCCGGTAGGTGGAACTTTCCTTTGTCGTGTGACGCAGCACAGCCATCATTTTTACCCCCTTGTCGCCGTTCGCCCCCTCCTCAGCGTTGTTTGAATCTGTCCCGGAGCCTGCGCTGTTAGGTTAGCCCATGGCTATGCACACATGTTGCGCTGCCCGTCTTCTGACCTCATTTGGTGTCAGGCTGGCTGCGCCTGTGCGGGTGCGTTGGCCGAGATCCCGCCTCGCAGTGTCATCTCATGTAATCCCACCGCGGGCCTGTGATCCGTGCCCGTGCGCAGTGCATATCCTCTCCTCTCACTCCCCTCCCTACGGCTTTTTCAGACTGTGCGGTGTCACGGCCGTGGCATGCTATTAGGGACCAGCTGACATCGCACAGTCTGAAGAAGCCGTAGGGAGGGGAGTGAGAGGAGAGGATATGCACTGCGCACGGGCACGGATCACAGGCCCGCGGTGGGATTACATTAGACGACACTGCGAGGCGGGATCTCGGCCAGCGCACCCGCACAGGCGCAGCCAGCCTGACACCAAATGAGGTCAGAAGACGGGCAGCGCAACATGTGTGCATGGCCAAGGGCTAACCTAACAGCGCAGGCTCCGGGACAGATTCAAACAACGCTGAGGAGGGGGCGCACGGCGCCAAGGGGGTAAAAATGATGGCTGTGCTGCGTCACACGACAAAGGAAAGTTCCACCTACCGGACGGTGTAACGCTGTGTGGGGACACATTTCATAAGTGTTTGGTTCAGCATGTGCAAGGAGCATCACGAAAAGAGGCACTTTTTCCCTTTGCATCATCATTACTGCTGCACAAGGTGGCTCCTTCAGTAACAAACGCCTGGGGGGGGGGGGGGGTCAGGTTCCCTTACATTTAACTTGTTGTGTCTGCGTGGCGGTCGCAGTACACGTTGCCGTATACACAGCAGGGGAACAGCTGGCGGTGCTGAACCCCACTAACACATTGGCGAGGTGTTTGGCTCTGTGCGTACAGCACTTCTGGACGGCAACTAGCGGTGTTGGAGCCCAGGGACACGTGGAGGAGGAGGAGGTTGGGGGAGGTAGGAGGAGGTAGGAGGGATTGCCACACACACAGCAGGGGAACAGCTGACGTTACTGAACCCCAATAACAGAGGAGGGACTGTTGACTGTGCGTACAGCACTTCTGGACGGCAACTGGCGGTGTTGGAGCCCAGGGACAGGTGGAGGAGGAGGAGGTTGGAGGAGGTAGGAGGGATTGCCACACACACAGCAGGGGAACAGCTGACGTTACTGAACCCCAATAACAGAGGAGCGACTGTTGACTGTGCGTACAGCACTTCTGGACGGCAACTGGCGGTGTTGGAGCCCAGGGACAGGTGGAGGAGGAGGAGGTTGGAGGAGGTAGGAGGAGGTAGGAGGGATTGCCACACACACAGCAGGGGAACAGCTGACGTTACTGAACCCCAATAACAGAGGAGGGACTGTTGACTGTGCGTACAGCACTTCTGGACGGCAACTGGCGGTGTTGGAGCCCAGGGACAGGTGGAGGAGGAGGAGGTTGGAGGAGGTAGGAGGAGGTAGGAGGGATTGCCACACACACAGCAGGGGAACAGCTGACGTTACTGAACCCCAATAACAGAGGAGGGACTGTTGACTGTGCGTACAGCACTTCTGGACGGCAACTGGCGGTGTTGGAGCCCAGGGACAGGTGGAGGAGGAGGAGGTTGGAGGAGGTAGGAGGGATTGCCACACACACAGCAGGGGAACAGCTGACGTTACTGAACCCCAATAACAGAGGAGCGACTGTTGACTGTGCGTACAGCACTTCTGGACGGCAACTGGCGGTGTTGGAGCCCAGGGACAGGTGGAGGAGGAGGAGGTTGGAGGAGGTAGGAGGGATTGCCACACACACAGCAGGGGAACAGCTGACGTTACTGAACCCCAATAACAGAGGAGGGACTGTTGACTGTGCGTACAGCACTTCTGGACGGCAACTGGCGGTGTTGGAGCCCAGGGACACGTGGAGGAGGAGGAGGTTGGAGGAGGTAGGAGGAGGTAGGAGGGATTGCCACACACACAGCAGGGGAACAGCTGACGGTACTGAACCCCAATAACAGAGGAGGGACTGTTGACTGTGCGTACAGCACTTCTGGACGGCAACTGGCGGTGTTGGAGCCCAGGGACAGGTGGAGGAGGAGGAGGTTGGAGGAGGTAGGAGGAGGTAGGAGGGATTGCCACACACACAGCAGGGGAACAGCTGACGTTACTGAACCCCAATAACAGAGGAGGGACTGTTGACTGTGCGTACAGCACTTCTGGACGGCAACTGGCGGTGTTGGAGCCCAGGGACAGGTGGAGGAGGAGGAGGTTGGAGGAGGTAGGAGGAGGTAGGAGGGATTGCCACACACACAGCAGGGGAACAGCTGACGTTACTGAACCCCAATAACAGAGGAGCGACTGTTGACTGTGCGTACAGCACTTCTGGACGGCAACTGGCGGTGTTGGAGCCCAGGGACAGGTGGAGGAGGAGGAGGTTGGAGGAGGTAGGAGGAGGTAGGAGGGATTGCCACACACACAGCAGGGGAACAGCTGACGTTACTGAACCCCAATAACAGAGGAGGGACTGTTGACTGTGCGTACAGCACTTCTGGACGGCAACTGGCGGTGTTGGAGCCCAGGGACAGGTGGAGGAGGAGGAGGTTGGAGGAGGTAGGAGGAGGTAGGAGGGATTGCCACACACACAGCAGGGGAACAGCTGACGTTACTGAACCCCAATAACAGAGGAGCGACTGTTGACTGTGCGTACAGCACTTCTGGACGGCAACTGGCGGTGTTGGAGCCCAGGGACAGGTGGAGGAGGAGGAGGTTGGAGGAGGTAGGAGGAGGTAGGAGGGATTGCCACACACACAGCAGGGGAACAGCTGACGTTACTGAACCCCAATAACAGAGGAGGGACTGTTGACTGTGCGTACAGCACTTCTGGACGGCAACTGGCGGTGTTGGAGCCCAGGGACAGGTGGAGGAGGAGGAGGTTGGAGGAGGTAGGAGGGATTGCCACACACACAGCAGGGGAACAGCTGACGTTACTGAACCCCAATAACAGAGGAGCGACTGTTGACTGTGCGTACAGCACTTCTGGACGGCAACTGGCGGTGTTGGAGCCCAGGGACAGGTGGAGGAGGAGGAGGTTGGAGGAGGTAGGAGGAGGTAGGAGGGATTGCCACACACACAGCAGGGGAACAGCTGACGTTACTGAACCCCAATAACAGAGGAGGGACTGTTGACTGTGCGTACAGCACTTCTGGACGGCAACTGGCGGTGTTGGAGCCCAGGGACAGGTGGAGGAGGAGGAGGTAGGAGGAGGTAGGAGGGATTGCCACACACACAGCAGGGGAACAGCTGACGTTACTGAACCCCAATAACAGAGGAGCGACTGTTGACTGTGCGTACAGCACTTCTGGACGGCAACTGGCGGTGTTGGAGCCCAGGGACAGGTGGAGGAGGAGGAGGTTGGAGGAGGTAGGAGGGATTGCCACACACACAGCAGGGGAACAGCTGACGTTACTGAACCCCAATAACAGAGGAGCGACTGTTGGGACTGTGCGTACAGCACTACCAGGCAACAACTAGCGGTGTTGGAGCCCAGGGACAGGTGGAAAAGCAGAGGAACACAATGTAGGCCGAAGCCTGAGAAAGTCGAAAGGGAACCTTTAACCCCCCCCCAAGGCGTTTGTAGCTGAAAGAGCCAGCTTGTGCAGCACAAAAGATGCAAAAGGAAAAGGTGGCTCTTTTCATCATGCTCCTTGCAAACACAGAACTAAACACTTATAAAATGTGTCCCCTGCAACCGTAAAACCGTCCCGGAGGTGGGACTTTCCTTCGTAATGTGACGCAGCCCAGCCGTCATTCCTACCCCCCCGGCGCCGCGCACCGGCTCCTCAGCGTTGTTTTATTCCGTCCAGGAGCCTGCGCTGTTATGTTATCCCGTGGCCAGGCACACTTAGCGCTGCCCGTCTTCTGGCATCATTTGGTGTCTGGATGGCTGCGCCTGTGCGGCCGCGCTGGCAGAGAGCCCGCCTCGCAGTGTCTTCTGATTTAATCCCACTGGGGGCCTGGGATCCATGGACATGCGCAGTGCATATCTGAACCTCCACCTCTCACTCATCTCCCTATGGCTTCTTCAGACTGTGCGGTGTCACGGCCGTGGCATGCTGTTAGGGACCAGCTGACACCGAACAGTCTGAAGAAGCCATAGGGAAATGAGTGAGAGGTGGAGGTTCAGATATGCACTGCGCATGTCCATGGATCCCAGGCCCCCAGTGGGATTAAATCAGAAGACACTGCGAGGCGGGCTCTCTGCCAGCGCGGCCGCACAGGCACAGCCATCCAGACACCAAATGATGCCAGAAGACGGGCAGCGCTAAGTGTGCCTGGCCACGGGATAACATAACAGCGCAGGCTCCTGGACGGAATAAAACAACGCTGAGGAGCCGGTGCGCGGCGCCGGGGGGGTAGGAATGACGGCTGGGCTGCGTCACATTACGAAGGAAAGTCCCACCTCCGGGACGGTTTTACGGTATCAGTGGACACATTTTATAAGTGTTAAGTTCTGCGTGTGCAAGGAGCTAAACAAAAATAGCTACCTTTTCCTTGGGCAGCATTACTGCTGCACAAGGTGGCTCTTTCAGTAACAAACGCCTTGGGGGGGGGGGGACAGATTCCCTTACATTTCAGTTGTTGTGTCAGCGTGGCGGTCGCATGACACATTGCCGGCTACACAGCTGGGGATCAGCTGACGTTACTGAAACCCAATAACACTGGGTCGTATGTTTTGACTGTGCAGACGGCACGTCTGAGCCTCAACTGGCGGTGTTGGAGCCCAGGAATTTAAGTTCAGGTGGTAGAAAGATGAACACAACAGGAGACCTGGATAACGTATACAGTGACCTAATTATTCAATCAGGAGGAGGAGTGGCAAATTCCGGCGAGATCCAGGCCTTGTTCATTTTCAGGAAAGTAAGCCGGTCAACGTTATCGGAGGATAGTCGCATGCGACGGTCAGTTAGTACACCACCTGCAGCACTAAAGACACGTTCCGATAATACACTGGCCGCAGGGCAAGACAGCACCTCCAATGCATACTGGCTTAGCTCTGGCCATGTATCCAGCTTTGAGACCCAAAACTTGAAAGGGGAAGAGCCGTCTGGGAGTACAGCAAGAGGGCAAGACATGTAGTCTGTCACCATCTGACGGAACCGTTGCCTCCTGCTGACTGGAGCCGTCTGTGATGGTGTAGACTTTTGTGGCGGGCACAGAAAACTGTGCCACAGTTCGGCCATACTGGTCTTGCCTTGGGCAGAGGCACTGCTTCTGCTCCCTCTTTGTGCAGAGCCTCCACCACGGCCTGGACGCACTGAGCTGCTTTGGAATGCACTAGCAGCACTTCTCTCAGTTGGAATGGAGAAGATGATGGAATTGACCAGTGTGTCTTGGTACTCCCGCATTTTTCGCTCCCGGTTCAACGGTGTGATGAGGCTTTCTACGTTGTCCCGGTAGCGAGGATCGAGGAGGGTGAACACCCAATAATCAGACATGTTGAGAATGTGGGCGATGCGGCGGTCGTTTCTCAGGCACTGCAGCATGTAATCCACCATGTGCTGCAGACTGCCAACTGCCCAAGAAACGCTGTCCCCTGCTGGAGGCGTGATCTCTGCCCGCTCGTCATCACCCCACCCTCGCTGTACACACTGACTACTGGACAATTGTGTAACTCCCTCCTCTGGACGGATGTCTTCCTCCTCCATTGACTCCTCCTCATCCTCCTCACAAACGGTCCCCTGCCTACGCGTTTGTGAGGAACCACGTGGCGCTGACTGTCCAGAAGATGATGGAAATGGTGAATCCTCATCCTCCACCTCTTCCACAACATCATCCCTTAGCGCTTGCAGTGATTTTTCAAGCAGGCAGATAAGGGGGACAGTCATGCTGACTAGTGCATCATCTGCACTCGCCATCCGCGTGGAATAATCAAAGGGACGCAAAACCTGGCAGACGTCATTCATAGTGGCCCACTCTGTGGTTGTGAAGTCTGTACGGCGCTGACTGCGACTTTTTTGCGCCTGAAGCAGCTGGTACTCCATTACAGCTTGCTGCTGCTCACACAACCGCTCCAACATATGTAACGTGGAATTCCACCTGGTAGGTAGGTCACATATGATGCGATGTTCCGGCAGGCGGTGTCGGCGCTGCAGAGCCGCAATGCGCGCTTTTGCCGTGCTGGAACGCCGCAAGTGAGCACACTCTAGGCGGACCTTGTGCAGCAGTGCATCAAGATCCGGATAGTCCCTCAAAAAGCTCTGCACGACCAAATTGAGCACATGTGCCAGACATGGGATGTGAGTGAGGTTGCCGAGGCCCAGAGCTGCCACCAGATTTCGGCCATTATCACACACTACCATGCCTGGCTGGAGATTCGCTGGCACAAACCACACATCGCTCTCCTGCTTGATGGCATTCCAGAGCTCCTGCGCTGTGTGGCTACGATTCCCCAAGAAAATTAATTTCAAGACGGCCTGTTGACGTTTGGCCACGGCTGTGCTCATGTCGGTCGTAACAGGTACACGTTCATCACGGGTCCATGTGGAGGTGGACTGTGACGGCTCCTGCAGCGATGATTCTGAGGAACTGGTGTAAGAGGAGGAGTCAATGCGTACAGAATGGATTCCTGCAATCCTTGGAGTGGGCAGGACACGTCCTGCGCCACTCGCACGGTCTGTACCCGGCTCAACGACATTAACCCAATGGGCAGTGAGGGAAAGGTATCGCCCCTGTCCATGTTGACTGGTCCACGCATCGGTGGTGAGGTGGACCTTGCTACTGACGGCGTTCAGTAGCGCGTGTTTTATGTGTCCCTCCACATGCTTCTGCAGGGCAGGGACGGCTTGCCTGCTGAAGTAAAAGCGGCTGGGCACATTGTACTGTGGGACTGCCAATGACATCAAGTCACGGAAGCTGTCAGTCTCCACCAGCCTGAATGACAGCATTTCCAGTGACAGAAGTTTGGCAATGCCTGCAGTCAGAGCCTGTGCTCGTGGGTGGTTTGACGAGAAAGGCCGCCTTTTCTCCCATGCCTGTACTACCGATGGCTGTAGACTGGGCTGGGAGTGTGTGGATGACTGGGAAAGTGGCGCTGCGGGTGGAATTACAGCGGGTCTCTGGACAACAGGGGCAGAGGTTCTTCCACGGCGATCCTGGGAGGACGCCGAACCAGCTGCGTGTGAGGTAGAGGAAGAGGCAACACGAGCTGAAGAGGTGGTAGCTGCCGCTGTTGGTTGGCCTACCTCTTCAGTGTGTTTTTCTAACTCCGCCGGGTGCCTGTTGCGCACATGTTTCCACATGTTCGAGGTATTGAGGTTGCTGACATTTCGACCTCTTTTGACTTTTTGATGACACACGTTGCATCTGACATAGCAAATGTCATCTGCAACTGTGTCAAAAAAGGACCAGGCACTGCAAGTCTTGGGAGCGCCCTTTTTGGCTTTTGGAAGAGACATGCTCCTAACGGGTGCCAAAGCGGAGGCTGCAGGATCCGCAGTCTTCCCCCTCCCTCTCCCTCTTTGGGCCGTACGGGGAATCTCTTCCTCAGAGCTGCTCCCACCACCTTCCTGTCCCTCACGCCAAGATGGGTCGAGGACCTCATCATCTACACTACCCTCTGCCCCCAACTGCTCCTCCTGGGTAGTCTCAGCAGCAGAGCACGCACCAGTAAGTGGCACCTGAGTGTCATCATCAGCTGATGCGGCCTGCGATGTGGTGACCGGAGCCACTGGCCCACCCGCCTCTTCAGAGGAAGACAGAAAAAGCTGTTGGGCATCACTGCACCCTGCCTCTTCTTCCATTTCTCCAATGCTGCTTGGCTGGCCCCCTGTTTCCAAGCCAAGAGATTCAGAGAACAGAAGTAGAGATGGCTCCTGTCCTGGGCTCTCTGTCTGCCTGGGCAATTTGGCAGGTGGTGAAGAGACAGATGGCTGCTCTCCAGTGCTCTGTGTCTGAGAGGATGTGGCACTAATGGAAGTTGATGCATTAGCTGCCATCCATCCGACAACAGCTTCAATTTGTTCTTCACGCAGCAGCGGTGTACGGCGCTCGGACACAAAGCTTCGCATGAACGACTGTTGCCTGGTGAAAGTGGGTGCTGATGAGTCACCGGTGCCCGCAGCAGGCACAGAATCCCCACGTCCCCTCCCTGCTCCGCGCCCACGCCCACGCCCACGTGCCTTACTCACTGCCTTCTTCATCTTGGTTGACTGATAAAGATAAGCAGAAAAGTACTAACGGATTTGTGTGCTTATTCCTGAGCAACTCCTCCTAACAGGTATAAGAAGCACTAATTATCTAAAGTGTGGACTAGACTTTAATATGAGCTAATGTGGCCTACAGAAATGTAAAGTGGTGTAACTGGTGTGTTTGGTGAACTTTATTATTTATTTATTTTTTGGGGGCTGAACTGACAACAGATAGAGCTGCAGTCACACGGAGACCGTGCAGACAGACGTAAACGGCGCTACAAGGCCCAAAAACCCTCCTCTACTTTATCCTATGTAGTGTTTTTCCACAAATTAGATGGAGACGGGTGGAAAGACACTAATAGGATTTTTTTGAATAAATTAGCAGCAGACTACACTATTTGGAAAAAAAAGAAAATTGATTTGGCGGTATGACGCAGTGAAAAACCCTGAGCTGGAGACAACCAGGCTATAGCTGCTCACAGATTACAGGGCGAGCTGCAGTCACACGGAGACCGTGCAGACAGCCGTAAACGGCGCTGCAAGGCCCAAAAACCCTCCTCTACTTTATCCTATGTAGTGTTTTTCCACAAATTAGCTGGAGACGGGTGGAAAGACACTAATAGGATTTTTTTAAATTAATTAGCAGCAGACTACACTACTTTGAAAAAAAAGAAAATTGATTTGGCGGTATGACGCAGTGAAAAACCCTGAGCTGGAGACAACCAGGCTATAGCTGCTCACAGATTACAGGGCGAGCTGCAGTCACACGGAGACCGTGCAGACAGCCGTAAACGGCGCTGCAAGGCCCAAAAACCCTCCTCTACTTTATCCTATGTAGTGTTTTTCCACAAATTAGCTGGAGACGGGTGGAAAGACACTAATAGGATTTTTTTAAATTAATTAGCAGCAGACTACACTACTTTGAAAAAAAAGAAAATTGATTTGGCGGTATGACGCAGTGAAAAACCCTGAGCTGGAGACAACCAGGCTACAGCTGCTCACAGATTACAGGGCGAGCTGCAGTCACACGGAGACCGTGCAGACAGCCGTAAACGGCGCTGCAAGGCCCAAAAACCCTCCTCTACTTTATCCTATGTAGTGTTTTTCCACAAATTAGCTGTAGACGGGTGGAAAGACACTAATAGGATTTTTTAAAATTAATTAGCAGCAGACTACACTACTTTGAAAAAAAAGAAAATTGATTTGGCGGTATGACGCAGTGAAAAACCCTGAGCTGGAGACAACCAGGCTACAGCTGCTCACAGATTACAGGGCGAGCTGCAGTCACACGGAGACCGTGCAGACGGCCGTAAACGGCGCTGCAAGGCCCAAAAACCCTCCTCTACTTTATCCTATGTAGTGTTTTTCCACAAATTAGCTGGAGACGGGTGGAAAGACACTAATAGGATTTTTTTGAATAAATTAGCAGCAGACTACACTACTTGGGAAAAAAAAAAAAAAAGGAACAGTATGAGGCAATGAACCACCCTCCCTGAACTGAATACAACCAACTATGGATGGCCTATGTGGCTGCACTCAGACTGGAGACTGGGCTGCACTCACACACACACACACACAGACCCTGCAGATCGCTGTGAAAACAGCGCTACAAGGCAAAAGCAAGGTGAATAGTAGGTGAACACAGCGGTTGCTAAATTAGCCTTTGGAAAGCACAAAGAAGCAAATCGCTATCTCTAAACTGTCCCTCAGTCAGCAAACAGCGTCCTGTCACTAACTGAATTCACAGCAGAGTGATCGCAAAATGGCGCCAGCGACTTTTAAACTGCATCATGACATCATTACACCAGCCAATCACAGCCTTGCCAGTAGTTTCATGCCCTCCATGCTAAACAGGATGTGCCCACACTTGGAATCAATCTCATTGGCTGAATTTCTGCTTTTTGAATCTTAGAACTTCCGATTCCGGTATCCGATACGCGGCAAGTATCGGAATCCCGGTATCGGAATTCCGATACCGCAAGTATCGGCCGATACCCGATACTTGCGGTATCGGAATGCTCAACACTAATTGCGACGGATTGCCACATGTCGCATCCGTCGTGCGACGGATGCGTCGTGCTTCGGCGGACCGTCGACACAAAAAAAACAACATGTAACTTTTTTGTGCGACGTGTCCGCCATTTCCGACCGCGCATGCGTGGCCGGAACTCCACCCCCGCCTCCCCGCACCTCACAATGGGGCAGCGGATGCGTTGAAAAAACAGCATCCGCTGCACCCGTTGTGCGGCGCTTACAACGCTAGCGTCGGTACGTCGGCCCGACACACTGCGATGGGCCGAGTACGACGCTAGTGTGAAAGTAGCCTTAGGCTTCTTTCACACTTGCGTCGGTACGGGGCGGTCGCAATGCGTCGGCCCGATGTACCGACGCACGTTGTGAAAATTGTGCACAACGTGGGCAGCGGATGCAGTTTTTCAACGCATCCGCTGCCCAGTCTATGTCCTGGGGAGGAGGGGGCAGAGTTACAGCCATGCATCCGCGGAAATGGCGGACGCGACGTACAAAAAAAAGGTTACATTGAACTTTTTTTGTGACGACGGGGGCTAAAGTTATGGTTAGGGTTGGGGCTAAAGTTAGGGTTGGGGCTAAAGTTAGGGTTAGAGTTGGGATTAGGGTTAGGGTTTGGATTAGGGTTGGGATTAGTGTTACGTTTGGGATTAGGGTTGGGATTAGGGTTAGGGTTGGGATTAGGGTTAGGGGTGTGTTGGATTTAGGGTTTTGATTAGGGTTATGGTTAGGGTTGAGATTAGGGCTGTTTTGGGGTTAGGGTTGTGATTATCGTTAGGGTTGTGATTAGGATTATGGATCGGGTTGAGATTAGGGTTAGGGCTGTGTTGGGGTTAGGGTTGGAGTTAGAATTGGGGGGTTTCCACTGTTTAGGTACATCAGGGGGTCTCCAAACACGACAGCCAATTTTGCGCTAAAAAAGTCAAATGGTACTCCCTCCCTTCTGAGCTCTGCCGTGCGCCCAAACAGTGGTTTACCCCCACATATGGGGCATCAGCGTACTCGGGATAAATTGGACAACAACTTTTGGAGTCCAATTTCTCCTGTTACCCTTGTGAAAATAAAAACTTGGGGGCTAAAAATCTTTTTTGTTGGAAAAAAATATATTTTTTTATTTTCACTACTCTGCATTATAAATTTCTGTGAAGCACTTGAGCTTTCAAAGTTCTCACCACATATCTAGATAAGTTCCTTAGGGGGTCTAGTTTCCAAAATTTGGTCACTTGTGGGGGTTTCTACTGTTTTGGTACATTAGGGGTCTGCAAACGCAACATAACGCCCGCAGACAATTCTATCAAAGTCTGCATTCCAAAATGGCGCTCCTTCCCTTCCGAGCTCTGCCGTGCGCCCAAACAGTGGTTTACCCCCACATATGGGGTACCAGCATACTCAGGACAAATTGGACAACAACTTTTGGGGTCCAATTTCTCTTGTTACCCTTGTGAAAATAAAAATTTGGGGGCTAAAAAAATCTTTTTTGTGGGAAAAAAAATATTTTTTATTTTCACTACTCTGCATTATAAACTTCTGTGAAGCACTTGGGCATTCAAAGTTCTCACCACATATCTAGATAAGTTCCTTGGGGGGTCTATTTTCCAAAATGGGGTCACTTGTTGGGGGTTTCTACTGTTTAGGTACATTAGGGGTCTGCAAAGGCAACATAACGCCCGCAGACAATTCTATCAAAGTCTGCATTCCAAAATGGCACTCCTTCCCTTCCGAGCTCTGCCGTGCGCCCAAACAGTGGTTTACCCCCACATATGGGGTACCAGCATACTCAGGACAAATTGGACAACAACTTTTGGGGTCCAATTTCTCTTGTTACCCTTGTGAAAATAAAAACTTGGGGGCTAAAAAATCTTTATTGTTAAAAAATATATATTTTTTATTTTCACGACTCTGCATTATAAACTTCTGTGATGCACTTGGGCATTCAAAGTTCTCACTACACATCTAGATAAGTTCCATGGGGGGTCTAGTTTCCAAAATGGGGTCACTTTTGGGGGGTTTCTGCTGTTTAGGCACATCAGGGGCTCTCCAAACGCGACATGGCGTCCGATCTCAATTCCAGTCAATTTTGCATTGAAAAGTCAAATGGCGCTCCTTTGCTTCCGAGCTCAGCCATGCGCCCAAACAGTGGTTTACCCCCACATATGGGGTGTCGGCGTACTCAAGACAAATTGTACAACAGCTTCTGGGGTCCATTTTCTCCTGTTACCCTTGGTAAAATAAAAATTTGGAGGCAAAAAGATCATTTTTGTAGAAAAAATGCGATTTTTTTATTTTCACGGCTCTACGTTATAAACTTCTGTGAAGCACCTGGGGGTTTAAAGTGCTCACCACACATCTAGATAAGTTCCTTAAGGGGTCTAGTTTCCAAAATGGTGTCATATGTGGGGGGTCTCTACTGTTTAGGCACATCAGCGGCTCTCCAAACGTGACATGGCGTCCGATCTCAATTCCAGCCAATTCTACATTGAAAAAGTAAAACGACACTCCTTCTCTTCCAAGCTCTGCGGTGCGCCCAAACAGTGGTTTACCCCCATATATGGGGTATCGACGTACTCAGGAGAAATTGCACAACAACTTTTGTGGTCTAATTTCTCCTGTTACCCTTGTGAAAATAAAAATTTGGGGGCAAAAAGATCATTTTTGTAGAAAAAATGAGGTTTTTTATTTTCACGGCTCTACGTTATAAACTTCTGTGAAGCACTTGGGGGTTCAAAGTGCTCACCACACATCTAGATAAGTTCCTTAAGGGGTCTAGTTTCCAAAATGGTATCACTTGTGGGGGGTTTCCACTGTTTAGGCACATCAGGGACTCTCCAAACGCAACATGGCATCCGATCTCAATTCCAGCCAATTCTGCATTGAAAAAGTCAAACGGTGCTCCTTCACTTCCAAGCTCTGCGGTGCGCCCAAACAGTGGTTTACCTCCACATATGGGGTATCGACGTACTCAGGAGAAATTGCACAACAACTTTTGTGGTCTAATTTCTCCTGTTACCCTTGTGAAAATAAGAATTTGTGGGCGAAAATATCATTTTTGTGAAAACAAATGCGATTTTTTATTTTCACGGCTCTACGTTATAAACTTCTGTGAAGCACTTTGGGGTTCAAAGTGCTCACCACACATCTAGATAAGTTCCTTGGGGGGTCTAGTTTCCAAAATGGTGTCACTTGTGGGGGGTTTCCACTGTTTAGGCACATTAGGGGCTCTCCAAACGCGACATGGCGTCCGATCTCAATTCCAGCCAATTCTGCATTGAAACAGTCAAACGGTGCTCCTTCACTTCCAAGCTCTGCGGTGCGCCCAAACAGTGGTTTACCTCCACATATGGGGTATCTGCGTACTCAGGAAAAATTGCACAACAAAATTTGTGGTTAAATTTCTGTTTTTACACTTGTGAAAATTAACAAAAATGGTTCTGAAGTAAAATGTTTGCAAAAAAAAGTAAAATGTTCATTTTTTTCTTCCACATTGTTTTAGTTCCTGTGAAGTACGTAAAGGGTTAATAAACTTCTTGAATGTGGTTTTGAGCAGCTTGTGGGGTGCAGTTTTTAGAATGGTGTCACACTTGGTTATTTTCTATCATATAGACCCCTCAAAATCACTTCAAAGGTGATGTGGTCCCTAAAAAAAACATGGTGTTGTAAAAATGAGAAATTGCTGGTCAACTTTTAACCCTTATAACTCCCTAACAAAAAAAAAAATTGTTTCCAAAATTGTGCTGATGTAAAGTAGACATGTGAGAAATGTTATTTATTAACTATTTTTTGTGACATATCTCTCTGATTTAAGGGCATAAAAATACAAAATTTGAAAATTGCAAAATTTTAAAAATTTTCGCCATATTTCCATTTTTTTCATAAATAATCGCAAGTAATATCGAAGAAATGTTACCACTAACTTGAAGTACAACATGTCACGAAAAAACAATCTCAGAATCAGCGGGATCCGATAAAGCTTTCCAGAGTTATAACCTCATAAAGTGACACTGGTCAGAATTGTAAAAATTGGCTCGGTCATTAAGTACCAAATTGGCTCTGTCACTAAGGGGTTAAAGGTTTATTTTTGTCAATGTTGATGATTATGGCTTACAGCTAATCATCAACATTAACAAAAATAAACACTTGAAATAGATCACTCTGTTTGTAATAACTCATATATAATATGAGGTTGTTTTTTTTTGTACTGAATAATTGAAGTAAATTAACTTTTTAATATTCTAATTTTATGAGATGCACCTGTAATAGTCTATGACAACAAGGCTATATACATGTGAGTATTTCCTTAGTGATGCTACCAGCACAATCAAATATAAAAGCATCAGTAAGTTAATGATACCATACTGGAGGACCCAGAAAAATAAAGTTGAAACAGTAAGGCTGTGTGCCTACGTTGTGTTTTTTATGCATTTCTGCCGCAGCAGAAACGCATAAAAATGCTTAAAAACCGCATTCCCATGCAATTGAATGGGATTCCGCAGTTGCTGTGCCCATGCTGCAGATTGCATTGAAATGCTCACTTTACGCATATGGCTATGCCCACCATGCGTAAAGTGAGTGATTCATGGTTGGTACCCTGGGTCTGCAGGAGAGGAGACTCTCCTACAGGCCCTTGGGACCCATATTTCCCATATTAGCCTACACATATTTGGTATCGCCGCGTTCAGAATCGCCCGATCTATCAAAAAAGAAAAAGCATTAACCTGATCACGACGTAGCGAGAAAAAAATTTGAAAAGCCAGAATTACTTTTTTTGGTCGCCGTGACATTGCATTAAAATGCAATAACGGGCGATCAAAAGAATGTATCTGCAGAAAAGTGGTATCATTAAAAACGTCAGCTTGGCACGCAAAAAATAAGCCCTCAGCTGACCCCTGATCACAAAAATTGGAGATGCTACGGGTATCAGAAAATGGCGAATTTATTTTTTTTTTAGCAAAATTTTGAATTTTTTTTCACCACTTAGATAAAAAATAACCTAGACATGTTAGGTGTCTATGAACTCAAAATGACCTGGAGAATCATAATATCAGGTCAGTTTTAGCATTTAGTGAAGCTAGCAAAAAAGCCAATCAAAAAACAAGTGTGGGATTGCACTTTTTTTTGCAGTTTCACCACACTTAGAATTTTTTTCCCTTTTTCTAGTACAAGACATGGTAAAACCAATGGTGTCGTTTAAAAGTACAACTCGTCCGGCAAAGAATAAGCCCTCACATGGCCATATTGACGGAAAAATAAAAATGTTATGGCTCTGGGAAGGAGGGGAGTGAAAAACAAAAACACAGAAACAAAAAGGGCCGCAGCGGGAAGGGGTTAAAATGCTTGCAAAACGCTTGTGTTTTGCGGGAAAAGGCATGTGAATTCCACATGCATTTTACCCGCGGCAGGGAGTTGCGGAAATGTGGGCACATAGCCTTAGTGTGACACCCTTTGTGTATCGCCGCTAAAACCACGGCTTCATCAGGGGCAGACGTTGCAGTGTTGTGTGCAGCTTATCCACTTTAAATATCATACTCATTACCTGGAATAAAAATCAGCTGAGGGTGGTCAACCTCGATCTAATACACGCTTGGCGCTCAGTCAAAACACGTGCCCAAAATCGGAAATTGAGTCCCAGAAAATACAAAAGTAAGGAAAGCGCATGTATCTTCACTTAAAAAATGGTAGCAGTCAGGCATAAATACATGTGCATCCTGGCTCCAAGAAAAAGGTGCTGTTTGAGCAAAAATCTGCATGTGTCCTGGCTCCAAAAAACATGACATCAGTCATAAGATCAAATCGCATGCGTTAGGAATTTCACTGGTGCACATATAGTAGGGAACAAATGAGCTTTTATTAGGAAGGGTCTGATGAATTGGGTGCGCACTCGCAAGAATAAAGGAAATTGTTGAAATGCAATATGAGAAAATACCACTAGATGGCAGAACAGGATAAACAAGAGAAAAATAAGAAAATTGACATTAAATCAGATTAATAATGGTATTCGTATATATAATATATTTATAATAAATATAGTGCACCATACATGTCAGAACGTCATACACTTTATACACTTATCAATAAAATATATAAATATCGAATAGACCAATAATTATTCATTTTTATTGTTTCTAGGTTCACACATAGGCAGATGACACATACGCAAATTAAATGAGAGACTTTGCATTAATGCTCATATGGAACTCCATTTGTATAAAAATATGCATACATATAGAAATTGGGGGCAGCACACGAATCAAGTGAAAAAAAGCTTCTTATTTAATGGCCCAACATTGTGACATTTCATTTCATTAGTGAGAACCTTTCTAAATTCTTTAAATTCTTCTGCTATTGGGACGGGAGCTGTTCTTTTACAGACAAAAGTAGATATGTACATCCGTGTGCTTTTATTTCCCAGATGATCTCTCGAGTGAAGTCTAATTATGATATAGGTGACCGGGAGCTTTTGGTGGTTTAACAAGCCTTTGAAGGATGGAGACATATATTGAAGGAGGCAAGACATAAGGTAACTGGCTTTATCAATCATAAGAACCTGTTCTATATTGGCCCTGCAAAGTGTTTAAACACTAGACAGGTCCGGTGGGCTCTTTTTTTGTCGGGTTTGCTTTTGCCATTACTTATCTCCCCGGATCTAAGAATGTCAAAGCTGACACTTTGTCATGTAGCTTTGTCCCAGGGTTGAGTGAAGAAAATCCAGTCAAGATTCTTAGTGAGGGGGGTAGTGGTTGGTGCTTTGGGGGTAAATCTCAGGCAGCGCATTTAGGATGCTAACGACAGTTTGCCAGAAGGTTTACCTTTAAACTAACTTGATGTACTGCCATCTTTATGAGTTAATCTTCTTAATGAAGTACATGACTCTGTTTTAGCTGGTCGTAGGGGTTCTTCGGCCACTTGGAGATCTTTTTCTAAGTCCTTTTGGTGGCAGAATGTTTGTAACAATATTGAAGAGTATGTCCGTAAATGCATAAATCAAAGTCTATGCAAATGCTAAAGCCTCTTGTCAGGCACCTGTGGGATATCTCTTGCCTATCAATGTTCCCTCACAGCCCTGAACGTACTTGTCCATGGACTTTGTCAACTATTTGACTAACTCTGGTAGTCATACTGTCATGTGCGCAGTGGTGGACTGTTTTAGCAAAATGGTTAATTTGTTCTAACTTCAAAAGTTGCCAACTGTTAAGAGCTTTGCAACTTTGTCTATTTCACATATCATTAAATTGCATGGTGTTCTTAAAAACATTATTTCTAATAGTAGTTGCCTAGTTAATATCTGCATATTTATCCATCATCATTCTTCAATCAAGACTACAGGAGAAGTGCCTGAGGGAATTTGTGCTTGAAGGATGCCTGAGTAAAGTAATACAACCCCCAACCTGCCCCCCCATCCCCGCTGAAAGACTGCCATGAGGCTCAACTACAGACTGTGACACCCAGCAGTCTCCTTATGCCTGGCATGCTCAAAATCCTACAGAACCAGAACCAAGCTGCAGGAGAGGAACAGAAAGTCTGGGTCAGTGGTGAACGTAAGATGACACTGGCTGACCTATGGATTGTGAGCCTGAAGCCATTCCAGAGTCTGACCAGACAAACTTTGATAAATATACTTTGGGATAAGTGGATACCTGAAGATTGTCAACAACATGGCCACAGAGAAAGACTCGAAAAAGATCCAGAAAGAAGAAGGGTGTATTTTGTAGATGGAGACGTTGGCTTTTGGTGAACCGCAGAGAAGAGTTGATGGCCACGTGGGTGATGTCTTAGTACCTTTCTGCAGTATTAAACTTCATTGCATCCTGAGCTGTTACCTGATAGGTTAGGGTCAAATAGACAATAAAGAGCAGAAAGAAAGTGGCAGCACTCACCGATCTTCAAAACAGGTAACTCTTTATTGCGATAAAATCTTCACGGCTCAGGGGTGTACATACAGCTGAGTGTATAGGTCCAAAGGACAGCCGTTTCACGCTGCTCCGGCTTCTATTGCCGTAGAATCGCCAGAGCGGCGCGAAACAGCCATCGTCTGTATATATATACAGTTGTGTGAAAAAGTGTTTGCCCCCTCCTGATTTCTATTCTTTTGCATATTTGTCACACTTACACGTTTCAGATCACCAAAAAAATGTACATATTCAATAAAGATAACACAAGGAAATACAAAATGCAGTTTTAAAATGGAGGTCTTTGTTATTAAGGGAAATAAATCCAAACCTAAAGGGCCCCAGAATAAAACATAAATTAACTGTAGTTTATCACATCTTTGGGAAACTGGGTTCAAATTCCCTAGCCACACCCACACCTGATTACTGCCACACCTGTTTTCAATTAAGAAATCACTTAACCCCTTCATGACCCAGCCTATTTTGGCCTTAATGACCTGGCCGTTTTTTGCAATTCTGACCAGTGTCCCTTTATGAGGTAATAACTCAGGAACGCTTCAACGGATCTTAGCGATTCTGAGACTGTTTTTTCATGACATATTGGGCATCATGTTAGTGTTAAATTTAGGTCGATAATTTCTGAGTTTATTTGTGAAAAAAATTAAATTTGGCGAAAATTTTGAAAATTTAGCAATTTTCACATTTTGAATTTTTATTCTGTTAAACCAGAGAGATATGTGACACAAAATAGTTAATAAATAACATTTCCCACATGTCTACTTTACATCAGCACAATTTTGGAAACAAATTTTTTTTTTGCTAGGAAGTTTTGACCAGTGATTTCTCATTTTTACAACAAAATTTACAAAACCATTTTTTTTAGGGACCACCTCACATTTGAAGTCTTTTTGAGGGTTCTATATGGCTGAAAATACCCAAAAGTGACACCATTCTAAAAACTGCACCCCTCAAGGTGCTCAAAACCACATTCAAGAAGTTTATTAACCCTTCAGGTGTTTCACAGCAGCAGAAGCAACATGGAAGGAAAAAATGAACATTTAACTTTTTAGTCACAAAAATGATCTTTTAGCAACAATTTTTTATTTTCCCAAGGGAAAAAGGAGAAACTGGACCACGATGTTGTCCAATTTGTCCTGAGTACGCTGATACCTCATATGTGGGGGTAAACCACTGTTTGGGCGCACGGCAGGGCTCGGAAGGAAAGGAGCGCCATTTGACTTTTTGAATGAAAAATTGGCTCCAATCTTTAGCGGACACCATGTCGCGTTTGGAGAGCCCCCGTGTGCCTAAACATTGGAGCTCCCCCACAAGTGACCCCATTTTGGAAACTAGACCCCCCAAGGAACTTATCTAGAAGCATAGTGAGCACTTTAAACCCCCAGGTGCTTCACAAATTGATCCGTAAAAATGAAAAAGTACTTTTTTTCACAAAAAAATTATTTTAGCCTCAATTTTTTCATTTTCACATGGGCAACAGGATAAAGTGGATCGTAAAATTTGTTGCACAATTTCTCCTGAGTACAACGATACCTCACATGTGGGGGTAAACCACTGTTTGGGAGCACGGCAGGGCTCGGAAGGGAAGGCACGCCATTTGGCTTTTTGAATGGAAAATTAGCTCCAATCCTTAGCGGACACCATGTCGCGTTTGGAGAGCCCTTGTGTGCCTAAACATTGGAGCTCCCCCACAAGTGACCCCATTTTGTAAACTAGACCTCCCAAGGAACTAATCTAGGTGTGTGGTGAGCACTTTGAACTCCCAAGTGCTTCACAGAAGTTTATAACGCAGAGCCATGAAAATAAAAAATAATTTTTCTTTTCTCAAAAATTATTTTTTAGCCCACAATTTTTTATTTTCCCAAGGTAACAGGAGAAATTGGATGCCAAAAGTTGTTGTCGAGTTTCTCCTGAGTACGTTGATACCCCATATGTGGGGGTAAACCAATGTTTTGGCACACGTCGGGGTTCGGAAGGGAAGTAGTGACGTTTTGAAATGCAGACTTTGATGGAATGCTCTGCGGGTGTCAGGTTGCATTTGCAGAGCCCCTGATGTGCCTAAACAGTAGGAACTCCCCACAAGTGACCCCATTTTGGAAACTAGACCCCCAAGGGAACTTATCTAGATGTGTGGTGAGCACTTTGAACACCCAAGTGCTTCACAGAAGTTTATAACGCAGAGCCGTGAAAATAATAAATGTATTTCCTTTCCTCAAAAATATTTTTTTAGCCCAGAATTTTTTAATTTTCCCAAGGGTAACAGGAGAAATTTGACCCCAAAAGTTGTTGTGCAGTTTCTCCTGAGTACGCTGATACCCCATATGTGGGGGTAAACCAGTGTTTGGGCACATGCCGGGGCTCGGAAGGGAAGTAGTGACGTTTTGGAATGCAGACTTTGATGGAATGGTCTGCGGGCATCATGTTACGTTTGCAGAGCCCCTGATGTGCCTAAACAGTAGAAACCCCCCACAAGTGACCCCATTTTGGAAACTAGACCCTCCAAGGAACTTATCTAGATGTGTGGTGAGCACGTTCAACCCCCAAGAGCTTCACAGAAGTTTACAACGCAGAGCCATGAAAATAAAAAATCATTTTTCTTTCCTCAAAAAAGATGTTTTAGCAAGCAATTTTTTATTTTCCCAAGGGTAACAGGAGAAATTTGACCCCAAAAGTTGTTGTCAGTTTCTCCTGAGTACGCTGATACCCCATATGTGGGGGTAAACCACTGTTTGGGTGCACGTCAGGGCTCGGAAGGGAAGTAGTGACATTTGAAATGCAGACTTTGATGGAATGGTCTGCGGGTGTCATGTTGCATTTGCAGAGCCCCTGATGTGCCTAAACAGTAGAAACACCCCACAAGTGACCCCATTTTGGAAACTAGACCCCAAAGGAACTTATCTAGATGTGTGGTGAGCACTTTCAACCCCCAAGTGTTTCACAGAAGTTTATAACGCAGAGCCGTGAAAATAAAAAATAATTGTTCTTTCCTCAAAAATTATGTTTTAGCAAGTAATTTTTTATTTTTGCAAGGGTAACAGGAGAAATTGGACCCCAATCGTTGTTGCCCAGTTTGTCCTGAGTACGCTGGTACCCAATATGTGGGGGTAAACCACTGTTTGGGCGCACGTCGGGGCTTGGAAGGGAGGGAGCACCATTTGACTTTTTGAACGCAAGATTGGCTGGAATCAATGGTGGCGCCATGTTACATTTGTAGACCCCTGATGTGCCTAAACAGTGGAAACCCCTCAATTCTAACGTCAACGCTAACCCCAACACACCCCTAACCCTAATCCCAACTGTAGCCATAACCCTAATCACAACCCTAACCCCAACACACCCCTAACCAAAACCCTAACCCCAACACAGCCGTAACCCTAATCCCAACCCTAACCCTAATCCTAACCCTAATCCCATCCCAAACCCTAATCTCAACCCTAACCACAACTGTAACCCCAACACACCCCTAACCCTATCTGTAACCCTAACCACAAGCATAATCTTAACCCTATTTCCAACCCTAGCCCTAATTCCAACCCTAACTCTAATTCCAATCCTAACCCTAAGGCTATGTGCCCACGTTGCGGATTCGTGTGAGATTTTTCCGCACGATTTTTGAAAAATCTGCAGGTAAAAGGCACTGCGTTTTACCTGCAGATTTCCAGCGGATTTCCAGTGTTTTTTTGTGCGGATTTCACCTGCGGATTCCTATTGAGGAACAGGTGTAAAACGCTGCGGAATTCGCACAAAGAATTGACATGCTGCGGAAAATACAACGCAGCGTTTCCGCACGGAATTTTCCGCACCATGGGCACAGCGGATTTGGTTTTCCATAGGTTTACATGGTACTGTAAACCTCATGGAAAACTGCTACGAATTTGCAGCGGCCAATCCGCTGCGGATCCGCGGCCAATCCGCTGCGCATCCGCGGCCAATCCGCTGTGGATCCGCAGCCAAATTCGCACTGTGTGCACGTGCCCTAACCCTAACCCTAACCCTACCCCTAACCCTAACCCTAGTTCTAACCCTAACCCTAGTGGAAAAAGAAAAAACATATTTTCCTTTTTTTATTATTGTCCCTACCTATGGGGGTGATAAAGGGGGGGGTTATTTATTATTTTTTTTATTTTGATCGCTGTGATAGAACCTATCACAGCGATCAAAATGTACTTGTAACAAATCTGCCGGCCGGCAGATTCGGCGGGCGCATTGCGCATGCGCCCGCCATTTTGGAAGATGGCAGCGCCCATGGAGAAAACGGACGGGCACCGGGAGCCTCGGTAAGTATAAGGGGGGGAGATCGGGGCACGGGGGGGGCGTCGGAGCACAGGGGGTTGGCATAGGAGCACGGGGGGAGCAGACAGGAGGACGGGGGAGCGGAGCACAGGACGGAGGGGACTACGGGACAGATCGGTGGCTTGGGGGGGCGATCGGTGGGGTGGGGGGGTCTCACATCAGGGTTTCCAGCCATGGCCGATGATATTGCAGCATCGGCCATGGCTGGATTGTAATATTTCACCAGTTTTTCAGGTGAAATATTACAAATCGCTCTAATTGGCAGTTTCACTTTCAACAGCCAATCAGAGCGATCGTAGCCACGGGGGGTGAAGCCACCCCCCCTGGGCTGAAGTACCACTCCCCCTGTCCCTGCAGATCGGGTGAAATTGGAGTTAACCCTTTCACCCGATCTGCAGGGACGCGATCATTCCATGACGCCACATAGGCGTCATGGGTCGGATTGGCACAGGTTTTCATGACGCCACATAGGCGTCATGGGTCGGGAAGGGGTTAAATAGGACCTGCTTGACAAAGTGAAGTAGACCAAAAAATCCCCAAAAGCTAGACATCATGCGGCCATCCAAAGAAATTCTGGAACAAATAAGAAACAAAGTAATTGAGATCTGTCAGTCTGGAAAAGGTTATAAAGCAATTTCTTTTTTAGTCTGCAGTGTGATTCCTATAAGTGTATCCTAAAAGTGTGAAGTTTACAGTAGAATTAAAACCTGAAAGATGTATACAGATTGTGCCCTGCTACCTGCCACCATCGCACTCTAACAAGCATCTCTATTCTTCCGACAGGTACTGTATATTCATCCACCCAGCTCTCCTGCTCTCCTGCTGTCTGTCTATGAAGTGCACATAGTACATCACCCAGCTTTGCACACAGACTTTCCTCTGCTCCTAGCATTCTCATGGTATGTTCCTCCACCCAGCTCTCCTGCTCTCCTGCTGTCTGTCTATGAAGTGCACATAGTACATCACCCAGCTTTGCACACAGACTTTCCTCTGCTCCTAGCATTCTCATGGTATGCCTTTCAGCTAACCCCAGCTTTACCTCACCCGTGTTATTTATGACCTTGTTTACTCTGGCTTGATTGTATGCATCTGGTCCACTCTTAATTCTCTGAAAAAGAGGAACAGAGACCACTCCTCTCTGCTTCACACCTGAACGCACTTAGTTTTACATATATTGCATAGCTAAAGTCTGCAATGACTTTAGTCTGCAGTGTGATTCCTATAAGTGTGTCCTAAAAGTGTGAAGTTTACAGTAGAATTAAAACCTGAATTGACCCTGAAGGGAACTGAAGGTAACTGGCCAGTCACTGTAAACAATGTTTCTGTTTATTTTCACTCTCACACCTATAATCCTTCACTTCATGCTACCTCCCCTAATCCCCACACCAAGTAAGGAACTGTTTATCTCTGCTTCAATCCTCCCCATCCATCTCACCTCCTCCTCAGAACTGTTCCTTAACCTACAATCCTCTGCCTCCAAACACAGACAGCCCCCTCATGCCCTCTCCTGCTGCCACCTGCTAACACTTTCTCTGCTCCTTCTCACTGCTGGTGATATCTCTCCAAATCCTGGTCCTCCTCATCACATTCCCACAGTCATTTCTACCTCCCATCCACGCTCTATCACAAACTTCCGTAACCTCTCTAACCTTATACCCATTCACCCAGCCCCCGCTTCCCCAGTCCCACTAACAGGAGCTCTGTGGAACGCTCGCTCTGTCTGCAACAAGCTTTCCTACATCCATGATCTTTTTGTTACTACCAAACTTTCCTTCCTTGCCATCACTGAAACCTGTCTCACCCCTTCTGACACAGCCGCCCCTGCTGCACTCTCTTACGGTGGCTTCTACCCTTCTCACACACCCCGCCCCAGCAGCAAACATGGTGGAGGAGTTGGTTTTCTCCTGTCAGATAACTGCTCCTTCACCCCAATCCCACTGCCACCCTCTGTTACCCTCCCTTCCTTTGAGGTGCACTCTATGCGCATCTACTCCCCCTTCAACCTCCAACTGGCTGTCATTTACTGCCCCCCAGGGCCAGTCACCACCTTCTTTGACCACTTCACCACTTGGCTACTTAATTTCCTTTCCGCGGACATCCCCACTATCATCATGGGTGACTTCAACATCCCCATTGACACTTTCCTCTCAGCTGCCACTAAACTTCTATCTCTCACTTCCTCCTTCGGCCTCAATCAATGGTCTTCTGCAGCCACTCACAAAGATGGTCACACACTGGACCTCATCTTCACCCACCTCTGCTCCTTATCTAACCTCTCTAACTCACCTCTTCCTCTCTCTGACCACAACCTTCTCACATTCTCTTCCCTCTCCACTCCATGTCTACAATCCCCACCCCACAAACTTTCACACCTTTGCAGAAATCTTAAACATCTTGACCTATATTCATTCTCTGAATCCCTCCTCCCTCTCACAGACATAAGTTCCTTACACAATGCGGATGATGCTGCTGCTCTATATAACACCACAATAGCTGTAGCTTTGGAATCTGCTGCCCCACTTACACATACCAAAGCTCACAAAATCAACAGACAGCCCTGGCACACCAGCCTGACCAAAGAACTGAGTCGAGCTTCCAGGGCTGCTGAGCGCAGTTGGAAAAGATCCCACTCCAAAGAGCACTTTATCGCATTCAAACAGTCCCTCACTACTTTCAAGACCACACTCGCCACAGCTAAACAAACCTACTTCTCATCTCTCATATCCTCCCTTTCTCACAACCCTAAACAGTTATTCAACACCTTCAATTCTCTCCTCCATCCCCCAGCACCTCCTCCCTCCCCACTTATCTCAGCTGGACTTTGCCTCATTTTTCAAGCAGGAGATTGAGAACATCAGAGACAGTTTTCGTCAACAACCCCCAGAGCCCTTCCTCCCGACTTCCCAGCCCTCCACCTCCAAAACCAACTTCTCCACCATTACAGAAGATCAACTCTCCACTCTACTCTCAAGATCGCATCTCACCATCTGTGCACTTGACCCACTTTCATCCCACTTCATCCCAAACCTCACCACAGTCTTCATCCCAACCCTAACCCATCTCTTCAACCTATCACTAACAACTGGTGTTTTCCCCTCAAGCTTTAAACATGCCTCCATCACACCTATCCTCAAAAAGCCCTCTCTCGACCCATCCTCTGTATCTAGCTATCGCCCTATATCACTTCTCCCTTATGCCTCCAAACTACTGGAACAACACATCTACCTTGAACTGTCCTCCCATCTCTCTTCTTGCTCCCTCTGACAGCTTACAATCTGGCTTCCGATCACACCATTCCACTGAAACTGCTCTAACTAAGGTCACCAATGACCTCTTAACTGCCAAGAGCAAGCGACACAACTCTGTCCTCCTCCTCCTCGACCTGTCAGCTGCCTTTAACACAGTGGACCATTCCCTATTATTACACACCCTCTCATCCCTTGGCATCACAGACTTGGCCCTATCCTGGATCTCCTCACACCTAACAGCGTCTCCCACTCACACACCACCTCCTCACCTCGCCCCCTATCTGTCGGAGTCCCACAAGGTTCAGTCCTTGGGCCCCTGCTCTTCTCCATTTACACCTTTGGCCTGGGACAGCTCATAGAATCTCATGGCATTCAGTATCACCTATATGCTGATGACACACAGATCTGTTATGGGCCTGGTGGTTAGAAGCACACAGAATGACCTGATGGTTAAACTGGAAATCGGGACAAGCTCTGGGGAGTGGGAGCTCTGCTGACCGCAAACCCTAATCCTATCACACAAACACTAGAAATAGCCGTGGAGCATACCTAACTCTCTCTAGATGCCTCTTCACAGCCTAAGAGCTAACTACCCCTAAAGATAGGAAATAAAGCCTTACCTTGCCTCAGAGAAATTCCCCAAAGGAAAAGGCAGCCCCCCACAAATACTGACGGTGAGTTAAGAGGAAAGTCACAAACACAGGAATGAAACAGGTATTAGCAAAGGAGGCCAGTCTTCACTAAATAGGCAGAGGATAGTAAAGGGATCTATGCGGTCAGCACAAAAAACTACAAAAACCACGCAGAGTGTGCAAAAAGCCCTCCACACCGACTCACGGTGTGGAGGTGCAACCCTGTGCCCCCAGAGCTTCCAGCTAGCAAGGAAATATCATGATAGCAAGCTGGACAGAACTTAGCATGTACTAAGAAATATATTCAGAATGCAATGAACAATAAATTAACTTGCAGGAACTTAGCTTCTGCTGGAACAGTCAGGTCATCAGAGAAATCCAAGAGAGATCTGAACCAGTACTGAGACATTGACAGCAGGCATGAGGTAACGATCTGAGTGGAGTTAAATAGAGAAGCCAGCCTAGCAATAAATGAGGGCAGCTGGGAAAGCCAACCTCAAGGATCAGCAGTACCACTCAAAGCCACCAGAGGGAGTCCAAAGACAGAACTCACTGAAGTACCATTCATGACCACAGGAGGGAGTCCAAGAACGGAATTCACAACACAGATCTACATCTCTGGACCAGATATCACCTCCCTACTAACCAGAATCCCTCAATGTCTGTCCGCTATTTCATCCTTCTTCTCCGCTAGATTTCTGAAACTTAACATGGACAAAACAGAATTCATCATCCTTCCCCCATCTCAAGCGACCCCCCCAACGAACCTATTCATTACAGTACATGGCTGCCCACTCTCCCCAGTCCCACAAGCTCGCTGCCTCGGGGTAATCCTTGATGCTGATCTCTCCTTCAAACCACATATCCAAGCCCTTTCCACTTCCTGCCGACTTCAACTCAAAAATATTTCACGAATCCATACATTCCTCAACCAAAAATCTGCAAAAACCCTAGTCCATGCCCTCATCATCTCTCGCCTTGACTACTGCAACCTCCTGCTCTGTGGCCTCCCCTCTAACACTCTCGCACCCCTCCAATCTATTCTAAACTCTGCTGCCCGACTAATCCACCTGTCCCCCTGCTATTCCCCGGCCTCTCCCCTCTGTCAATCCCTTTACTGGCTCCCCATTGCCCAGAGACTCCATTACAAAACCCTAACCATGACGTACAAAGCCATCCACAACCTGTCTCCTCCATACATCTGTGACCTCGTCTCCCGGTACTTACCTACACGCAACCTCCGATCCTCACAAGATCTCCGTGCAGCGTCAAGAACAAAGCGCGATACCATGGAGACCATAACGCTGCAGCGTCATGAAACAAGCGTAACACCATGGGAACCACAACGCGCTTTGTTCTTGACGCTGTTGCGTCATGGTTTCCATGGTACTGCGCGATCACTTCTATAGCCACGCCCTTCTACTTCCTGCATATGCGGTCACTGTTTCTCAGCTTCCTGTTGCCGCACGGACTCCTTTTGTCGCAGCACCCGCTCATTTCCTGTCCGGGTGCTTTTTAAACCCATGTGCACTTATTGTCCCTGCCCCCTGATGAAGATGTGATCGCCGAAACGCGCGTTGGGGTGGAAGCGCGCCTCCAGCACTACAGTCCTCCATGCGGTGGGTACCTTGCTTTAATAATATTATTATGTCTGTTTGATAGGTTATGGTACCTTAATTAGGATAGCAACACAGTGGCTCTGGTATTCACCTATCTTATATGCATACTGGCTATTGGCTCGGTTTTCCTGCCCGCAGTAGGATCTAGTTATTACTTTGTGGTTTATTTAGTTTTTTGCTATTTGATTTTCCTATTTTTGCTTATTTTTTCTACTCTGATAATATATAAGCCTGTAGGACTGTTATTTCTGGTGGCGCCTTTCCTGCTAACTCTTTAACAGTGATTTCTGTGCTGTTACTACCTTCCCTCCTTTCACCTGTTCTTAATATTGTTGTACTTTATCAATAAAGTTTATAGTATTTCTATTTATTGTGTGTGACCATTTTTCATCGCTTTCCTCTTTTTGTGTTCAGTGCTTATCGTGATGATAGGTCTTGTTGGTCCTTTTTCACCTATGGTACAGATTTCTGTCATATGATGAGTTATCATGGTGATTAGTCATATAAGTTGTTATCCCTTAGTTTTCCGTTGGTGGCGTAGTGGTTTGCGCATGCCCAAGGTCCCGAATCCACTGCACAGGGGAGTTAAAAGAGCGTGATGTGCACTATTTCATTGGTGATCGTGGGGGTGGCCATCTTCCTTTGGCCGCGCGTGCGCAGAAGCGGCGCTCTGCTGGCCGCGGCTTCAGGAAAATGGACGCGGGATGCCGCGCGTGCGCAGGTGGAGATCGCGGCGGCCATTTTCCTGAAGCCGAGATGCGAACTCTGCTTCAGGAAAATGGCCACAGCGATCTCCATCTGCGCACGCGCGGCATCCCGCGGCCATTTTCCTGAAGCCGCAGCCAGCAGAGCACCGCTTCTGCGCACGCGCGGCCAAAAGAAGATGGCCGCCCCCACGATCACCAATGAAATAGTGCACATCGCGCTCTTTTAACTCCCCTGTGCAGTGGATTCGGGACCTTGGGCATGCGCAAACCACTACGCCACCAACGGAAAACTAAGCAAGATCTGGGGGAAGACACCATGCCCTTTTGACCAGACCAGCCTGATTGACAGGCGAAAACGGCTACTTTGGTAACGTATTTTGGTAGCATAGGTGGGGAATCGGGGTCCACAAAATACACTGTTGTAATGCACAGCTCAGGCCCTATTTAACAGTATTTTTATCTCATACTGAAAAAACGAGGTGACAGGTGCCCTTTAATAATAAAGACCTTCATTTAAAAACGTAGTATATAGCACAGCCATGTAGTATGTTGCACAGCCACGTAGTATAATGCACAGCCACGTACTATATAGCACAGCCCATGCAATATATAACACAGCCCATGTAGTATATAGCACAACCCACGTAGTATATAGTACAGCACACGCAGTATATAACACTGCCCATGCAGTAGATAACACAGCCCATGTAGTATATAGCACAGCCCACGTAGTATATAGCACAGCCCACGTATTATAAAGCACAGCCCACGCAGTATATAACACAGCCCACGTGGTTTATAACACAGCTACATAATATATGGCACAGCCATGTAGTATATTGCACATCTACATAGTATATAGCACAGGCCACTAGCACAGCGACGTAGTATATAACACAGCCCATGCAGTATATAATACAGCCCATGCAGTATATAACACAGCCCATGTAGTATATAACACAGCCCACGTAGTATATAGCAATGTGAGCACAATATCCCTGTGAAAAAAGAATTAAAATAAAAAATAGTTGTATACTCACCTTCCGGCTGTACCCGGATCCACTCCAGGCCTTTAGCGATGCTCCTCGCGACACTCCTTTCCCAGTAATGCTTTGCGGCAATAACTTGTGATTAGTGTTGAGCGATACCGTCCGATACTTGAAAGTATCGGTATCGGAAAGTATCGGCCGATACCGGCAAAGTATCGGATCTAATCCGATACCGATACCCGATACCAATACAAGTCAATGGGACTCAAGTATCGGACAGTATTCCTGATGGTTCCCAGGGTCTGAAGGAGAGGAAACTCTCCTTCATGCCCTGGGATCCATATTAATGTGTAAAATAAAGAATTAAAATAAAAAATATTGCTATACTCACCTCTCCGACGCAGCCTGGACCTTACCGAGGGAACCGGCAGCGTTGTTTGCTTAAAATGCGCGCTTTTACTTCCTTCCGTGACGTCACGGCTTGTGATTGGTCGCGTGCCGCCCATGTGGCCGCGACGCGACCAATCACAGCAAGCCGTGACGTAATTTTCAGGTCCTCAATGCCTAATTCTAGGCATTCATGATTTTAAAATTACGTTCCGGCTTGTGATTGGTCGCGTCGCGGTCACATGGGCGACGCGACCAATCACAAGCCGTGACGTCACGGGAGGCAGGAGACGCGCGCATTTTTAAAATTACGTCACGGCTTGTGATTGGTTGCGTTCCGCCCATGTGACCGCGACGCGACCAATCACAGCAAGCCGTGACGTAATTTCAGGTCCTGATGCCTATTTCTGCATTCAGGACCTGAAATTACGTCACGGCTTGCTGTGATTGGTTTCGTCGCGGTCACATGGGCGGCACGCAACCAATCACAAGCCGTGACGTAATTTTAAAAATGCGCGCGTCTCCTGCCTCCCGTGACGTCACGGCTTGTGATTGGTCGCGTCGCCCATGTGACCGCGACGCGACCAATCACAAGCCGGAACGTAATTTTAAAATCATGAATGCCTAGAATTAGGCATTGAGGACCTGAATATTACGTCACGGCTTGCTGTGATTGGTCGCGTCGCGGCCACATGGGCGGCACGCGACCAATCACAAGCCGTGACGTCACGGAAGGAAGTAAAAGCGCGCATTTTAAGCAAACAACGCTGCCGGTTCCCTCGGTGAGGTCCAGGCTGCGTCGGAGAGGTGAGTATAGCAATATTTTTTATTTTAATTCTTTATTTTACACATTAATGTTGTTTCGATACTGATACCCGATACCACAAAAGTATCGGATCTCGGTATCGGAATTCCGATACCCGCAAGTATCGGCCGATACCAGATACTTGCGGTATCGGAATGCTCAACACTACTTGTGATCATGTAGCGGTCTTGCGAGACTGCTATATCATCTGGGGTCATTGTCGCAATGTATTCTTGGGACCGGAGCGTCGCGAGGAGCGGGAAAGGCTGCCGCGGACGCCGGAAGGTGAGAATATAATGATTTTTTTATTATTATTTTTTTAACATTATATGTTTTTACTATTGATGCTGCATAGGCAGCATCAATAGTAACAAGTTGGTCACACTTAGAGGGTTAATGGCAGCGTTAACGGACTGTGTTACACCACGTTATGCCGCGGTGTAATGCAGTCCATTTAACAAACTTCTAAAACTCTATGTGGGCGCTGACTGGAGGGGATTATGGAGGGGGCACTGACTGGAGGGGAGTAGGGAGGGGCCAATTCATGGCCGGACTGTGCCTATCGCTGATTGGTCGTGCCCAGCCATCCACGACCAATCAGCGACGCGGCATTTCCGCAACAGACAGACAAACAGACGGAAGTGAACCTTAGACAATTATATATATAGATCCCCTCTGTCACATATGCCCCTACCTGTATATAATAATGTCCCCACATTCCCTGTAAAAATATGCTGAGGACAAGACCTGCCCGGGTAAATCATAAGAAGATGGACAATTGTCCATCTGTTGTCTTTAGCTATATACTAGTTTCAAAAAACTGACAGTCACATCAAAATATAGACTAAGTGTGAACAGGTGCTGAGCCTAGCGTCACCAACTCATATACACTCAAACAAAAAAGGCAGCATTCTGTAGCGCCATAGCATGCAAATATGAAATATAAAAATTGAATTTCATCAATTTTCATATTTCATATTTGCATGCTATGGTGGTGCTACAGAATGCTGCCTTTTTTGTTTGAGTGTATAAGAGTTGGTGACTCTAGGTTCAGCACCTGTTCACACTTAGTCTATGTTTGGATGTGACGGTCAGGTTTTTTTAATTTATATTCATTGGCCTTCTGACCGAACACTCTGCCTTTTAGCCACAGGTGTTTTTAATCACAGCAGGACCACTACCCCTCCACAGAGATATGGATTTTAGTCTAACAGAGGATTTATGTTCCCATACAGATGAAGACTTTATTCTAGGAGAGGAAAGGCATTGCTAGGTCCTGGAAATGAGAAATGCCTTTACATGGCTTCCAGGTACACATGAATTGGCCAATTTATGCGCTAAGCTTTCTCAATTTTTCATCTTTCTAATGCAGTGATGCAATTCAATTTTCATATTTCATATTTGCATGCTATAGCACTACAGAGTGCTGCCTTTTTTGTTTTAGCTACAGTTAGGTCCATATATATTTGGACAGAGACAACATTTTTCTAATTTTGGTTATAGACATTACCACAATGAATTTTAAACATAACAATTCAGATACAGTTGAAGTTCAGACTTTCAGCTTTCATTTGAGGGTATCCACATTAAAATTGATTGATGAAGGGTTTAGGAGTTTCAGCTCCTTAACATGTGCCACCCTGTTTTTAAAGGGACCAAAAGTAATTGGACAATTGACTCCAAGGCTATTTCATGGACCGGTGTGGGCAATCCCTTCGCTATGTCATTCTCAATTAAGCAGATAAAAGGCCTGGAGTTGATTTGAGGTGTGGTGCTTGCATTTGGAAGGTTTTGCTGTGAAGTAAACATGCGGTCAAAGGAGCTCTCCATGCAAGTGAAACAAGCCATCCTTAAGCTGCGAAAACAGAAAAAACCCATCCGAGAAATTGCTACAATATTAGGAGTGGCAAAATCTACAGTTTGGTCCATCGTGAGAAAGAAAGAAAGCACTGGTAACTCATCAATGCAAAAAAATCTGGGCGCCCATTTTAGACAACAGTGGTGGATGATCGCAGAATAATCTCCATGGTGAAGAGAAACCCCTTCACAACAGCCAACCAAGTGACCAACACTCTCCAGGAGGTAGGCGTATCAATATCCAAATCTACCATAAAGAGAAGACTGCATGAAAGTAAATATAGAGGGTTCACTGCACGGTGCAAGCCACTCATAAGCATCAAGAATATAAAGGCTAGACTGGACTTTGCAAAAAACATCTAAAAAAGCCAGCACAGTTCTGGAAGAACATTCTTTGGACAGATGAAACCAAGATCAACCTCTACCAGAATGATGGAAAGAGAAAAGTATGGGGAAGGTGTGGTACAGCTCATGATCCAAAGCATACCACATCATCTGTAAAACACGGCGGAGGCAGTGTGATGGCTTGGGCATGCATGGCTGCCAGTGGCACAGGGTCACTAGTGTTTATTGATGATGTGACACAGGACAGAAGCAGCCGAATGAATTCTGAGGTATTCAGAGACATACTGTGTGCTCAGATCCAGCCAAATGCAGCCAAACTGATTGGTCGTCATTTCATACTACAGAAGGACAATGACCCAAAACATAAAGACAAAGCCACCCAGGAGTTTATTAAAGCAAAGAAGTGGAATATTCTTGAATGGCAAAGTCAGTCACCTGATCTCAACCCAATTGAGCATACATTTCACTTGTTAAAGACTAAACTTCAGACAGAAAGGCCCACAAACAAACAGCAACTGAAAACCACCACAGTGAAGGCCTGGCAGAGCATCAAAAAGGAGGAAACACAGCATCTGGTGATGTCCATGAGTTCAAGACTTCAGGCAGTCATTGCCAACAAAGGGTTTTCAACCAAGTACTAGAAATGAACATTTTATTTAAAATTATTGAATCTGTCCAATTACTTTTGGTCCCTTTAAAAACAGGGTGGCACATTTTAAGGAGCTGAAACTCCTAAACCCTTCATCCAATTTTAAGGTGGATACCCTCAAATGAAAGCTGAAAGTCTGAACTTCAACTGCATCTGAATTGTTTTGTTTAAAATTCATTGTGGTAATGTCTATAACCAAAATTAGAAAAATGTTGTCTCTGTCCAAATATATATGGACCTAACTGTATATACTGACATGGTTAATTACAATGTCAGGAAATAGCCACAAACTGCTAGGAGAAAGTATTCAAGTGACCCTTTGTCCTGGCTGCAGCCGCTGCCCGTAGGGGTCTGGATACTAACACTGATATAATATCAGTGCAGGTGCACAGCACTTTAAAGCCCCTTGCAGCCAGCGTGCACACGGATGTATGCTGGGATGCATGTGCCTAGAGTGGTGACGTCATAGTTACTGCGTCAGCACTTGCATCCTGCATGCACATGTGCAGGATGAGGGTAGGGGACGTGGCCAAATGGAAGCGCATCCGGATAGATTTAAATATCAGATGGCGGCTGTCACTCACTATACCTGTTTCCATCCCTGAGCCACGCAGTATGTAAATAAAATTATTATTAATATTATTGGGTTATAAAATTGAAAAGTAGTGCAAAGTCCAGTCTTATTGTTGCCAACACTTTTCATGACATTGGGTATTCGTGATGCCCGTGAGTTTCACTTAAAAAATTGACCATTAACCCTAAACTCTTCTAACAACCCGTCCCCCACACTCTTTTAACCCATACCCCAATAACTACTCATCAAACATTTGTTTGGATAAATTGGCCACAGCAGCCTTTTTTATTAACACTCAAACATAACAGTTTTAATTTCTTAACATTAAATCCCAGGGAAGGCGGTCCTCGAAGCCCCAACAATTAACCAACTCATGTCCAATCTGCATAATTTGGCCTCCAGGTCGTGTCTTTGCCTCTAGCCGCTAGGCACCAGCTCAGAGACGCTTAAAGGACTCGTCCGGCCAATATCCGCCAGAATCCCACGGCCCCAGTCATCTCGACTGTATAACAACCAATTTCCTTTCCATTTTCTAAACCACACCAGGGGGAGTCCAGGATCTTAAAAATCCCCCCTTCCAAGCCGCCATTTCTTAGCACCACCAACTTCGATGACCTCTTTCCCCCTGCCACCAACGCAAATGTCCTGACACCTCAGACATTTGTGTCCCGCCACACTAGCAGCCCTTTCTCGATACCCTCTTGCACCGCTAGACACCACAAGTCCAAGCCAATGGCATTCAAGTGGATACCATCCTTCCTCCAATACTCGCCCGTTCCCGACTCCAAATCCACATGGCGAATCACGAGAGCCCCATTCCGAACCATAAAACGGGAAACCGCCCTGTTAACCTTTATTCTGGCGCTGTTTAAACCTTGCACCGAACGCGCCCCATACCACACTTTCCTGGGAACGATATCAGACCAGATCACCAACAAACGCGGAAACATAGCCCATAGCCTCAAGACATCAAACTTGGTGTCATTGATCAACTCCCTACAGGGGCGTTTTCCCAGATCATTGCCCCCCAAATGGGTCACCAACAAATCTGGCGCCCGGTCCAAATGGCCAAACTTGTGAAATTCTGGCAGTAGCTGCTTCCAGGACATTCCCCGTTTTCCGATCCATCGTATGATTGCCGAATTCTTCTCCACACCAAGCTGCCTCCCTTCAGGGCGAACGTCCGTGCACAGTGCCGCCCAAAATACAAACGAGTGACCCATAATCCACGTAAGTAATGGCCTCGTCCCTGAAAAGAAAAAAGACAACACCAAAACCAAAATAACGGCAAAGCACCATCCCGATCAAATTATCTCTCAATTCACAACACCCTTCAGACCAAGGACGGGCGAATATATGACCTGAACCTCGCGGATTCCCAACGGCCGATTCTTCACACCACGTCCTCCCCTAAACCCCGTCTAGCTGCTTCGGTAGCTGCCCCTATTCTAATTGAATGCCCCGTAAAATTCTCAGCCGAAATACCCCCTCGCGTCAAGCAGCGCTTAAATATCGTAAGAAACTGATACCGAGATAAGAACGAACCATCCTCGTGCGATAACAATGGCTCATCATCGCAGAACAAACCCTTTGAAAATTGCTTAAAACATAATACGGGGCATAACAGAGAACCAGCAACTTCAAAAAGCACAATTTTACAACCTTTCCCCACCAAATCCGTTTTAGACCGACGCAACCAGAGCACCAACCTATCCCTGTGCATAGCCACATCACGGCCCAGCAACCCCCCTTTTTGATGCCTCGAGGGGCTGACCAACTCGCCCAACTTAAATGCTCCAAAAAATGCCAGAGCAAATGCTAGCTTGAACAGGATAACCTCCGTTTGGTTAGAACAAACCCCCGGCAAATGTTCGCCTAAACTCAATAAAATGTCATAAGACACAGGGCGACGTCTATCCAAAATTCTCCAACCTTTACGCCACCCCTTCATCACCTGAAGGACCATAAACGATTTAGTTACATCACGTAACCCCCTAAATTTAAATCCAAATGCCAAACCAGACAAGAAATGATTAACTTTAGAGACCGACCACCCCGAATCCCATTTATGTCCAAGGAGCAACAGCAATTTTTCGTCATCCTGCACACCCATCCCCATTGACGACCCTCAATCCACCCAAGTATCCCACGCCTTAACGTAGTGCAACCAAGTCCCTGACGCCAGGGATCTAGACAATAACCCTCTTACTGCCCCAACGGAAGATTCCACAAGTCCTCTGAGCATGACACTCGCTTGAGATCCACTTGAGGCACGACATCCGGAACCCGATCCCACTGTGAACAAGAAAGAGCATAAAAAACCAGCAAGTTGTTAACCAGCCGAAATTCAGCAGTGACCCATAAGTTACACAGTAAACCTATCCAGACCCCATGTTGTAACACTCTTAGCAATGCTGGATCCGCAGATGACAGTGAATTTATGGCTCTCACAGCCCCTTCTGATTCACAACCAAAACAAATCTTCGTGTTACGAACCTCTATTCCCCACAAAGATAATGCAACTGCAATGGGGAACACCAAACACAGCAACTGATTAGAACATAAACGGTTGTTGACCCATAACGGTGACCACTGACACGCTAGCCAACTCTCTTTGAAAATTAAACTAAAACCGTGCTCGCCAACCGGACCGATCATGAATCCCAAGTCCTCTGCAGGCACCACCGGTGCAATCCATAATGACCTCCCATTGTATGAGTCCAGGAAAAGCATCCATACTTTCAGGTCATCTTTCAAAGCCTTCCGAAGCCTGATAAAATGTGACGGGGCCCGAACACCCGCCGTAGCCAAAGACAACCTGCGACAAAAACCCTACCCATTGGCATGATACGGCACGCAAAATTCAACTTCCCCAGCAGTGATTGAATTTGAGAAAGAACTGCACACACTATGGCGCTCACCACAACAAGGGGGGAGGGGGGGGAACCAACAGTTGGTGACAGGAAGAACGCCGAAGGCGTCCCTAGTAACCGCAAGGATAAAAAGATGACGTCACTTCTTAGGCACCTACAAGCCGGCGCCAGCGGCCATCTTTTTTTCCTCGCGGTTACCAGGGACGCCTTCGGCCGGGGCTCCCAGGTTCCGTGTCAGCTGCAGAGTCCTTCTCCATTCCCCCGCCCTTCATGGACGCCACATCTTACCTCAAGCGGACGCCAGATCGGGGTTCACGTAGGACGCTGGAGGGGTACAGCAATCACAGCTAGGTAAGCACCTTTTGTACAGCTGACATAGGCATACACATCTATGGCATTAGATTCTTTTAGCAGTTACAGCAGGTCTGTGTATATATTAGCGATATAGGTACAATCCATCGCGTACTATTACAGCCTCCCGCTGCAAATTACTACAGAGCACGCACCCCTGAGTGCGGTCCACCATATCCGCATTGTGATATTTTAGTGATTGAATTTCACACAACGTTACCTTTCTCAGCCCATAGACTCTCTTCACCTCCATTCTCATACCAATCAATTTGTCATCAGGCAACCGGCATTCCATTGCAACCGTATCAATCTCAATGCCCAAAAAACTCAGTGATGTTACCGGACCCACTGTCTTGTTCGCCGCCAACGGAACGCCAAACTTTTTTGACACACTCTCCATCGAGTGAAGTAAAATTGAACAGTCTGCGGAGTGTGCTGGACCAACAAACAAGAAATCATCAAGATAATGGATGCAGGACCGGAGTCCGGACACATCCTTTACCGTTCATTCTAAAAATGTGCTGAACATTTCAAAATACGCACAAGACAGAGAACACCCCATCGGCAGACAACGATCAACGTAAAAACCCCCGTTCCAGAAACACCCTAGAAAATGCAATCTAGATTGACAGGTAGCAAACAAAACGCGGCCTCGATATCGGTCTAAGCCAACAAAGCTCCCTACCCACAGTGTCTAACCCAATCCATAGTCGTGTCGAATGACGTATAAAGAACCGAGCACAGCTGTGGGTCAATTCCATCATTAACCGACAAACCTTTTGGGAACGAAAGATGGTGAATCAACCTAAATTTGTTAACCTCCTTTTTGGGAACTACCCCCAATGGGGAAACTCTCAAATCCTCAACGGGGAGAGACTGAAATGGACCAGCCATTCTCCCGAGCGACACTTCCTTATTCAGTTTCTCCGTAACCACTTCAGGAAATTCGTCGGCCGATTTTAAATTCTTTTTTGACCACTGCACCTTAATGTCCACAAAAAGTATTGAAAAACCATCCCTAAAACCCTTCTGTAAGGTCGACGCCGCCTTTTTGTCCGGGTATCCACTTAGAAATTGTTCCATCTCTGCTAGACGCACTGGCGTCACTCCTTTTGTCAAACCCGTCTGACCCCTTTTGCTTCCCTTCTCTAAAACATCTTGTGCCACGTGAGTACCTCCACATGATGAACATTCATGCTTAAATGTGCACTTTGCCCCAAATCTACAAGTCCCTATGTTAAAGGCGAAACACAGACCCTTTTGCATGACCACCGAGTGCCCTGACTGTCCTGAACCCCCGGTGCCCCAAAGAAATGACTGAGATCCCTGACCCGACCTGACTGGCACTGTTACCCTCATCCATAAGGAAATATCCTTATGATCCCAATGGATATTTGGACGTACCGCTAGTGTTGAGCATTCCGATACCGCAAGTATCGGGTATCGGCCGATACTTGCGGGTATCGGAATTCCGATACCGAGATCCGATACTTTTGTGGTATCGGGTATCGGTATCGAAACAACATTAATGTAAAAATGTGTAAAAGAGAGAATTAAAATAAAAAATATTGCTATACTCACCTCTCCGACGCAGCCTGCACCTTACCGAGGGAAGCGGCAGCGTTCTTTGTTTAAAATTTGCGCTTTTCTTTCCTTACGTGAAGTCCCGGCTTGTGATTGGTCGCATGCCGCCCATGTGGCGGCGACGCAACCAATCACAGCAAGCCGTGACGTAATTTCAGGTCATTCAGTATTTTAAAATTACGCTCCGGCTTTGTGATTGGTTGCGCCGCAGTCACATGGGCGACGCAACCAATCACAGCAAGCCGTGACGTAATTTCAGGTCCTTAAGGATTTTAAAATTACGTCCCGGCTTTGTGATTGGTTGCGTCGCAGTCACATGTGCGACGCAACCAATCACAAGCCGTGACGTCACGGGAGGCTGGACACGCGCGCATTTTAAAATGGGCGCGTGTCCAGCCTCCCGTGACGTCCCGGCTTGTGATTGGTTGCGGCGCGGTCAACCAATCACAAGCCGGGAGGCTGGACACGCGCGCATTTTAAAATGGGCGCATGTCCAGCCTCCTGTGACGTCCCGGCTTGTGATTGGTTGCGGCGCGGTCAACCAATCACAAGCCGGGAGGCTGGACACGCGCGCATTTTAAAATGGCTTCCCGGCTTGTGATTGGTTGACCGCGCCGCAACCAATCACAAGCCGGGACGTCACGGGAGGCTGGACACGCGCGCATTTTAAAATGGGCGCGTGTCCAGCCTCCCGTGACGTCCCGGCTTGTGATTGGTTGCGGCGCGGTCAACCAATCACAAGCCGGGAGGCTGGACACGCGCGCATTTTAAAATGGCTTCCCGGCTTGTGATTGGTTGACCGCGCCGCAACCAATCACAAGCCGGGACGTCACGGGAGGCTGGACACGCGCGCATTTTAAAATGGGAGCGTGTCCAGCCTCCCGTGACGTCCCGGCTTGTGATTGGTTGCGGCGCGGTCAACCAATCACAAGCCGGGAGGCTGGACACGCGCGCATTTTAAAATGGGCGCGTGTCCAGCCTCCTGTGACGTCCCGGCTTGTGATTGGTTGCGGCGCGGTCAACCAATCACAAGCCGGGAAGCCATTTTAAAATGCGCGCGTGTCCAGCCTCCCGGCTTGTGATTGGTTGACCGCGCCGCAACCAATCACAAGCCGGGACGTCACAGGAGGCTGGACACGCGCCCATTTTAAAATGCGCGCGTGTCCAGCCTCCCGGCTTGTGATTGGTTGACCGCGCCGCAACCAATCACAAGCCGGGACGTCACGGGAGGCTGGACACGCGCCCATTTTAAAATGCGCACGTGTCCAGCCTCCCGTGACGTCACGGCTTGTGATTGGTTGCGTCGCCCATGTGACTGCGACGCAACCAATCACAAAGCCGGGACGTAATTTTAAAATCCTTAAGGACCTGAAATTACGTCACGGCTTGCTGTGATTGGTTGCGTCGCCCATGTGACTGCGACGCAACCAATCACAAAGCCGGAGCGTAATTTTTAAATACTGAATGACCTGAAATTACGTCACGGCTTGCTGTGATTGGTTGCGTCGCCGCCACATGGGCGGCATGCGACCAATCACAAGCCAGGACTTCACGAAAGGAAAGAAAAGCGCAAATTTTAAACAAAGAACGCTGCCGCTTCCCTCGGTAAGGTGCAGGCTGCGTCGGAGAGGTGAGTATAGCAATATTTTTTATTTTAATTCTTTCTTTTACACATTAATATGGATCCCAGGGCCTGAAGGAGAGTTTCCTCTCCTTCAGACCCTGAGAACCATCAGGAATACCGTCCGATACTTGAGTCCCATTGACTTGTATTGGTATCGGGTATCGGTATCGGATTGGATCCGATACTTTGCCGGTATCGGCCGATACTTTCCGATACCGATACTTTCAAGTATCGGACGGTATCGCTCAACACTACGTACCGCTTTACGTTGCCGAAATTGTTTGTTGTATCTAATCCACCCTTCACCCCCATAAACCCTGTATGCCTCACCAATGATGTCCAACTAACAGAACAGGGGGGCACAAGTCTCTGGTGATTTTTCCCCTATCACACTGGCAAAAATTGCAAAAGCCTGTAGCCAGTTAGAGAAAGTATGTGGGATCAACCAAAACCTTCTCCTCTCCTCATCCTCCTTCTTGAAATCGTCCCTACCGGCTTTATCCAAATTGAAACGCTCTAACGGGAGCAGTGAAAATATTTCGACGTACTCCCCTTTCCATATTTTTTCTTTCACCTTGAGTTTCAGATGGGCCCCTAAAGGCCCCTCAAAACACACGTACATGGAGCGGCCCCCAGATGCAGGACAGTGGGGTACTTGGCTCCGGGTCTCTCGGTTCTGAGGAGGTCACGGTGGCCCGACCCGGTCCGTGGTCCTACTAAGGGGCGCCCAATAAAAGGTGTAGGTGGTGGTGTAGGTCGCAGTAAATAATGAGGACACAGGGTTGCAGTCTCTTTACCTCTTTACTGAAGGCTTCGGCATCCACAATCCAGAGCACTGCTAACAGGGCTGGCTGAGACCGGCCGGTCCGAAGGCACATCCAGAGTTCCCTTTGCAGGTGGAAATCAGTGCCTACCTACTAGTGCCTGGGTGTTGTAGTACTTCCCTGCTGAGCACCACGGGATAGTCCTCACAACTGTCATGTATGTTTCTGTTCTTTCTCTCCGTCCCCCAGATGATATGGCTAGGACGCACCCGTATGAAGGGGTAGGCCTGGAGATATTTTATAGGGACCCTAGAGATGCCCCTCTCCCACAATTGCCTCCATTGTCTTCATTAGGTGATTAAGGTGAGGCAGCCAACCTAAAATTAACTGCCCTGCCGTTGGTTTGAAGTAATGCGTAGAGCCCAATACTTCCTCGGCGTTCCGGCCACCGGCTACGCGCCTCAGTAGGATGTTGCCGATCTCGGGGCACGACTCCTACTGGTTCTATTGCCTTTGTGCTGTGATCTCGTTTCTCACTTCTCCACAATATACTTCGCTTCATGTCCTTTCTTAGGATACCGCCGCAATGAAGTGCAGGCGCGGTTCCGTAATGATCTGTCCTGTTTGCTAGGCCACTGTCAGGATCCCACCCCTGACAGGGACCCCACTGGATCTTCCTAAGTAACGCTCTTCTCTCACTAGGCAAAACCCAGTCAGCTTCTCTCTAACTTCCTATCCAACCCCCAGTTTTACCAGAGTGTGAGGATTGGCCTAATACATAGAACCCTTTGCTCCCCCTGGTGGCCGGAGTGTGAAGTGTAATGTGTGACTGTGATACCTGGTCAGGTGAACTCCTTTAGTGCCATCAAACGTACCATCACTCCCCTTAGCGGCAGAGCGACAATACTGCAACGACCAGGACTCTGGGGCACTGCACTCTCCCCCGGTTAAATCCAGTACTCCCGGACTGGGAAAGAAGAACAACAATACATGTTAGCAAAAGACATACAAAATTTTGAAATGCAATAAACAAGTAAATTTAACAGTGCTTCCCTTTATGGGAGGTGAGGACACTTGAACGTTACAAACAAAAACATATTTACATAGTGCTTAAGATTTTAAATAACATTTATTAAATAACTGACTATAAATAACCATCATTACCCAGCCGGGTATTCTATCTACTAAGTGCAAATTCTTAACAATAATTTAACTTTTCCTTTAAGGGCGTAAGGCAGGTACCCACTAAAGGCATACTACAAGACTAAAAATGCAAATCAACATTTTCCTGAGCTCTCTTTTTATCGTATGCAGGACTCTCTTGTCTACCCCCATGGGCCTACTGCATCTTTTCTTGGCTCTCTATTATTAGTTCCGATAGTCACTTTAACTTCAATTTTATTCACATATCATTATAAACATTTCTACTCCTTATCACTATCTTTCTATCTACATACTACTATGTAACACATTATCACTATCTAAATTTCTTAAAGCAACATTATATCTCGGCTAATTGCAACAATGAACATTTCCTTTAAGAGGGACATCTCAAGTCTCTTTGAGGTAGTGCAGCTCTCAAGCTGCAAGTCTGCGGTAAACAAAAACTTATGCGCTGAATCCAGGAACAGTCTCTTCAAAAAGTTCTTTTCTTTGTAAAACCAGTAGGGGGCACCTTTAAGAAGGTGCAACTATTTACAGCAACAGTTTGTGAATCATTCACCGTCCATGATTTGGCAGTCTTTGATAAACGTGGAAAACTTGTGCAAAAACATAAAACAATAGGGATCCCGGGAAAACAAAGGGATCCCTTTAAGGACTAACCCTGGTCGGGTTTAAAGCAGCAAGGAAATCACACAGTTAAATATTTACAGTTTCGTTGTTCCAAGGTTTATCCTCATAGTAGGTTGCAAGACACCAGCCGGTAGCGAACACTTCCTGACCGGGGAAGCTCCGGTTCCCTGTTCTCGGCTGATGCGGTGTCAGTATCAGTGGTTCGTCTCTCAGGTACGGTCAGGTCACCCGGTGTCTGGATTCGAATGTCAGCTTTGGTTGCAAGTTCAGTAGCAGCAATAATGCACACAGTGGTGATAGTAGTAGAATTTGTCAGGTCAGAGTTAGACGTAGACAGAGCAGCAGGTGGCGCCACTGCAGGCTCGCATCGTTGGACGTTCCAAGCGCACCATCCTTGCGCACTCCGATGGGAGGTGTAGGTCACCTGGTCTCCTTTACATAGTAGTGGATCGTCACATCTGTTACGGAACGGGTTCTTCACATTGTAGCTGGTAAAGAAGATTTCAGTCGGCAGTCCCGGTTCTTGTATAGAGCCCTAACCCCTTTTCGGGTGAAAGGCTAGTACAGTCCCCTGTTTAACCAAGTTTCTCTTGCCACGTTCAGTCTTTGAGTTTTGTACTTTTGGTGGGTCACTTTGTTCAGTCTCTTTTCGGTTTTTCCAGTGTAAGATTAAGCAGTGTTTATATTGTTCCCAGGTGAGTACAGCAATGCTGAGGCCCTCCTGCCTGGCCCCGTCTGGCCCAATCCTCGGGGTATCCCATTGGAAGATCACCCCCTCTGCGCTCACATCTAGCGGTTCTCCCATAGTTGTCGGTAACGGAGGCACCAGCTTCTCCATAGTATCGGGGGTTACCACTACCAGCTCAGCAGCGAGGAATTGGTCACTGTCGGGACGGGGAGCGGTCACGGGAGCAGGATCAGTGGGGAGAGCAGGGGAGCTTTCCATACCTGTGTCTGATGTGGTTCCATCGATGCCGATCAGTTCCACTGACAAGGACACTGGAGTCGCCAGCGGCCCGGACTGCGGTTCTTCCAAGGCGTGCCTCCGGCACGGCTCCGACTTCCATTGTTTCGCATCTGCTGGCTCCGTGTTCAGGATAGGTTGACTCGGCTCCCCCGCCTGCGGCTCCAAGAAGTCCAGATCCTCCAGCTGCGGTGGGTTCGGATCCGCCTCCGGTTGTTGGGGATAGTCCGGGATCACTTTGTCATTGTTCAGGTACTCGCTGGTCACCCTCGCTGTTTCGCAGTCAGCAGCTGCACATGCACGAGGCTCCACCATTTTCCCAGGGTGGGGCTCCTTCTTGTCTTGCTTCCCGCCGTTGCAAATCAGGGGGCGGTTCTCCTCTGCTTCGGGGCAGGTCGTCATCTTGTAGCAATAATCGGAGGGGGCGGTCGCCACTTTTGGCGCCGCTTTGATAGTCTCCTCCCATGGCACGCCCTTCTTCTTCTTCTTCGCTCCTCGTGGCACTGTAATGGCGGCGATTTTGGTGGGAATTTTTGGGCGGCAAATAGCAATACACAGTCTTTGCAATAAATCATGGTTCAAGCACAATTAAATCACAGTTCCAAGGCACACATGACCTGATTCTTCAGGCTTAAGTAGATCCTGTTCGTGATGCCAAGTTGGAGCGGCCCCCAGACGCAGGACAGCGGGGTACTCGGCTCCGGGTCTCTCGGTTCTGAGGATGTCACGGTGGCCCGACCCGGTGCGTGGTCCTACTAAGGGGCGCCCAATAAAAGGTGTAGGTGGTGGTGTAGGTCGCAGTAAATAACAAGGACACAGGGTTGCAGTCTCTTTACCTCTTTACTGAAGGCTTCGGCATCCACAATTCAGAGCACTGCTAACAGTGCTGGCTGAGACCGGCCGGTCCGAAGGCACATCCAGAGTTCCCTTTGCAGGTGGAAATCAGTGCCTACCTACTAGCGCCTGGGTGTTGTAGTACTTCCCTGCTGAGCACCACGGGATAGTCCTCACAATTGTCGTGTATGTTTCTGTTCTTTCTCTCCATCCCCCAGATGATATGGCTAGGATGCACCCGTATGACGGGGTAGGCCTGGAATTATTTTATAGGGACCCTAGAGACGCCCCTCTCCCACAATTGCCTCCGTTGTCTTCATTAGGTGATTAAGGTGAGGCAGCCAACCTAAAATTAACTGCCCTGCCGTTGGTTTGAAGTAATGCGTAGAGCCCAATACTTCCTCGGCGTTCCGGCCACCGGCTACGCGCCTCAGTAGGATGTTGCCGATCTCGGGGCACGACTCCTACTGGTTTTATCGCCTTTGTGCTGTGATCTCGTTTCTCACTTCTCCACAATATACTTCGCTTCGTGTCCTTTCTTAGGATACCGCCGCAATGAAGTGCAGGCGCGGTTCCGTAATGATCTGTCCTGTTCGCTAGGCCACTGTCAGGATCCCACCCCTGACAGGGACCCCACTGGATCTTCCTAAGTAACGCTCTTCTCTCACTAGGCAAAACCCAGTCAGCTTCTCTCTAACTTCCTATCCAACCCCCAGTTTTACCAGAGTGTGAGGAGTGGCCTAATACATAGAACCCTTTGCTCCCCCTGGTGGCTGGAGTGTGAAGTGTAATGTGTGACTGTGATACCTGGTCAGGTGAACTCCTTTAGTGCCATCAGACGTACCATCACTCCCCTTAGCGGCAGAGCGACAATACTGCAACGACCAGGACTCTGGGGCGCTGCATACACCTCCCCTTTTGCCGCATCATCTACCCGTGCATAATCTTCCCTATCCTTGTCCCCGCTCTCCGCTGCCTCCCATCGATGTTACCCCAGTAACCACTGGAGCCCCCTGGGAGGAACTAGATCCTGACCTAAAAGAGTCCCTAACCCCATCAGCCTCCAGAACCCCCCTATCCCGGGCGTTACCCAGCCACGCTGACAGCGGCGACGGTTCAGTCTGTCTACCCCTCGTCTCCCAAAGCTGGAACAAATCCTTCAACCCCTGCATTTAAATACCCGCACCAAAACTAACCCCCCTACAGAAACCTCCCCTCTTCCCGTATCAACATGAGGAGCTAGTGATGGCAATAAAGAAGGAAAAATAGCACTCTCACCTAGCTGCCTGGGTGCTGTGTTCCCAGCAGCCGCCGATCCGGCATCCAGATGCAGTCCTTCCGTTTGTGATCCTCCTTGGCGGTGTGGGCTCGCGGTTCCATGAGCCTCCGTCAGCCAGTCTTGTGAGAACGTCGCGCTGGTGGGTCCCATGGAGTGGTCCCGTTAGCGATGGGACCCCGCGGCGGTTCATGGCGCGCAGCAGGCCGACCCTGCTCAGTCGACCTGCCACAGATCGTCACGTCGCCCCCCTCTGTTATCCGTCCCACCTGCCACTTCAGGAGCCCAAATCGCCCCCGCACGTATCCCCTACCGGCTGGATCCCAAGGGGTCTGGAAGAGCTGCAGCGCCTGATGAGCTGTATGCCATATCAGCAGCAGCAGCCAGCTAAGCCGGCACCCATCACTGACTGCTCTGCGCTCTGGGGCCTGTGCTGCCGCCGCCTGTATGCTTTCCACACTGCGCCGAGCGGAGGCCCGGATGGATGGGCTCCCAGCCACTCCCGTACCTGGCTCCTGCTCCCTCGAAGTCTCCGGTAAGTGGGCGGACCTCCCCGCCATGATGAAAGTGGAGGCACCCGCCGTGCAGGCCCCCGCCCGCTCCTCTGCGCCGACCTTCGCTGCTGAGCCGGGCCCGTTCCCGGCTGGGTACCCGCCGCTCCTCCGCCATGTTCCTGGGGTGCAGTAGTCGCTTTGGATGAAGGGGAGGCTGACACCTCCCCCTGTTGCAGGCCCCACCAAGTCATGGGATTCCTTCCGGCTCCCTGGCAGCGCCCGCTATAGTTGCAGCCTGCTGCTGTAGCCGGAGGGTCCCCTGTGGGGCTCTTCATATGGCGCCGGCCCCGGGGGTAACCTCGGGGCTCAGCCGCTCCGGAGGCCGAGACCTCCGAGGCCGGCGGCCCTCAGTTAGTGAACAAGACGACCCGGTTCCCCCCTTCGGAAGCAGGCCTTGCAAGGACGCCTGCAGCCAGCCTGCTCCCCTGGTTCTAGCCGCATCCCTGAGGTGCTACAAAATCGCCTCAACCTCCATTGTATGTACCCCACATAGCTTGTTCTATTGCTAAGAGGGCACCAAAATGGTTGCTCCTCTAAGATGGGTGCCCCTTTTTATAATCGTCCCCCCCTGTCGCCCCCTTTTTCTCACCTACTTCGCCTCCTAACCAATCCGTGAGCCCCGATTCAAATCAAAATGCCTCTTCATTCTACATTATTACCCCCTCCCTTCTATTCACTCCCTATAGGCCCACTCAACCCTGTCATGTTGTCCTCCTTTAAAGGCCTGCGGCCCTGTACGTCCTTACTTAGCAGGTTGTGCAGATTTCAAAGCTGTTTACAAAAAATCTAGCAAAATATTTGATAATGCACCTAATTTACCAAAACTGCTATTTTCTTTCAAAATCCCCCAAAAGGCCTGCCAATAATCACATATTCTACTAAAATCCACATGTGGAATAATCTCACTAGTCACTTACAAAATTCTGTGTGTTTGTATTAAATATAATGCCCTCAGTGGGAAAAACAAGAAAATCTTGTAGTCACTTTACCTTTTAATGGCTAACAAAAATAAAAGAAATGATGTTACAAAGCAAGCCTACGGGTCTTCTTAGGTCCCTTCCTCAGGCATGGTATAACAAAGTTTCTGAAGAAACACAAATATATGCACAAACAGTAAAAAAAAAGGGGGCACGGTATAATAAATGAACCTTTAAATAAACAAACTAAGCTCAGAGACTGAATCCTTAATTGAATTAGATTAGCGGTGTTAATATTTTATAGTCCCAATATCCAAGTAAGATCAGAGGCCTGGTGCCCTCAATGTCTTTGGAGCAGATTCTTCAGATTCTGTAGTGCGTCATAAATCTTTCTGACAGATTAAGTTTTTGTGATTTAAAATTGCCTTTTAATATAACAACTTTCATATTGTTTATGTGGTGTCCTGGACTACACATGTTACTACTTGAATCACAGTCAGACGCCTCTCATACAGCCAAACCAGATCTCACACTTTGCATTGATGAGGGGCAGTTCCTCGAAACACAGTGTCTGCAAATTAAGATTCTGGTTTGGCTTTTATCCTAAGTCATGTGACAAGATTCGTTAACGGGTCGACATTGACTTTTAGGATTGCTACTTCCAATAGGTGGCACTAGAGTTCTAGTCCTCTTCCTCTCTGAAGAGACTATTTGCATATTTCCCAGAGGAGCATTGTGGCTTTGAGTCTCCTCACCTCGGCATGCTTAACATGTCACTCTCTGCAAGGAGAAATGTTACTACTTGGGACCTGGAATACAGAAATGTTTGGCCACCGGTAAATGGGTTTTTTAATCTGCAATTGTGTGGCGATGAGACCTCATCCTTGCTTTGTACTAGACATAAGCATTGCTGTTTTAAGATTGTGTTATGCTGCCACCTACTGCATAATTTGATTTTAGTTTTTAGGTTTTACATCTTATTTTTTGTTTTTGTACTATACATAAACTTTAAGGTTCATTAGAATCTTATTTTTTTCTTTCCATTTTAGTTTTTATTTTGACACTGTAACTCAATTTTGTACATTCAAATCCTCCTGTTAACGCGAATATTACAACAAAACTTAATTTGCAGAGGTTATTATCTACAAATTGAATGTCTTTGATTATGCTGAAGGATCTCTGCAGTCCCCCGAGCATAAAAAAAGTGAGATCTAAAAAATAAAATAAATTCTTTCACACAATCGATCACCTGTCCAGTCACTGCTTTTGCTCCCTACCTGCTGTCCAGTCCTCTCACTGCAGACCTGTACTTCAGGCTTTTATGAGGCTTTGTTGGTTCTGTGCATGCCATGACTAGTGTTGAGTAGTGTTGAGCATTCCGATACCGCAAGTATCGGGTATCGGCCGATACTTGCGGGTATCGGAATTCCGATACCGAGATCCGATACTTTTGTGGTATCGGGTATCGGTATCGAAACAACATTAATGTGTAAAATACAACATTAATGTGTAAAATAAAGAATTAAAATAAAAAATATTGCTATACTCACCTCTCCGACGCAGCCTGGACCTCACCGAGGGAACCGGCAGCGTTCTTTGCTTAAAATGCGCGAGTTTACTTCCTTCCGTGACGTCACGGCTTGTGATTGGTCGCGTGCCGCCCATGTGGCCGCGACGCGACCAATCACAGCAAGCCGTGACGTAATTTTCAGGTCCTGGAAGCTTAATTCTAGGCATTCAGGATTTTAAAATTACGTTCCGGCTTGTGATTGGTCGCGTCGCGGTCACATGGGCGACGCGACCAATCACAAGCCGTGACGTCACGGGAGGCAGGAGACGTGCGCTTTTTTAAAATTACGTCACGGCTTGTGATTGGTCGCGTCGCCCATGTGACCGCGACGCGACCAATCACAAGCCAGAACGTAATTTTAAAATCCTGAATGCCTAGAATTAGGCTTCCAGGACCTCAAAATTACGTCACGGCTTGCTGTGATTGGTCGCGTCACGGCCACATGGGCGGCACGCGACCAATCAGAAGCCGTGACGTCGCGGGAGGCAGGAAACGCGCGCATTTTAAGCAAACAACGCTGCCGGTTCCCTCGGTGAGGTCCAGACTGCGTCGGAGAGGTGAGTATAGCAATATTTTTTATTTTAATTCTTTATTTTACACAGTAATATGGATCCCAGGGCCTGAAGGAGAGTTTCCTCTCCTTCAGACCCTGGGAACCATCAGGGATACCGTCCGATACTTGAGTCCCATTGACTTGTATTGGGATCGGGTATCGGTATCGGATTAGATCCGATACTTTGCCGGTATCGGCCGATACTTTCCGATACCGATACTTTCAAGTATCGGTCGGTATCGCTCAACACTAGTGTTGAGCATTCCGATACCGCAAGTATCGGGTATCGGCCGATACTTGCGGTATCGGGATTCCGATACCGAGATCCGATACTTTTGTGGTATCGGGAATCGGAATCGGAAGTTCCCAGTGTATGGTTCCCAGGGTCTGAAGGAGAGGAAACTCTCCTTCAGGCCCTGGGATCCATATCCATGTAAAAAATAAAGAATTAAAATAAAAAATATTGATATACTCACCTCTCCGGAGGCCCCTGGACATCACCGCTGGTAACCGGCAGCCTTCTTTGCTTAAAATGAGCGCGTTCAGCACCTTCCATGACGTCACGGCTTCTGATTGGTCGCGTGCCGCTCATGTGACCGCCACGCGACCAATCACAAGCCGTGATGTAACTCTCAGGTCCTAAATTCCTAGAATTCGGAATTTAGGACCTGAGAATGACATCACGGCTTGTGATTGGTCGCGTGGCGGTCACATGAGCGGCACGCAACCAATCAGAAGCCGTGACGTCATGGAAGGCCCTAAACGCGCTCATTTTAAGCAAAGAAGGCTGCCGGTTACCAGCGGTGATGTCCAGGGGCCTCCGGAGAGGTGAGTATATCAATATTTTTTATTTTAATTCTTTATTTTACACAGTAATATGGATCCCAGGGCCTGAAGGAGAGTTTCCTCTCCTTCAGACCCTGGGAACCATCAGGATACCTTCCGATACTTGGTGTCCCATTGACTTGTATTGGTATCGGGTATCGGTATCGGCGATATCCGATACTTTTCGGGTATCGGCCGATACTATCCGATACCGATACTTTCAAGTATCGGACGGTATCGCTCAACACTAGCCATGACTTCATGAAGATTTGAAGATGCGGCATGTGGAAGAGCTGTAGAGGTGAGCAGTAGTGTTGAGCGATACCTTCCGATATGCAAAGGTATCGGTATCGGATTGGATCGGCCAATATCCAAAAAGTATCGGATATCGCCGATACCGATACCCGATACCATTGCATATCAATGGGACACAAAATATCAGAATGGTTCCCAGGGTCTGAAGGAGAGGAAACTCTCCTTCAGGCCCTGGGATCCATATTCATGTATAAAATAAAGAATAAAAATAAAAAAATATTGATATACTCACCCCTCCGGCGGCCCCTGCTCTTAGCGGTGCCTCAGTTCCTAAGACTGCCGAGTTAAGGACCTTCGATGACGTCGCGGCTTGTGATTGGTCGCATGACCGCTCATGTGACCGCTCACGCGACCAATCACAAGCCGCGACGTCATCGTAGGTCCTTCACTCGCTCATTCTTAGGAACGGAGGCTGCCGGTTGCAGCAGTTACAACCAGGGCGCGTCAGAGGGTGAGTATATCCCTATTTTTTATTTATATTCTTTATTTTACACATGAATATGGATCCCAGGGCCTGAAGGAGAGTTTCCTCTCCTCCAGACCCTGGGAACCATACACTGGGAAACTCCAATTACGATTTCCGATATCACAAAAATATCGGAACTCGGTATCGGAATTCCGATACCGCAAATATTGGCCGATACCCGATACTTGCGGTATCGGAATGCTCAACACTAGTGAGCAGTAAGGTGACTGAAATTTGTTACATTTTTTTAAACATTTTGAATTCCTATGCTACAGAACTGTAATGTATCTATAAAAATCGAATGCTATACTGATGGTCCATATGGCATGACATTTTTTCTCGCACTATCGGATTTTGGACTGAAATAACAGCATGCTGCAATTTTTTTGTCATGCTAAATACAGCTTAAAAAAAATATGCGCATTTGCACTGCCTCATTGAGTATCATTGATCCAAGTGTAATCCGATATATACACACATGTGAGCGAATCTTTATGCTGGGATCACACTTGCGAGAAACTCGCACGAGTCTCAAATCTCGATATGCGGCAGTGCTGCCGCCACTCGGGACCGGAGCGTGCAAAGGCATGTATTTCTATGCAGCTGAGCGCTCCGGTCCGAGTGCCTGCGGCAGTGTCTGGTATTGAGATGCGAGACTCGTGCGAGTTTCCCGTAAGTGTGATCCCAGCCTTATTCACATACTCCTTCCTGATGTATGAGGAATCCAAAGATGTCTGGCCAGGACACCATTAGTACGTGCCAGTCCCTGCTCTTCAGCTGCTGCCACTGCTCCTCTATGTGTGACTGCTCATATATAGGTAACCGGTTAGTCAAGTATTTTTTGTCCATATACCATAGTTGGGGGCCGCACAGAATGGCATCATCGTCTGCATTTTGTGCCTGGGCCACAGGTTGTGCACCCCTGTCATAGGAGAATTGGATTTTAATTTTATACTACTGTACAATACTGTGATATAACAGCATACAGTATAAGCAATTGGATGATTAAAAGTTCACTTCCTTTAGAGGTCTAAAGAATAAAGTTAAAAAAAAGTTTTAAAAATATAAAAATTTGAATCTCTAACTTTTCTCCCTTTTCAGTGAGTGGCAGGGCTGCCCAAAATTTGGATGCACCCGAATACCCCTTTGAAGAGACATACAGGAGGGCCTCCTGAAACAATGTTCCCATTATTTTGAAGTGGGTCTCCCATACTCTTTGCCTATGCAGTGAATGTAAGGGCTGCCAACATTTTAACCTACTCCAATGCCCCTTGGAAGAGACGTGGAGGAGGGCCTCATAAAAAAATGCTCCCATTATTAGGAAGTGGGTCTCCCATAATGTTTGCTTATGCAGAGAAGCAACGACTGCCAAAAATTTGGAGGAACTCCAATGCCCCTTTGAAGAGATGTAGAGGTCAGAAGGCATCCTGAAACCAATGTTCCCATTATTAGGAAGTTGGACTCCCATAGTGTTTTCCTTTGCAGTGAATGCAAAGCCTGCCAAAAATTTGGAGGCACTCCAATGCCCCTTGGAAGAGACGTGGAGGAGGGCCTCATGAAAAAATGTTCCCATTAGAAAGGGGCGGGTCTCCTATACTATAATGCCTATGCACTAAGTGTATGGGCTGACAAACATTTACCCCTGGTGGGTATACATTAACACACTCTCTAACAAATGTTTTTATGGGCATCATAAACACACTTTAAAATAATTATTTGGGTGTTGCATCACGGACCAAGGTCACCCTGGTGATATGGTGGAGGAGGATGAGGATGAGGAGAAGGAGGACATCAGCAAATAGCCAAAATCAGGAAGCATATACCCATGTGTGGGTGTGAAGATGTGCATGGGAATAGAGCTCCCCAAAAAAGACACTGGATTTGAGATTATGTTATGCTGCTATCATTCTGTGGTGTTAAAAAGTCTGGCCCAATCCAGTCCTTGTTTATTTTTATAAGAGTCAGCCTGTCAGCATTTTCAGTTGACAGGCGGATGCGCTTATCAGTTATAATTCCACCAGTGGCACTAAAAACCCGCTCTAACAAAATGCTAGCAGCAGGGCAGACCAGAACATCCAAGGCGTAGAGAGCCAGTTTATGCCACGTGTCCAGCTTGGATACCCAATAAATATAAGGTACATACGAGCTAGACTGCTAACAGGTAAGACTTCCGTATCCTCCGCAAGAGGACGACTCACCATGCCCTCCTCCCTGTCCACAGACCATCCACGCTGGAACAGACGGTATGACAGTTGTGCTTGTAGTACCATCTATATCGCATGAAAGTAGCTCCTGTTCTTCCTCCTCCTCCTCTTCCTCATTGTCAACCAATCCACATTGGCATGACATGAGGTTAGGCTGTGTGTAATCACCCTGCATGGTTCCTTGCTCCATCTCATCGTGCTCTGCCTATAATGCATCCTGTTTCATTGTGAGCAGAGAGCTTTTCAGAATACAGAAAAGAGGGATGGGGATGCTATTTATAGCTTTATTGTCGCTCACCATCTTGGTGAAGTCCTCAAAGTTTTGGAGTATGGTACATATATCTGACATCCATGTCCACTCCTGAAGTCTTTTGTGTGGAGTCTGAACTGAATATCGATGGCCTTGTTGATGCTGGTAGTGAACAACTGCCTGTCAGGACTCTGAACATTTTTGGTTACCTTTTGTGCATTACTGCCCTTTTCCAATAAGGCATCTTTGGTCTCATGTGCACTGTGTCTTCCTGCTATATAATGTCAAGGTGAAAATATATTTTCTTATATACCTTTGTACTTTTATATATCTTATACTGTGAAACAATAAGTTTTTCCTATCTGCTAGCTAATGCAAATGTAATTGTATCTAAAGATGGCTGCCAGTGTTCATTCTTCACTTCAGTTTAGAATGTGAAGGGTTAAGTTTCATTTCTCCTGAAAAGATAACTCTGGAATGTGAAGAAAGAAGTAACCACCGGGAGACGTTCTGACGAATCAGAGAGAGAGACTGAGCACTAGATGTATGCTGCTTAAACTCCGCCTAATGCATTCCTTTTTCCTAAACAATAGTACTGTGTATTTGGAAAATAAAGTTCAGTTGCTGTACTGCTCCTCACTGAGGTGGATGCAGGACATCAGCTAAAATTGAATCAGCTGCGTGCCTGAGTCATTATAATTGGTACCAGATGTTCTGCGCTCACACTATAATTTGGAATGACTGGTGAATGAGGATTTATTGTCGCTATGATCCCGACAATTTGGAGCCCAACAGGGGGCGTGGACAGCGATCCGAGACCCTCTGGACCCATGCCTGGATGTCTGCGGATGATTCCCGTAGTGGCTGACCTCGAGGACTGATCACCCTCCGCACACGGTAAGTGGCGATCATGTACACTGTATATGTCACACTTGCTAGTGTCTCAGCCGTTATTGGTTTGTCTGTGGTCTCCTTGGGTCCGGGAGGTGACCGGTCGAGTGGTGAGATCGAATGCGATCCTGTGCCACGCTCTGAACCAGCAACTGAGAGACGTCGCATCCGGCGCGTCCTCATGTACACCACACCTCCTCCACCGGTCATTGTACTCCGTTCAACCACCCTACCCGTGACTATTGTCTAGTAGTGAAGTGGAGTGAAAGATTGAGCTAGTTGTAGATTGTGGGGCGGCTTAGAGGAAGGGATAGGAGACGCAGCCTCTGTGATATTGTACCAGCTAGGTAATTAAGACATCCCGAGAAGGGACCACCTGTATTTCTGTGGAGGGCTCTCACTAGGAGACCGCCTCCCGACTGTTTAGAATATCGTGGCAGGATAGTCTGTTAATCACTGGTGTTCAGGTTAGGGACAGAAAATCTTTTTCTAATACATTGAGCGAGATTCCGTATTGTAGAACACCAGCGTTGATATCGCTGTCAGTGGTTTTACTGCAGAAAATCACAGTATTCTGTGAGTCATGTTGCGTCTCTTAAAGCAGAAGAAGTCAGTGCCCCACAAGTTAGATGAGGATTCTGTGGAAGTCAAGGCAATAGTTGAGTCACGGGAGGTCAAGAAGGCAGTCAAGAATGTTGAGAGATTGTATAAGCATGTAGGATTGCCCTCGTCAGGGAGATTGCAACCGGCTATGTGGTATAACCTCATAGAGAACAAGCGGGGCATGTTGAAAGATAAAGGATTGTTAGAACAAGCGCAAGCTCATCTGCGAGTTGCGCAAAGCTTGAAGAATGAAGGATGAAAATAGGTTGATGGAGAGGAAGGATCAGACAATGTAGAACCCGTGTTTGGTTATAAAATGCCATTGAACTGTGATTTTACAGATTGCAAAATGGCCGCCGTGCCACTGATGATGAAAATGCAGTCCCAGCCACCGCTGTCATGATCTCAATGGCAAGAGATCATAGCATAAGCATATATAGGAACTAGCTCTTGGAAGATGGGAACTGAGCTGACCATGAACTAAACCTAACACACAACTAGCAGTGGCCGGGTAGCATGCCTACGTTGATTCTAGATGCCCAGCACCAGCCGGAGGACTAAATAATGCTAGCAGAGGAAAATATTAGTCCTAGCTCACCTCTAGAGAAATACCCCAAAAGGAGACAGAGGCCCCCCACATGTATTGGCGGTGAATTAAGATGAAATAACAAACGTAGTATGAAAATAGGTTTAGCAAATTTGAGGTCCACTTACTACATAGCAGAAGACAGAAAGGACACTTTCATGGTCAGCTGAAAACCCTAATCAAAAACACCATCCAGAAATTACTTTAAAACTCTGGCATTAACTCATAACACCAGAGTGGCAATTCCTGTTCACAAGAGCTTTCCAGACACAGTAACGAAACTACAGCTGTGAACTGGAACCAAAATGCAAAAACAAACATGGACAAGAGTCCAACTTATCTAGTAGTTGTCTAGGAGCAGGAACAAGCACAGAGAGGCTTCTGATAACATTGTTGACCGGCAAGCAACTAACAGAGCAGCAAGGTTATATAGCGACTCCCACATCTTGATGGGAACAGGTGAACAGAGAAGATGAAGACACCAGTTCAATTCCACCAGTAGCCACCGGGGGAGCCCAGAATCCAAATTCACAACAGTACCCCCCCCTCAAGGAGGGGGCACCGAACCCTCACCAGAACCACCAGGGCGATCAGGATGGGCCCTATGAAAGGCACGAACCAGATCAGAGGCATGAACATCAGATGCATTCACCCAAGAATTATCCTCCTGGCCGTATCCCTTCCACTTGACCAGATACTGGAGTCTCCGTCTGGAAACACGAGAGTCTAAGATTTTCTCCACAACGTACTCCAACTCACCCTCAACCAACACCGGAGCAGGAGGCTCAACGGAAGGCACAACCGGTACCTCATACCTGCGCAATAATGACCGATGAAAAACGTTATGAATAGAAAAGGATGCAGGGAGGTCCAAACGGAAGGAAACAGGGTTAAGAATCTCCAATATCTTATACGGACCAATGAACCGAGGCTTAAACTTAGGAGAAGAGACCCTCATAGGGACAAAACGAGAAGACAACCACACCAAATCCCCAACACAAAGCCGAGGACCAACACGACGGTGGCGGTTGGCAAAAAGCTGAGTCTTCTCCTGGGACAACCTCAAATTGTCCACCACCTGCCCCCAGATCTGATGCAATCTCTCCACCACAGCATCCACTCCAGGACAATCCGAAGATTCCACCTGACCAGAGGAAAATCGAGGATGAAACCCCGAATTACAGAAAAACGGGGACACCAAAGTGGCAGAGCTGGCCCGATTATTGAGAGCGAACTCCGCCAATGGCAAAAAAGCAACCCAATCATCCTGGTCAGCAGACACAAAACACCTCAGATATGTCTCCAGGGTCTGATTAATCCGCTCGGTCTGGCCATTCGTCTGAGGATGGAAAGCGGACGAAAAAGATAAATCTATGCCCATCCTAGCACAGAATGCCCGCCAAAATCTAGACACGAATTGGGTCCCTCTGTCAGAAACGATATTCTCAGGAATACCATGCAAACGAACAACATTTTGAAAAAACAGAGGAACCAACTCGGAAGAAGAAGGCAACTTGGGCAGAGGAACCAAATGGACCATCTTAGAGAAACGGTCACACACCACCCAGATGACAGACATCTTCTGAGAAACAGGCAGATCTGAAATAAAATCCATCGAGATGTGCGTCCAAGGCCTCTTAGGAATAGGCAAGGGCAACAACAATCCACTAGCCCGAGAACAACAAGGCTTGGCCCGAGCACAAACGTCACAAGACTGCACAAAGCCTCGCACATCTCGTGACAGGGAAGGCCACCAGAAGGAACTTGCCACCAAATCCCTGGTACCAAAAATGCCAGGATGACCTGCCAACGCAGAAGAATGAACCTCAGAGATGACTCTACTGGTCCAATCATCAGGAACAAACAGTTTATCAGGTGGGCAACGATCAGGTCTATCCGCCTGAAACTCCTGCAAGGCCCGCCGCAGGTCTGGAGAAACGGCTGACAATACCACTCCATCCTTAAGGATACCTGTGGGCTCAGAGTTACCAGGTGAGTCAGGCTCAAAACTCCTAGAAAGGGCATCCGCCTTAACATTCTTAGAACCCGGTAGGTATGACACCACAAAATTAAACCGAGAGAAAAATAATGACCAGCGCGCCTGTCTAGGATTCAGGCGCCTGGCGGTCTCAAGATAAATCAAATTTTTGTGGTCAGTCAATACCACCACCTGATGTCTGGCCCCCTCAAGCCAATGGCGCCACTCCTCAAAAGCCCACTTCATGGCCAAAAGCTCCCGATTCCCAACATCATAATTCCGCTCAGCGGGCGAAAATTTACGGGAAAAGAAGGCACAAGGCCTCATAACGGAGCAGTCAGAACTTTTCTGCGACAACACTGCCCCAGCTCCGATCTCAGAAGCGTCGACCTCAACCTGAAAAGGTAGAGCAACATCAGGCTGACGCAACACAGGGGCAGAGGAAAAACGGCGCTTAAGCTCCCGAAAGGCCTCCACAGCATCAGGGGACCAATCAGCAACATCAGCACCCTTCTTAGTCAAATCGGTCAATGGCTTAGCAATATCCGAAAAACCAGCAATAAATCGACGATAAAAGTTAGCAAAGCCCAAAAATTTCTGAAGACTCTTAAGAGAAGAGGGCTGCGTCCAATCACAAATAGCTTGAACCTTGACAGGATCCATTTCAATGGAAGAGGGGGAAAAAATATATCCCAAAAAGGAAATCCTCTGTACCCCAAAAACACACTTAGAACCCTTCACACACAAAGAATTAGACCGCAAAACCTGAAAAACCCTCCTGACTTGTAGGACATGAGAGTCCCAGTCATCCGAAAAAATCAGAATATCATCCAGATACACAATCATAAATTTATCCAAATAATCGCGGAAAATGTCATGCATAAAGGACTGGAAGACTGAAGGGGCATTTGAAAGACCAAAAGGCATCACTAAATACTCAAAGTGGCCCTCGGGCGTATTAAATGCGGTTTTCCACTCATCCCCCTGCCTGATTCGCACCAAATTATACGCCCCACGAAGGTCAATCTTAGAGAACCACTTGGCCCCCTTTATGCGAGCAAACAAATCAGTCAGCAACGGCAATGGGTATTGATATTTAACAGTGATTTTATTCAAAAGCCGATAATCAATACATGGTCTCAAAGAGCCGTCTTTTTTTGACACAAAGAAAAAACCGGCTCCTAAGGGAGATGACGATGGACGAATATGTCCCTTTTCCAAGGACTCCTTTATATATTCTCGCATAGCAGCATGTTCAGGCACAGACAGATTAAATTAACGACCCTTTGGGTATTTACTACCCGGGATTAAATCTATGGCACAATCGCACTCTCGGTGCGGAGGTAACGAACCAAGCTTGGATTCTTCAAAGACGTCATGATAGTCAGACAGGAACTCAGGAATTTCAAAGGGAATAGATGATGAAATGGAAACCACAGGTACATCCCCATGAGCCCCCTTACATCCCCAGCTCAACACAGACATAGCTCTCCAGTCGAGGACTGGGTTGTGAGATTGCAGCCAAGGCAATCCTAGCACCAAATCATCATGTAGATTATACAGCACCAGAAAGCGAATAATCTCCTGGTGACCCGGATTAATACGCATAGTTACTTGTGTCCAGTATTGTGGTTTATTATTAGCCAATGGGGTGGAGTCAATCCCCTTCAGAGGAATAGGAGTCTCCAAAGGCTCTAAATCATACCCACAGCGTTTGGCAAAGGACCAATCCATAAGACTCAAAGCGGCGCCAGAGTCGACATAGGCGTCCGTGGTAATAGATGACAAAGAGCAAATCAGGGTCACAGATAGAATAAACTTAGACGGTAAGGTGCAAATGGAAACAGATTTACCAAGTTTTTTAGTGCGCTTAGAGCATGCTGATATAACATGAGTAGAATCACCACAATAGAAACACAACCCATTTTTCCGTCTAAAATTCTGCCGCTCGCTTCGGGACAGAATTCTATCACACTGCATACTCTCTGGCGATTTCTCAGTGGACACCGCCAGATGGTGCACTGGTTTGCGCTCCCGCAAACGCCTATCGATCTGAATAGCCATTGTCATGGACTCATTCAGACCCGCAGGCACAGGGAACCCCACCATAACATCCTTAATGGCATCAGAGAGACCCTCTCTGAAAGTCGCCGCCAGGGCGCACTCATTCCACTGAGTAAGCACAGACCATTTACGGAATCTTTGGCAGTAAATTTCCGCTTCATCTTGCCCCTGAGATAGGGACATCAAAGTTTTTTCTGCCTGAAGCTCCAAATGAGGTTCGTCATAAAGCAACCCCAAGGCCAGAAAAAACGCATCCACATTGAGCAACGCAGGATCCCCTGGTGTCAATGAAAAAGCCCAGTCTTGAGGGTCGCCCCGGAGCAAGGAAATCACAATCCTGACCTGCTGTGCAGGGTCTCCGGCAGAGCGAGATTTCAGGGACAAAAATAATTTGCAATTATTTCGAAAATTCTGAAACCCAGATCTATTCCCCGAGAAAAATTCCGGCAAAGGAATTCTCGGCTCATATACAGGTGCATGACAAACAAAATCTTGCAAATTTTGTACCTTCGTGGCGAGATTATTCAAACCTGCAGTTACACTCTGAAGATCCATTACAAACAGGTGGACACAGAGCCATTCAAAGGAGAGAAAAAAAAAATAAAAATTTCAGCAGACTACTTATTTCTCTCCTTTCTCAGCCAAGGATTTTAACCCTTTAGTGGTCCGGTCAAACTGTCATGATCTCAATGGCAAGAGATCATAGCATAAGCATATATAGGAACTAGCTCTTGGAAGATGGGAACTGAGCTGACCATGAACTAAACCTAACACACAACTAGCAGTGGCCGGGTAGCATGCCTACGTTGATTCTAGATGCCCAGCACCAGCCGGAGGACTAAATAATGCTAGCAGAGGAAAATATTAGTCCTAGCTCACCTCTAGAGAAATACCCCAAAAGGAGACAGAGGCCCCCCACATGTATTGGCGGTGAATTAAGATGAAATAACAAACGTAGTATGAAAATAGGTTTAGCAAATTTGAGGTCCACTTACTACATAGCAGAAGACAGAAAGGACACTTTCATGGTCAGCTGAAAACCCTAATCAAAAACACCATCCAGAAATTACTTTAAAACTCTGGCATTAACTCATAACACCAGAGTGGCAATTCCTGTTCACAAGAGCTTTCCAGACACAGTAACGAAACTACAGCTGTGAACTGGAACCAAAATGCAAAAACAAACATGGACAAGAGTCCAACTTATCTAGTAGTTGTCTAGGAGCAGGAACAAGCACAGAGAGGCTTCTGATAACATTGTTGACCGGCAAGCAACTAACAGAGCAGCAAGGTTATATAGCGACTCCCACATCTTGATGGGAACAGGTGAACAGAGAAGATGAAGACACCAGTTCAATTCCACCAGTAGCCACCGGGGGAGCCCAGAATCCAAATTCACAACACACCGCCCTGTAATGGCGGCGGAATGAGCTTTCCAAAAGCGTAGGTGTGTCCTGTTTGTGTTGTGCAGAATCCAACCTGGGTGGAGACCTGCCGCGTGTGCGTGTACGGGCCATCCTTGGGGCTCTGCCCAGACCACGGAGGATCATAGAAAAGTTTTGTAGAAATTAAGTCTGAAAACTGCTGCAATTTGTGACTGTGTAGAAGATACGGAGCCTTGTATCAGTGCTGTGTAGTCTAGGGGAGGAGGGAGCGAACCACTGTGAGATTTCTCCTCTTTCCTCATCTGTGCTACGAACTTAAAAAAAGGGGGGCAAAGAGCTGGGCTTTTGTATTCTCCCTTGTGCGCTGTGGAATGCAGTGATTTTTCTTATCTCTGTGTTACTAGATGGGAGGGGGTGAGTGAATCCCTGCGCGACCTGCTTGAAATCTCTCCCCTCGGTGCTGTGGGCTAGAGGGAAGGGGGGGCCATGTATTGCATTCTAAGTTTTCTCTGTCCTTGGTTTAGTACACGCTGAGAGATTTATGTTTAAAGCAATAAGTACTGTATGGAATTTGAAAGTGAAATAGACCTGTGCTTAGTCTTAGAGGAAAACTTGTAAGTAATTGAAAGATTGGTAAAAGATTTACCTGCTTATATATAGCAAATTGAAGATCAACAGGGGGGCTCCCTGTTGGATAATATGGTCCCTCCCTAACTTCGTTATGTCAATTTTCAGATTAAGAGTTTGTTTTAATCGGTGTAAATGGCAGACCCCCCAGCCCGGAAAGGCCCCTACATCTCCTCTTCCCGTGAAACCTTCACACTTACAAGGCCAAACTTTCCAGGAATCTGAAGTTTGGTTCCCCTGTCATTCATGCTACTACATCACACCTCAGGAATCCCAGGTTCTTTTCTCAGTAGGGTATGGGGACATAATTACCCACCAGGTGGGAGCTATAGTGAACCCAGCTAATTCTACCCTGTCACATAGAGGTGGTTTGGCCCAACAGATAGCTAAAAAGGGGGGCCCAGCCATAGCCCAAGAGTGTCAGGCCTACCTTGCCGCTTATGGCCCCTTGCATCCAGGAGACGCTATGTCCACCCAAAGAGGGAATTTGCCCTGTGATATAGTGTTACACACTGCAGGCCCCGTATATGATTACAAGACACCCGAGCACTGCTGTACAGTATTGCAGACTGCCTTGCAGACAGAGCTCACCTGCAGGACATGCTATAGGTGGGCTGATTCAGTTTTATGGAGACAAACAGAGACCTGTTGCTTATTACAGTGGCCGCCTGGATACGGTGGCAAGAGGAAGTTCCTTATGTGTTTGGACTGTGTTGTCTGTCCAGCTGTTGCTACACAAATCTTCAGAGATTGTTTTGGATTACCCACTGATGGTCCATACCCCACACGATGTATATAGTATCCCTAACCAAGTATAATCTAGCCACATGTCCATGACTACTAATGTGACTTTGAAAAGGTGCGCTGTCCTAAACCCCGCTACTTTTCTCCTAGTTCCCCTGGATCCAAAGGGGGGAGGAGTAGGTGACATGAAAAAGGACACTCTTTTTCTTTCTAGAATGGATCCAGAGGAACAAGATTAGGTTTCCAAACCACATAATTGTCTAGAATTGATGTCTCAGGAAACGGCTGGTCTCTAGTGTGCCTATTCTAATGCTGATTTTGAGCTTTTTGTAGATGGATCCTGTCACCAAGATGACCAAGGACGCTTCTGTACCAGATATGCTGTGGTCTCAGAACATGAGGTAATCAAGGCAGAGTCAATGCCAGCTCATATGTCTGCCCAAGAAGCAGAGCTCAAGGCGCTCATAGAAGCGTGCAAACTAGCAGAAGGTAAGACTGTAAATATCTACACTGATTCTAGGTATGCTTTTGGCATTGCACACGGTTATGGGCCTATCTGGAGAGCCAGGGCTTTCCTGACAGCAAATGGCCACCCCTTTAAACATGCTGAGGCAGTCCAGCAACTTATGAATGCACTACAGCTTCCCACCCAAGCAGGCATCATAAAGGTAAAGGCACATACCAAAGGCACTGATGGACGGACAAAGGGTAACGCACTGGCAGACCAGGCTGCCAAGAAAGCAGCAAGCACTCCTGTAGCCTCTGAAGTACATCACCTAGACACCCCACCATCTCCACTTGTGTTGAAAGACATCTTAGCCCGGTTACAAGAACAGGCAAGTAAGGAGGAGAAAAATAGGTGGCAAAAGATAGGGGCTTGCTCTGATACCGTCACTGGACTATGGGGGAGGGGTGAAAAGGTCTGCCTACCACAGGTACTGTACCCAATGATGGCACAGGTTCTGCACGGGAATGTGCACCACTCGAAGACGGCCATGTGTGACACCCTACAGATACAATGGATTGCCCCTGGGGTTTTCCACCTGCGCAGAAAGGCAGGTACAGACCTGCATGATATGTGTCACACATAATCAGGGTAGGACAGTGAAAACCCCATCCAAACACACTCCCCGGCCCTTTAACCAATTCCAGAGACTGCAGATTGATTAAATTCAGTTGCCCAGGGTAGGGACGTATGAGTATGTGTTGGTCTGCATTGATTTATTTTCAGGTTGGCCAGAAGCCTACCCAGTTGCCAAAGCTACGGCTAAGACAACGGCGAAGAAACTGATGGCTGAGATTATATGCAGGTATGGAGTTCCTGAAGTCATTGAAAGCGATCGGGGCTCCCATTTTACTGGAGAGATCATGTCAGAGGTAATGGCAGCACTGGGGGTAAGTCAAGCATTGCATACTCTATACCATCCGCAGAGCAATGGAAAAGTGGAGAGACTAAATGGAATTTTTAAGCTTAAAATCCAGAAGACAATGACAGAGACTGGTAAACCATAGACAGAATGCCTTCCTCTAGTTTTGTTTTCAGTAAGATATACCCCAAACAGGAAGACAGGACTGTCACCGTATGAGATTCTGTTTGGCAGGAGCCCCAATTTTGAATGTTTCTTTCCACAACAGTTGCAACCCAAGTACCAGGACTTGACTAGCTATGTGCAGGCCTTACATGGACACCTTGCCAAAGTGCATTTAACTGTCTTCAGTTCTCTTCCAGACCCAGACAAGGATCCTGGACACCATCCCTTTGTGCCAGGAGACCTGGTGTATGTGAAAAAGTTTGTGCGCAGAGATTGTCTCCAGCCGAGATTTGAAGGACCCCACATGGTGATCCTGGTCTCCCCCACTGCAGTAAAACTTGAAGGAAAGAGCACTTGGATCCACGCCTCATATTGTAAAAGAGACCGAACCAGTAGTGACTGAAGGGAAATGTTGCTGTTGTTTTTGATCCTGGAAATGGGGGCCATCCTCGCCCCTACCTTTTCGGCCCCTAATGTAAATGAAAATACTAAGGTCCCACTATTCTCTGGGTAAACCTGACAGCCCTGGTGAATATCTGGCGATTTGATTTCTGTGATGTAGTCAAGTGCCTTGAGACTGAACGGGTGATAGAGGGGATCATCCAGTTTTATATATGTGTTACCAGAAATGACAACAATAACCGTTATTATTGGTCAGATGCTGCCTGGAGTACAGGGGATGATTGGGGATATAAACCTAGCGAAGCCACGTTCCCTAAGGATGGGACGGTTAGGAGTCATCGTGGGAGAATGCACCTAACAGCTTTTCCGCAACCACTTAGGGGCTGTAAATGGGGTAGAAGCTGTCACCCCCTCCTCCTGAATCTTGAAAACCCCCAATCTGCTGATCTGCAGACGTTTGTACTAGGAAGGCATTATAATTATGTATTTAGTGCTGGACCCTATGGGTATTTAGGCCATGTACAGCTCCAGGATATTAGTTTCAGACCAACCAAGGCCCCTGTTACCAGTACACCTAAAATAAGCCCAGGTGAGCGTTGGCAAAATATAGTTAATGAAGTAATCCCCATTCCAGGTCTCAGTTGGCAAGAGGTTTTCTCCATAGAAACACAAACAGCCCCAAGGAAAAACCTGTGGTTAGAATGGGTGAGATACAATGTAAGAGTCCAGAATATCTCTGTAGGATGTATTGCTTATGCTGCTGCGAATACACACCTATACACACATGCACTGCTTTTTCCTGATGACAACACCACCGCCTGTGTCATGAATTTGTTGAAAGGTTTGAAGTCCACTGATTGCCCAGATTATGTCCCACTAATTCATAAGGAACCTAAACTAAAGGTCCCAGGAGAAGTAACCGTACAAGTTTCTGCAAAGAGAACAGTTCTCTAGATACTGATTTGCTAATTAAACATACACAATATATGTACACTAAAGATACCTGATGAACCTACCAGAAAGAGAAGTTTTGATCAGCTCCACATGAGTTATGAAGAAGATCCATTAGTATATATTGATGCCATTGGAGTGCCAAGGGGGGTGCCTGACCAGTTTAAAGCCCAGAACCAGATTTATGCCGGCATTGTTTCTATAATCCCATAGGTGCAGATTAATAAAAATGTTGAATGGATCAATAATATATATATTACAGAGAACAAAGATTTGTTAATTATAGCTGTGATGCCTTTCAGGATATAGCTGAGGACTTGGGCCCTAACACTTGTATGACCAGTGCTGCAACCCGACCTAAGAGAATTACACTGAATCCTGTCCAGACAAGATCACATGTAGTGACATAAGAAGCTGACACAGGATTGTGGTTGGTGGATAGTGGGGACATTAACTTTTAGGAGTAGGCTGACAGTAATCCTTTTGGGAAGGAGCTGTAGACCAGCATGTCATGTCACTCCCCACCACCAGAGAACCAACCACATCAGGTAGGGTAAGACAGATATAGGAGTATTATCCCTGGAGGCCCTCTGACTAGCTAGCTACGCAAAACAATTGGCTGACCCTGAGAACCAACCTTTCTCATTCTACAGACAAATAATGACCATATGATGGATGTATAAGTGCACCTAGGCAGGCCTAGGTAGTTAGTGAGCACAAAAGCAGGTGACGTGCTAGGACGCAAATTAAGATTTTCTACAGATGTGACAAAGGAGAGAGTGTAGAGCTATACTTTGGACGGTTACAGCTGAAATAGGAAAATATGGAGTACAGTCCCATAAACCCACTTGATGTTAGAGTATTGGTAAATACATTCATTGACGGTATGACCAAAGACTTACGAGACGAAATATAGACAGCCAGACCTGAATGGCGAAATGTAGATCCGAAAGACCTGAAGGTTTCTAAAGAAGTTGAACAAATTAGGACAATAAGACGACGTGTCATGTATGCTGGAGTGGACACATCTTTCTTCTCCAATTGGTTAGGTGGGATCAAGGGATTCCTTCAATAAGTTTGTTTAGTACTAATTGCCCTCCTTATAATTGAATCGATAATTCTCTGTTGTGTTATTCCCTTGTATAAAAAGGTTATTGCCAAAGCAACTCCGACTGGCACCTTCCTCAATCAAGAAGTAGACTTACCAGAGTACGATGGTACTGATCCAGGGGAGATCCCAAAGTATATTCCTCTTAAGAGAGTAGACAAAACCCCCCATTCTCAGATGATGCCAAGAGATTTAGTTTAGGGACAGTGGGAGAACTCCATGTGAGGTTAGTGAAGGGATCAGCTGCCTGGAGGCCTCTCGCTAGGGGAGAGTTTCTGAGGCGTCTGGATGAAGAAATCCACCTCCCCTTTTCCCATCACATGGACAGTCTCGAAGGATCTTTCTTTAAGGGAAAAACTTAGTGTTTAGGGGGGATTGTCAAGGTGAAAATATATTTTCTTATATACCTTTGTACTTTTATATATCTTATACTGTGAAACAATAAGTTTTTCCTATCTGCTAGCTAATGCAAATGTAATTGTATCTAAAGATGGCTGCCAGTGTTCATTCTTCACTTCAGTTTAGAATGTGAAGGGTTAAGTTTCATTTCTCCTGAAAAGATAACTCTGGAATGTGAAGAAAGAAGTAACCACCGGGAGACGTTCTGACGAATCAGAGAGAGAGACTGAGCACTAGATGTATGCTGCTTAAACTCCGCCTAATGCATTCCTTTTTCCTAAACAATAGTACTGTGTATTTGGAAAATAAAGTTCAGTTGCTGTACTGCTACTCAACGAGGTGGATGCAGGACATCAGCTAAAATTGAATCAGCTGCGTGCCTGAGTCATTTTAATTGGTACCAGATGTTCTGCGCTCACACTATAATTTGGAATGACTGGTGAATGAGGATTTATTGTCGCTACGACCCCGACAATTACTCCACCCCAGCCTTTAGTCTGTGCTAGAGTATTCTGCCTTGCATCCAGCTTCTGACCCTGGTGGCTCCCTGGCTTTGTACCTGCTCCTGTGAACCTGTGTGGTGATCCTGCTACTCTGCTCTGAGTTCCTGCTGCATACACCAGTTTCCAGTAATCTTCCTTCATCTGGTTGCTTGTGTTTACTTCCATCTGCATTTGTTGGACATGTAAGCTGTTGCTGCTCTGCAAAAAATTGAGACTATTACCTAGGCCTCCCTGGTTGAGCTAAGATATTATTTGAACTGCCTTTTAAGCATATCTATCTGTGTTTGGGACTAAACAAGGACTTATTCGTGTCAAGCATCCTCAAGAATAACTGTGCTTCATAAACTTTCTGCTTGATTGCATTTTCCTCTGAAGTTGCCTATAGGCTGTTAAGCTGCGTTTAATATTTACACCAAGTGTTGTGGACTTGAGTTTTTCTCTGCACCTGTTTGAATCACAGGTAATATAGACTTTACCACTTATAAATCTGTGTCCTCTAGTTGTCTCATTCCACGCAAAGAGTCTCCTGAGTAACCCCCTATAATTATTACACTGCCCTCTTATGCTCAAATCCTTTCCAACATCTGCAGTGTAGAATTCCAACACGGGGGGACATCAAATGCCAGTTGTGGTGAGCCGGAAGCTGCAGATGCTGCTGAAGCACGCAAGGGCGGTGGAAGCTGCAGCTGACTTTCTAAAATGGGCACACAGGCGGTATACTTTGACAAGCAGATCCGGCAGCTCTGGGTTGATTTTGAGAAACATCTGAACCATGAGGTTAAGCACTTTGGCCAGGTATGGTACGTGTGTGAGCTCACCTTGCCTCAGACCATTGTCACACATGACCATGCCTGGCTGAAGGCTCACCGGTGTCAGGCACAGATCTGCCTGCTCTTTCAGAGCTGTCCACAACTCTTCAGCATTGTGCGGTTTGTCACCTAAGCATATTAGCTTCAGCACAGCCTGTTGCCGCTTGTCTGAGTCAGCGCTGGAGTGCTTGCAGCTTGTGACTGATGTGGTCATTTTGGAGATGGAGGCTGAAGAGGAGGAGAAAGAGGAGGTGAATGAGCTGTAGACTTTGGGGGCAACCCTGATTGACCTAGGGTCCACAATCCTCAGCGTCAGGAGGACGTGTTCCATCCCAAGGTCCAACTGGGTCCCAGCTTCCACTATGTTAACCCAATGTGCCGTCAGCAAGATGTATACCATTCATGCACACAAGCACTTGTCCACATATCCGTGGTTAAGTGGACTTTCCCAGTAACTGCATTATTGAGGGCATGGCTAATCTTGTTGGACAGGTGCATGTGTGGGACGGCACACCGGAAGAAATAGGTAACAGCTGGGGACAGAGTACCGAGGGACGGCTGCCGCCATCAGGTTGCGGAAAGCTTCCGACTCCATGAGCCTAAAAGGCAACATTTCGAGTGCAAGCAATCGCAAAATGTGTGAATTTAGTACTGTGGCCTGTGGGACGTTTGCTGCGTACTTGTGCTTGCATTCCAAGGACTGGGGTATGGACAACTGTGCTTGCTGATGGTGCTATTTGAGTGTGTGCAAGGATAAGTGTGGGGCAGGAGGCATGTTTGCATGCACCAAGGGCAGGGGATTGGCTTGCACGCACAACAGTGGAAGAAGCTGTGGTGTCACCCGCAGACACTGTTCCTGAACCCTGGGGTTCGGCCCACAAAGTCAAATGCTTTGCTGCCATGTGTCTGATCATGCCTGTGGTGGTCAGGCTGGTAGTTTTGCTACCCCTGCTGATGCTGGCCTGGCAGATAGTGCAAATGGCCTTTTTGGGTTTATAGGTAGAGTCTTTAAAAAAACAACCAGATTTGGGAAGACTTAACTGTTGGACTGGCAACTTCCGTTGTGTTGGTGTTACGGGGCATAGTTGCCCATCTTTTGTCTGCGGCTACCACACTGCTTCTTCCTGCCTGTTGGGGTGCTACGCCTCCCTCACCCTGGGTGCAGCTCTCCTTTCTCTGCATGTCCTCCTGTTAGCTTGAGTCAATTACTATATCATCCACCACCTCAAAGATGTGGGTATTTGTTGTGGCACAATTTCAGATTGGCCACAGCCTCAGCCTCTGCATGCACTATCATCATCACGTCCAGTTCCACGCCCCTTGGCACACACCTTGCCCATTTTAAATGGACGACAATATTTTCCACGTTCACTAAAAATGGCTGAATTTGGAGCGAACTTATATGTGATCAGTGTGATGGACAAAGCACAGTTTTCAATAGCTGGCTTGTAGGTAACTATTTTTACCAGCAAACTGGTGTCAATAACTTCGCTACCACACTGCAACAAAATATAAAGGGAGGGCAGAAATGGCAGAATTTTGTGCGCCCTTTCTATTCTGATCCGTGTGACGGACAAACCACAGTTCTCAATGGCTAGCCTGTAGGTAACTATTTTTACCAGCAAACTGGTGTCAATAACTTTGCTAACACACTGCAACAAAATTTAAAGGAGGGCAGAAATGGCAGAATTTTGAACTCACTTTTTATCTCTGATCCGTGTAACAGACAAACCGCAGTTTTCAATAGCTGGCCTGTAAAAACATTATTCCAGGCCCCTGATACATGGGGCTATGTCTGCAAATACTGTATCTGTAATAGCAGCAGCAGCAGACAGAACTGGAATAGACCCTCTTGCTATATGCACTACAGTCTGCCACATACACTGCCTGCCTGCCTAACACTGATATCTATGCATCTTTATTAGTCCTCAGAAGTACTGTTAGTTGAGATGGATATGTGCATTTTATATGGTTGTCATGATTCAGACCGGGTTTTGAGTCCTGTCTACCCTTTCCCGGTCTGATCATGTCAGAGGTTAACTTTTCTTAGCCTCAGTCTAGTCTCAGGTTTTGCTATTTATCTCTACTGCATCCTGCAGGCGGTGTCAGTTGTAGCTTCTACCCATGGCGTGAGTATCTGACTCTGGTTATATCCTGATTTGTCTGCTGCGATTCCTGACTGTTCCCATGTCTTCCCCTGTTCCTACTCAGTGTTTTCTGATTCATGTTTGGATTCTCTGGTACTTGATTCGGCTTTGTCTCTGACCTGACTCTGTCTTTTGCTCCTGGTACTTTGGCTTCCGTCTGGCATTGACCCTCTGGCGCATCTCTGACTCCGAGTTGATTTTCCCCTTTGTACTACGTTACTCTCCTGTTTTTGACATGGCTTGTTTGACTACCCTGTTGCCTCCTGGTGGTGGCCTTGCTGCAGCGCTGCAGGTCTGCTTTGGTAAGTGTTCCAGTCTTCCCTCCACTCTACTGCCATCTAGTGGAGCTTTCATCTTCCTGCATAGCTGCGGCGTCACAATGGTATACCCACACTAAGTAAGAGCCTAGCAAATTTCTCCCTTGCTCAGCAGCAACTTTCCTTACACTGCCTGATTCCGTAGTAGACTGTGACAAGCATGGCGGTGCCAGATCTGATATAGACGTGATGACTCTGTGCGGCCAGCCAATCACTGTAATGCCACAACCAACATGGCTGCGGCATTACAGTATGTGGCAGACAATCTCTGCATTGTCATTGGCTTTCTAAAGAGCACCAAACATGCAGGGCTGGGATCCGAGCTCCAGCCGAGCAATCCCAGAAATACTCGGTGAGCTTCGAACATCTCGTGCAGTGAGGTTCTCAGAAGAGTACCGAGTAGTGGCGAGCTTGCTCACTCATCACTAATAATGACGCACCCTGTGCTGTCATATAAGCCATGCATTCTTCTTGTGATTTGTGTACCATAATTTCATGACAAAGTTAACTGTTCTGTATAGGGCGTGATGTCTCCTGATCCACAGACGCAAACAGTAACATAAGGAGGACCTTAAACCTATTTTTTTCATGTTGAACTGAATACATCATGTAATAATGGCTGCTGAGAGGAATCTTTTTTTTTTCAACTTCACCTTTCATAGCAAAGTATTTGGCCCTTAATAAGTAAATTTTTGTTATGGCCAAGTGAGTGTTATTTGATAGTTTTCAGTGGTGGTTTGTGCTTTTTAGTTCTATATTACTCTTTTTGGTTGCTAAACTGCCATTGGGAAAATAATATTGGCGGTTTTACGCACAGAACTGGATGAACTATGTAAATAAGAAATAAGATACAGAGAATTTGGCACAAGAAATAGATATACTTAAAGATGTAGAAATAAAGAAAAGCAGATACATAGGGTTATGGATACTTAAAGATTGGGTACATAAAGAACTAGATATATAAATATATACCATATATACTCATGTATAAGCCAAGTTTTTCAGCACATTTCTTTGTGCTGAAAATGTCCCCCTCGCTTAAACACAAGTCACGGTAAGCTGGCGGGGGGGCGGCGGGTGCGAGGAGCGAGTGAACACATCATACTCACCTACATGCGCGCCCTCAGTGCTGGCACTGTATCTCATTCCGGCCACCAACTCCTGCCTTGCAGCTCTTCCAGTGCTCAGCGGTCACATGGTACCGCTCATTAAGGTGATGATTATGGATGCATCTCCACTCCCATAGGGGTGGAGCGCATATTCATCACCTTAAAGTGCGGTACCGCTGAGCACAGGAAGAGCTGCAGGCAGGTGCCGGCGGCCAGAACGAGATGCAGTGCCAGCACCCAGGGCACGCAGGTAGGTGAGTATGATGTTTTTTTTTTCCAATAGGAAACATGCACACAGGGATAGGGAATAAGGAGGCATGCATACGGGGACGGAACTGGGAGGCATGCATACAGGGTCTGAACAGGGGAGGCATGCATACAGGGAAGGAACAGGGGAGGCATGCAGACAGGGGCCAGGGACGGGGAGGCATTCATACCAGAAAAGGGAAGAGGGAGGCATGCATACAATGACAGGCACAGGGGAGGCATGCAGACAGGGATGGGGAGGCATTCATACCAGGACAGGGAAGGAGGAGCCATGCATAGCAGGACAGGGATAAGGGGACAATGCGTAGTCGGCTTATACTTGAGTCAATAAGCTTACCCAGTTTTCTGTGGCTTATACTCGGGTCAGTATATACAGTAGATAAGTATACAGTATACATAAGTATCAACATAGAGAGTCAGATACATAAATAGGGTGATATATAGACCAGTCGAAACATAAAGAAGTAGTTACATATCTAGGTACAAATTGAAGTAGGAAGTAGATACATAAAGCAGATAAAAAAATTAATGGATATATCAATATATTAGAGACAGTGGCGTATCGCCAAAGGCGGCATACCACTACACCTCTATGGGGCACGTGAGTTGGAGGTGAGCATTGTACTTTTAATTGTTTTGGCATCCTGGATGTTGGTATAGTTGAGAACAATGATGCGAGATGAAGCCGTCAGCTGATACTCCCTCTCCTATCATTCCCTTGGGACTGGAGTATCTGTCGACATGACCACAATAAGCCGTACACTCTAAAGAGGAAGCTTTTTTGGCAGAGTGGGCAGAATAGTGGCCTTTAATTACACACAAAAAATGTAAGGGTCATTTTGAGTTTGCCAAAAGACATGTGGGGGACTCCCCAATTATACGGAAGAGGTTGTTGTGGTCAGATGAGACAAAAAATGAACTTTTTGGCTAATAAGGTAAACTCTATGCCTGGTGCCAAGACAATACACCATATGACCCCAAAAACACCATCCCCACAGTGAAACATTGTTGTGGCAGCATCATGCTGTGAGAATGTTATTGGGCAGCAGGGACAAGGAAAATGGTCTGAGTCAAGGGGCCCATTATACTGTATACAGCTGTTTTTGAGGCCCCATAACACTGTATGGAGCACTATGTTGGGCCTATTATACTGTGTGGAGCACTATATTGGGACCATTATGCTGTATGGTAGATTATGTGATGCCCATAATACTGTATGAAGGATTATGTGGTGCCTATAAGGCCATGGTCGCACTATCAGTATTTGGTCAGTATTTCACATCAGTATTTGTCAGCCAAAACCAGGAGTGGGTCAAAAATACAGACTTGGTGACATGTTTCTATTATAGCTTTCCCCTCTGTTTGTTGCACTACTGGTTTTGGCTTACAAATACTGATGTAAAATACTGACCACATACTGATAGTGTGACTATAACCTAATACTGTATGGAGGACTATAAAGGAGGAAAATGACTTTGTGGGGGCTGAAAAGGTGTGATAATATTAAGGTTTGTTGTTTTTTTAGGGGGGTGCAAATAGAACTTCTGTTATGGGGCCCCATGATTTCTATGTATGCCCCTGATTAGAAACCTAGATATAAATGATAAAAGCTGTAAATATACAACATACTTGATTAAAATACATGTTTAATAAGCTATACATTTCCAGAAATAGCAACTAGATGGCACAGTGATAGCAATGCACTAATATATTAAAGTACATTGAAAAGGCATCCTAATATTTCATATAGTATAATAATTGGTCATAAATATATTATGTTAATATGTACACAGATTACACATCAATCTTGTTCCTACTTTCTTTTAATATATCTGAATGTAGGTATATATACCTACAGTTTATGTACAGTGGGCATGGAAAGTATTCAGACCCCTTTAAAATTTTCACTGTTTGTTTCATTGCAGCCATTTGATAGATTCAAAAAAGTTCATTTTTTCATAATTAATGTACACTCTGCACCCATCTTGAAAAAAACCAGAATGTAGTAATTTTTGCAAATTTAATAAAAAAGAAAAACTGAAATATCACAAGGTCATAAATATTCAGACCCTTTGATCAGACACTTATATTTAAGTCAAATGCTGTCCATTTCCTTGTGATCCTTCTTGAGATGGTTCTAATCCTTCATTGGAGTACAGTTGTCTTTAATTAAACTGATAGAACTTGATTTGGAAAGGAACATACCTGTCTATATAAGATCTCACAGCTCACAGTGCGTCAAACCCAATGAGAATCATGAGGTCTAAGGAATTGGCCAAGGAGCTCAGAGACAGAATTGTGGCAAGGCACAGATCTGACCAAGGTTACAAAAGAATTTCTGCAGTACTCAAGGTTCCTCAGAGCACAGTGGCCTCCATAATCCTTAAATGGAAGAAGTTTGGGACAACCAGAAGTCTTCCTAGACCTGGTCATGCAACCAAACTGAGCAATCGAGGGAGAAGAGCCTTGGTGGGAGAGGTAAAGAAGAACCCCACAAAGTCAACTATCACTGCAGCCCTTCACCAGTCAGGCCTTTATGGCATTGTGGCCTGACGGAAGCCTCTCCTCAGTGCAAGACATATGAAACCCTGCATAGAGTTTGCTAAAAAACACATGACGGACTCCCAGACTATGAAAAATAAGATTCTCTGTTCTGATGAGATGGATATAGATCTATGTGATGATAATTCTAAGCAGTATATGGGGAGAAAACCAGGCACTGCTCATCAACTGCCCAATTCAATCCCAAAAGTGAAACATGGTGGTGGCAGCATCATGCTATGGGGGTGTTTTTCAGCTGCAGGGACAGGAAGACTGGTTGTCATTGATGGAAACATGAATGGAGGCTCTGGACCTTAGACTTGGCTAAACCTTCCAACAAGACAATGACCCTAAGAACACAGCTAAAATAGCAAAGGAGTGGCTTCAGAACAACTCTGTGACCATTCTTGACTGGCCCAGCCAGAGCCCTGACCTAAACCCAATTGAGCATCTCTGTAGAGACATAAAAATGGCTGTCCACCAACGTTCACCATCCAACCTGATTGAACTGGAGAGGATCTGCAAGGAAGAATGGCAGAGGATCCCCAAATCCAGGTGTGAAAAATTTGTTGCATCATTCTCAAAAAGACTCATTGCTGTACTAGCTCAAAATGGTGCTTCTACTCAAAACTGAGCAAAGGGTCTGAATACTTATGACCATTAGTGATGAGCGAGCACTAAAATGCTCGGGTGCTCGTTGCACGGGTCGAGCAAATTGGAATACTCGAGAAGAGCAAGGAGCCCAATGTAAGTCTATGGGAAACCCGAGTATTTTTACCGCGATCCCCCCTGGGGGTCCTTTTAAGGTCTAAAAACATCAGAAAATGATGGAAACAAGGCTCAAATGACACAGGAACATCATAGGAATCGTCCCTGGAAGCATTTCTGACTCATAATTCACAGCTGTACGCAATGTTGTCAGAGTCTCATGCCATTTTTACAGGTGCACCAAAAAACATACAAAAACGTAACCTAAATAGATTTTGCTGGGAAATATGTGAATGTACATCCTTCCCAGGCTAATAACTTGTATAAAAGGCAAAATAATTAACCCCAGACCAAAATGTTTCTCCTCCACTTGGGTATGTTCATGCATAGCATTTTTTATGTGTTTTTCAACTTTAACATTGCTTTCAACCAATACAAATGCATTCACTGGGAAATGTCATTGTAACGTTTAACAACGCTAGCTGGCCATGTGGTGTGTGACACATAAGGAGACACATCTTGTTTCATTTATGATGGATAGACTGTTAAAGTCACAAAGCCTATTTTTAGAGGGGCATCAGGCTTCATTAATATTCTTAAAGGGCCATTATTAAACATTGGGTCTCCTATGCTGTTATTGCCTATGCAGTGAGTAGCTGGGCTGTCAAGAAATACAACGCACCCCAAAACCATTTTCACGAGGGCCTCCTGAAAAAATCTTGCATTGAATGCAAGGCCTGCCCTGCTATCAAGTCATATGCACCCCAATAAGCCTTTGAACCCATATACTGGATGGCCACAGGAAAACTCACTTCAAAGTCTTCAGTTGATCCTGCCATACAATTTCCTTATGCATTGAATGCAAGGGCAGACTTGACCCAAATTTGCATGCACTCCAATTTAGGATGGCCTCCTAAAAAAACTGTCCCATTACAAAGGAGCGTGTCTCCTAGACTTGTAATGCCCATACACGAAGTGCATGGGCTGACAAACCTTTCCCCATGAGGGGTACATTTTAAAAAAAATATTTTATGGGCATCATAGACACCCTTGCCAAAAATTGAACTGGCTGTAGCAGCACAGAACACGTTAACCCTGGTGATCTAGTGGCAGTGAATGAGGAGACATTGATGAAGGCATCATTAAAAACTAGGCCCAATGAGTGGGTCTCCTAGATTTGTAATGCCCATACACGAAGTGCATGGGCTGACATTTCCTCATGGGGGTACACTTTTTAAAAATATTTTATGGGCATCATAGACACCCTTGCCAAAAATTGGACTGGCTGTAGCAGCACAGAACACGTTAACCATGGTGATCTAGTGGCGGAGAATGAGGAGACATTGATGATGGCCTCATAAAAACTGGGCCCAATGTAAAGGAGCGTGTCTCGTAGACTTGTAATGCCATTGCACGAAGTGCATGGGCTGACAAACATTTCCACATGGGGGGTACATTTAAAAAAAATATTTTATGGGCAGCATAGACAACCTTCCCAAAAATTGTACTCGCTGTAGCAGCACAGAGCACGTTAACCATGGTGATCTAGTGGCGGAGAATGAGGAGACATTGATGAAGGTCTCATAAAAACTGGGCCTAATGTAAAGGAGCGGTCTCTTAGACTTTTAATGCCCATACACAAAGTGCATGGGCAGATAAACATTTCCTCATGGGGCATACATTTTTTAAAAATATTTTATTGGCATCATAGACACACTTGCCAAAAAGTGGACTGGCTGTAGCAGCACAGAACACGTTAACCCTGGTGATCTACTAGCGGCGAATGAGAAGACATTGATGAAGGCCTCATTAAAAACTAGGCCCAATGTAAAGGAGCGGGTCTCCTAGACTTGTAGTGCCCATACACGAAGTGCATGGGCTGACAAACATTTCCCCATGGGAAGTGCATTTTTTAAAAATATTTTATGGGAATAATAGGCATCCATGCCAAAAATTGGACTGGCTGTAGCAGCACAGAACACGTTAACCCTGGTCATCTAGTGGTGGAGAATGAGGAGACATTGATGAAGGCCTCATTAAAAACTAGGCCCAATGTAAAGGAGCAGGTCTCCTAAACTTTTAATGCCCTTACACGAAGTGCATGGGTTTACAAATATTTCCCTATGGGGGGTACATTTTTTATAAATATTTTATGGGCATCATAGACACCCTTGCACAAAAAATGAGTGACTTTTCTATCACAGAATACGTTCACCCTGGTGTTCTAGTGGTTGCAGATGATGAGGATGAGGATAAGGAGGAGGATAACACCAAACAGGCAAAATCAGGAAGTGTATGCCCATGCATGTGTGGTTGTGAAGAGGTGCATGAGAATGCACCTCCACAAAAAAGACAATGTATTTGAGGTTATGTTTCGCTGTTTTCACTTGATGGTGTACAGAAGACTTGCCCAATCCAGCCCTTGTTCATTTTTATAAGAGACTATAGAGATCAAAGCTCAAATGCACTCTAAAAATAACCAGATTGGTGCTCTTAAGAAAAAATAAAGTCATTACAATCAAGACGACCTTAAGCACGCAAAATATATTCAAAAAGACTCGGTCCATGTGATGAAAAAGAAACTATTTTGTAGGTTATTGTGGTTCACAGCTGAACAATAAATAAACAGGCCTTTATGGCCTTTTTCAAGGATTTTTTCTAAAGAGAAAAACATAAAGAATTCACGATATAACCGGTATGACGGATCTTACAAAAATATATATATATAATTATACACACAAATTTTTATATAATTTTTCATAAATCATAAACACGTAAATAATTGCCACATTTGGTCATAATTTAAATATCCTGTAATATATAACATAATGATCAATCAAACTGAAATCAAACAAATGAATAAAGGATGTGAATCCACCTATGAAAGGAAATAACAAAAGTGAGAGGCGAACACAGGTTCATAGATATGAAGCTAGAATGTGTCCAGCGAGATATGTTGGTCCCTAGCAACAGCTCAGAGACAGGGAAATAGATAAAAATATAATATAATAGTATTTCAATATTTTTATATTGGAGAGGTATACACTAGGTCATAAGAGGATGGTCCAGAGATAGGAAAAATGGAAAATATAAGTATAAATGGGAGGAATATACGTACATCTCATTTTTATGACATTTCCCCGTGGGGGAGTAACATTTGTTTTGGTTTCAAATTAGTAACGGGCATCATAAAAACACCCTTGCACAAAAATTGAGTAACTTTTGCATCACGGAATACGCTCACCCTTGTGTTCTAGTGGTTGTGGATGATGAGGATGAGGATAAGGAGGAGGATAACACCAAACAGACCAAATCAGAAAGCGTATACCCATGTGTGGTTGTGAAGAGGTGCATGAGAATACACCTCCACATTAAAGACAATGTATTTGAGGTTATGTTTCGCTGTTTTCACTTGGTGGTGTACAGAAGTCTTGCACAATACAGCCTTGTTCATTTTTATAAGAGTCAGTCTGTCAGCATTTTCAGTTGACAGGCGGATGCGCTTATCTGTTATGATTCCACCAGCGGCACCAAAAACCTGCTCTGACAGAATGCTAGCAGCAGGGCAGGCCAGGACCTCGAAGGCGTAGCGAGCCAGTTCATGCCACGTGTCCAGCTTGGATACACAATAATTAAAAGGCACAGAGGAATCCCGGAGGACATTTGTACAATCTGCAAGGTACTCCCTCAGCATCTTCCCAAACATTGCACTTCTTGTGACAGCACCTCTTGTCTCTATGCCGTCACAATGGGAGGGTCTGAGAAAACTGTCCCAGAACTTTGCCATTGTTCCCCTGCCTAAGCTAGATTGTACTTCTGTCTCTCTCACTTGGACTCCTTGGTTGTACAGCAAACTCTAACATCTACTGCCAGCATTCTCAGATGGGAATTTTATAAGTAATTCCGCTAAAAGGGCCTTCTGGTACTGCAACATTGTAGTACACCAGTCCAAATAGAAGAAAAAATGAACGGCACTGAGAAAAATCTAATGAGTTACTTACTGGTATAGAGGGATACACTCTGAATTATTGGCACACTATGGGAGTAAAGTCACTTGGTGGAGGGTGCTTGCCAGGAAGAAGCATGTAGATAAAACCAAATGAAGAGGAAAGCAGCAACACTTCCATTTTGTGATGAAGAAACCTTAGTCCTTTATTTTCAATATAAATTCATGGACAAGGTAAACAGGGCAGGGACAGTGCAAGTCGTTCTTTTTACTTGCACTGTCCCTGCCCTATTTATCTTGTCCATTAATTTATATTGGAAATAAAGGACTAAGGTTTCTTCATCACAAAACGGAAGTGTTGCTGCTTTCCTCTTCGTTTGGATTGTAGTACACCAGTCTGCCTCTGGAAGAAGACATTGAAAGTTCTCCTTGCAGCATGGGGCTAGAAGTGTCACCAACCAGAAATGAGTGTCACCGAAAATTTTAATAATGCGAGGGTCATGGAAAAGCAGTGCAACATAAAGTTAGCCATGCATGCCAGACTGAAACAGGCAAGACTTCCTTGTCCTCACCAACAGGACAACTGACCATGCTGTCCTCCTCCTCGCTGTCCTCAGGCCATCCCCGCTGAACAGACGGTATGACAGTTGTGCTTGTAGTACCGTCTATAGCGCATGAAAGTAGCTCCTGTTCTTCCTCCTCCTCCTCATTGTCTACCAATCCACGTTGGGATGACATGAGGCTGGGCTGAGTGTAATCATGCTGTATGGTTCCTTGCTACATGTCCTCATGCTCTGTCTGCAATGCATCCTCTCTAATTCTGAGCAGAGAAGTTTGCAGAATGCAGAGAAGCGGGATGGTGACGCTAATTATGGAGTCATCGCTGCTCACCATCTTGGTGCAGTCCTCACACCTGAGGTCTTAGGTGTGGAGTCTGAACTAATTATTGACAGCCTTGTGGATGCTGGTAGTCAACAACTGCCCTCTTCTGCTCACAAATCCTTTCCAACATATGCAGTGTAGAGTTCCAACACGTGGGAAAAAATGACACACCAGTCGGTGAGCCAGAAGCTGCAAATGCTGCTGAAGCACGGCAAGGGCGGCTGTAGCTGTATCTGACTTTCTAAAATGGGCAGACAGACAGTGCACTTTCACTAACAGATCCGGCATCTCCAGGTAGCTTTTGAGAAAGCGTTGAACCACAAGGTTAAGCACATGGGCCAGGCAAGGTACGTGTGTGACCTCACCTTGCCTCAGAGCAGTCACCAGGTTCCGGCCATTGTCACACACGACCATGCCTGTCTGTAGGTTCAGCAATTTCATCCAAATATCTGACTGCTCTTTCCGCGCTGTCCACAACTCTTCAGTATTGTGTGGTTTGTCAACTAAGCAGATTAGCTTTAGGACAGCCTGCTGCCACTTGGCTGAGGCAGTGCTGCAGTGCTTCCAGCTTCTGACTGATGTGTTCATTTCAGACATGGAGGCTGAAAAGGAAGAGGAGGAGGAGGCGGTGAAAGACCTGTAGACTGTGGGGGCAACCCTGATTGACATAGGGCCTGCAATCCTCGGCATGGGGAGGATGTGTTCCATCCCAAGGTCCAACTGTGTCCCGGCTTGTTAATTTTAACCCAGTGTGCCGTCAGTGAGATGTACCGTCCCTGCCCACAGGCACTTGTCCACGTGTCCGTGATAAGGTGGACTTTCCCAGTAACAGCATTGCTGAGGGCACGGTTAATGTTGTGGGACACATGCTGGTGTAATGCCATTACGGCACACTAGGAGAAATAGTGGCGACTGGGGGCAGAGTACCTTGGGACGACCGCTGTCATCAGGTTGTGGAAAGCTTGTGTCTCAATGAGCATAAAAGGCAACATTTTGAGCGCAAGCAGACGAGAAATGTTAGAATTTAGTACTGTGGCCTGTGGGGCATTGGCTGGGTATTTCTGCTTGCGTTCCAATGAGTGGGGTATAGACAACTAAAGGCTGCGCCGGGACAAGGACGTGGATGGGCTTGATGATGGTGTTGGTTGACTGTGGGCAATAACAGGTGCAGGGCCCGAGGCATCTTCACATATACGGTGAACTGAGAATTGGCTTCTACACAAAACAGTGGAAGAAGCAGTGGTGTCATCTGCAGACAGTGTTCCTGGAGCCTTGGGTTCAGCCCACAAAGTTGGGTGCTTTGCTGTCATGTGGCTAATCATGCTGTTGGTGGTCAGGCTGGTAGTTTTACTACCCTTGCTGATGCGGGCATGGCAGGTGCTGCAAATGGCCTGTTTGAGGTTATTGGCAGAGTCTTTAAAAAATAACCAGACTTGTGAAGATCTAACAGTTGGAATGGCTACTTCAGTCATGTTGATGTTATGGGTAGAGTTGAGTGACTTTTACTTTTGTAGGATTGAGTCAAGTTTCGCGAAACCCGACTTTCTCAAAAGTCGGGTTGGGTGAAATCGGCCGATTATTGCGAAAAGTCGGGGGCCGACCGAAACACGAAACCCAATGCAAGTCAATGGGGAATCAAAGTCGGCAGTGAGTGGAGGACAGGAAAACACCTACAGTGCACATTTTAATGCCAAAAACATCAATTCTTGTTACTTAAGCTTGTCAATCTTAATTTACCTTATAATAATAGTTAGGCATTTAAAATTGGGGGTCATTTGGCTAAAGTTGTGGGGGGGAAGGGCTGGCTCAAGTTTTTCGTGCGCCCATCTAATGCGGACTATGTCACTGTGGTGGAGCAGGGAGAGGTAAGTATTTAAACTTTGCAAGTGCTGTGATCCTGAGCAAGCAGGGGGGCCCACTCGTTTGCATTGGCTCTGGCACAGGGCCCCTCAAAGTACGGCGGTGTGTTTGATGGCGGGGGCGCCTCCCACCGGCAGAGACACTTCTGCGTACTATGAGGGGCCTTGTGCCAGTGACGTCACCAACGAGTATGCCCCCCACCTGATGAAGGAACCTGCACTTTCATCTGCACCTTCCTCTTTGTCCCCGTGTAAGGTGGTATAGTATGCGGGAAGGGTAACCTGACTTTCAGCAGGGTCAGATTCTGGCTGTGTAGTGCAAGGGAAACATAGTGGTCTGGGTCAATGTACCAGCAGACTCATCAAGCAGTGGCTGGGCAATGGGCAGGATGACGAGGAAACACAAATATATGCCCAAATAATAAAGTAGGCTAAATGCAGTTCAAAACTGGTAACAGGACTAAGCAGGCAGCATAGCTTTGTTCAGCGGAGGACAACTGTAAGGAGTGGTGCAGACAGACACAGGTAGTAGGCCTAAAATAAAAAAGTAGGCTCAATGAAGTTCACAATTGGTTACAAGAGTACACAGGTGGCATAGCTTTGATCAGCGGAGGACAATTGTAAGGCGTGTGCACAGACAGACACAGGTAGTAGGCCTAAAATAAAAATGTAGGCTCAATGCAGTTCACAATTGGTTACAGGAGTACACAGGCAGCATAGCTTTGTTCAGCGGAGGACAACTGTAAGGAGTGGCGCAGACAGACACAGGTAGTAGGCCTAAAATAAAAAAGTAGGCTCAATGCAGTTCACAATTGGTTACAGGAGTACACAGGCGGCATAGCTTTGTTCAGCGTAGGACAATTGTAAGGAGTGGCGCAGACAGACACACGTAGTAGGCCTAAAATAAAAAAGTAGGCTCAATGCAGTTCAAATTTGGTTACAGGAGTACACAGGCGGCATAGTTTTGTTCAGCGGAGTACAATTGTAAGGAGTGGCACAGAGAGACACATGTAGTAGGCCTAAAATAAAAAAGTAGCCTCAATGCAGTTCAAATTTGGTTACAGGAGTACACAGGCGGCATAGCTTTGTTCAGCGGAGGACAATTGTAAGGATTGGCGCTGACAGACACATGTAGTAGGCCTAAAATAAAAAAGTAGGCTCAATGCAGTTCAAATTTGGTTACAGGAGTACAAAGGCGACATAGCTTTGTTCAGCGGAGGACAATTGTAAGGAGTGGCGCAGACAGACACATGTAGTAGGCCTAAAATAAAATAGTAGGCTCAATGCAGTTCAAAATTGGCTACAGGAATACAAAGGCGGCATAGCTTTGTTCAGCGGAGGACAACTGTAAGAAGTGGCGCAGACAGACACATGTAGTAGGCCTAAAATAAAAAAGTAGGCTAAATGCAGTTCACAATTGGTTGCAGGAGTACACAGGCGGCATATCTTTGTTCAGCGGAGGACAACTGTAAGGAGTGGAGCAGACAGACACAGGTAGTAGGCCTAAAATAAAAAAGCAGGCTAAATGCAGTTCACAATTGGTTGCAGGAGTACACAGGCGGCATAGCTTTGTTCAGCGGAGGACAACTGTAAGGAGTGGCGCAGACAGACACAGGTAGTAGGTCAAAAATAAAAAGTAGGCTCAATGCAGTTCACAATTGGTTACATGAGTACACAGGTGGCATAGCTTTGATCAGCGGAGGACAATTGTAAGGAGTGTGCTCAGACAGACACAGGTAGCAGGCCTAAAATAAAAATGTAGGCTCAATGCAGTTCACAATTGGTTACAGGAGTACACAGGCAGCATAGCTTTGTTCAGCGGAGGACAACTGTAAGGAGTGGCGCAGACAAACACATGTAGTAGGCCTAAAATAAAAAAGTAGGCTAAATGCAGTTCACAATTGGTTGCAGGAGTACACAGGCGGCTTAACTTTGTTCAGCGGAGGACAACTGTAAGGAGTGGCACAGACAGACACAGGTAGTAGGCCAAAAATAAAAAGTAGGCTCAATGCAGTTCACAATTGGTTACAGGAGTACACAGGCTGCATAGCTTTGTTCAGCGAGGACAACTGTAAGGAGTGGCGCAGACAGACACAGGTAGTAGGCCTAAAATAAAAAAGTAGGCTCAATGCAGTTCACAATTGGTTAATGGAGTACACAGGCGGCATAGCTTTGTTCAGCGGAGGACAATTGTAAAAAGTGGCGCAGACAGACACATGTAGTAGGCCTAAAATAAAAAAGTAAGCTCAATGCAGTTCAAATTTGGCTACAGGAGTACACAGGTGGCATAGCTTTGTTCAGCAGAGGACAATTGTAAGGTGTGGCGCAGAGAGACACAGGTAGTAGCCCTAAAATAAAAAAATAGGCTAAATGCAGTTCACAATTGGTTACAGGAGTACACAGGCGGCATAGCTTTGTTCAGCGGAGGACAACTGTAAGGAGTGGCGCAGACAGACACATGTAGTAGGCCTAAAATAAAAATGTAGGCTCAATGCAGTTCAAATTTGGTTACAGGAGTACACAGGCGGCATAGCTTTGTTCAGCGGAGGACAACTGTAATGAGTGGCAGACACAGTTAGTAGGCCCAACCAAACAAGTAGGCCAAATCTAGTTTAACCCCTTCATGACCCAGCCTATTTTGACCTTAATGACCTGGCCGTTTTTTGCAATTCTGACCACTGTCCCTTCAATGGATCCTAGCGGTTCTGAGACTGTTTTTTCTTGACATAATGGGCTTCATGTAATTGGTAAATTTGGGTCAATAATTTTTGCGTTTATTTGTGAAAAAATTGGAAATTTGACGAAAATTTCACAATGTTCAAATTTTGAATTTTTATTCTGTTAAATGAGAGAGGTATGTGACACAAATTAGTTAATAAATAACATTACCCACATGTCTACTTTACATCAGCACAATTTTGGAAACAAAACTTTTTTTGCTAGGAAGTTATAAGGGTTAAAATTTGACCAGCGATTTCTCATTTTTATAACAAAATTTACAAAACCATTTTTTTAGGAACCACCTCACATTTGAAGTCAGTTTGAGGGGTCTATATGACTGAAAATACCCCAATGTGACAAAATTCTAAAAACTGCACCCCTCAAGGTGCTCAAAACCACATTCAAAAAGTTTATTAACCCTTCAGGTGCTTCACCGCATCAGAAGCAACATGGAAGGAAAAAATGAACATTTAACTTTTTAGTCACAAAAATGATCTTTTAGCAACAATTTTTTTATTTTCCCAAGGGTAAAAAGAGAAACTGGACCCCAAAAGTTAGTGCAGAATTTGTCCTGAGTACTCCGATACCCCATATGGGGGGAACCAATGTTTGGGCGCACGACAGGGCTCGGAAGGGAAGGAGCGCCATTTGACTTTTTAAATGAAAAATTGGCTCCAATCGTTAGCGGACACCATGTCGCATTTGGAGAGCCCCTGTGTGCCTAAACATTGGAGCTCCCCCACAAGTGACCCCATTTTGGAAATCAGACCCCCCAAGGAGCTTATCTAGATGCATAGTGAGCACTTTGAACCCCAAGGTGCTTCACAAATTGATCCGTAAAAATGAAAAAGTACTTTTTTTTCACAAAAAAATTCTTTTAGCCTCAATTTTTCCATTTTCACATGGGCAACAGGATAAAATGGATCCTAAAAAGTGTTGGCCAATTTCTCATGAGTACACTGATACCTTATATGTGGGGGTAAACCACTGTTTGTGCACACGGCAGGGCTCGGAATGGAAGGAGTGCAATTTGACTTTTTGAATGAAAAATTAGCTCCAATCGTTAGCGGACACCATGTCGTGTTTGGAGAGCCCCTGTGTGCCTAAACATTGGAGCTACCCCACATGTGACCCCATTTTGGAAACTAGACCTCCCATGGAACTAATCTAGATGTGTGGTGACCACTTTCAACCCCAAAGTGTTTCACAGAAGTTTATAACGCAGAGCCATGAAAATAAAAAATAATTTTTCTTTCCTCAAAAATTATTTTTTAGCCCTCAATTTTTCACAAGAGTAACAGGAGAATTTGGATGCCAAAAGTTGTTGTCCAGTTTGTCCTGAGTACGCTGATATCCCATATGTGGGGGTAAACCACTGCTTGGGCACATGTCGGGGCTCGGAATGGAAGTAGTGACGTTTAGAAATGCAGACTTTGATGGAATGGTCTGCGGGCATCACGTTGCGTTTGCAGAGCCCCTGATCTGCCTAAACAGTAGAAACCACCCACAAGTGACCCCATTTTGGAAACTAGACCCCCGAAGGAACTTATCCAGATGCGTGGTGAGCACTTTGAACCCCCAAGTGCTTCACAGAAGTTTATAACGTAGAGCCGTGAAAATAAAAAATCATTTTTCTTTCCTCAAAAATTATGTTTTAGCAAGCAATTTCTTATTTTTGCAAGGGTAACAGGAGAAATTGGACCACAATAGTTGTTGCCCAGTTTTTCCTGAGTATGCTGGTACCCCATATGTGGGGGTAAACCAGTGTTTGGGCGCACATCAGGGCTCGGAAGGGAGGGAGCACCATTTGACTTTTTGAACGCAAGATTGGCTGGAATCAATGGTGGCGCCATGTTGCGTTTGGAGACCCATGATGTGCCTAAACAGTGGAAACCCCTCAATTCTAACTCCAACATTAACCCCAACACACCCCTAACCCTAATCCCAACTCTAGCCATAACACTAATCACAACCCTAACCCCAACACACCCCTAACCACAACTCTAACCCCGACACACCCCTAACCCTAATCCCAACCCTAATCCTAATCTCAACCCTAACCCTAATCCCAACCCTAACCACAACCCTAACCCCAATACACCCCTAACCATAACCCTAACCACAAGCCTAATCTTAACCCTATTTACAACCCTAGTCCAAATTCCAACCCTAACCCTAATTCCAACCCATTCCATAGCTAATGCTATGTGCCCACGTTGCGGATTCGTGTGAGATTTTTCCACACCATTTTTGAAAAATCCGCAGGTAAAATGCACTGCGTTTTACCTGTGGATTTACCGTGGATTTCCAGTGTTTTTTGTGTGGATTTCACCTGTGGATTCCTATTGAGGAACAGGTGTAAAACGCTGCGGAATCCACACAAAGAATTGACATGCTGCGGAAAATACAATGCAGCGTTGCCGCGCGGTATTTTCCGCACCATGGGCACAGTGGATTTGGTTTTCCATAGGTTTACATGGTACTGTAAACCTGATGGAAAACTGCTACGAATCTGCAGTGGCCAATCCGCTGTGGATCCGCTGACAAATCCACACCGTGTGCACATAGCCTAATTCTAACCCTAACTCTAACCCTAGCCCTAACCCTAGCCCTAACACTAACTCTAGCCCTAACCCTAATTCTAACCCTAGCCCTAACCCTAACCCTAGTGGAAAAATAAAAATAAATATATTTTCTTTATTTTTATTATTGTCCCTACCTATGGGGGTGATAAAGGGGAGGTTCATTTACTATTTTTTTTATTTTGATCACTGTGATAGGTTTTATCACTGCGCATGCCCCCGCCATTTTGGAAGATGGCGGAACCCATGGAGCAGACACACGGACACCGTGAGGCTCGGTAAGTATGATGGGGGGATCGGAGCACGGGGGTGGGATTGGAGCATGGGGGGAGCAGACAGGAGGACGGGGGAGCGGACAGGCGGACGGAGGGGAGCGGAGCACAGGATGGAGGACTGGGGAGGCGATCAGTGGTGGTGGTGGGGGGGGGCAGATCAGGGTTTCCAGCCATGGCCGATGATATTGCAGCATCAGCCATGGCTGGATTGTAATATTTCACCATTTTCATAAGTGAAATATTACAAATCGCTCTGATTGGCTGTTTCACTTTCGATCGTAGCCACGGGGGGGTGAAGGCACCCCCTCTGGGCTGAAGTACCACTCCCCCTGTCCCTGCAGATCAGGTGAAATTGAAGATAACCCTTTCACCCGATCTGCAGGGACGCGATCCCTCCATGACGCCACATAGGCATCACAGGTCGGATTGGCACCGACTTTCATGACGCCTACGTGGCGTCACATGTCGGGAAGGGGTTAATATTCAAAACAGGAGTAAAGTGGAGGCTCAGCTTTGTTCAGTGGAGGAGAACAACAAGCAGTGGCAGACACCGTTAGTAGGCCCAAATAATAAAGACAGTGGTAGTAGGCGCAAAGTATTAAATGGAGGCCAGGGCCCCTGTATATTTTAACTATCATCTATCATTTCAACAAATTTGTATTGGCAGTGCCATTGAGGGATTTAACAGCACAAACTACACAGTTGTGGAGCAGGGAGAGGTAAGTATTGCAAGTAGTAGAGCACTGTTCGAGCTGGGGGGAACACTCTCTCGTGGGCTGCGGTACTGGCACAGGGCCCCTCATATTACGACATTGGTTGTGCACCACCACCATCAGAGACACTTCTTTGTACTATGAGGGACCCTGTGCCAGTTGCGTCGCCCAAGAGTGGGCACACCCACCTGTCAAGGCAAAAGGCACTAGCACGACTGCTTGCCCCAAGTGGTGACCACGGCCCTTTGGGGGGAGTCAGCCCATTTAGGGAGGTATAAAAATGGCCTATGGTGGACAGTCAGCAGCTGCAAATGGAGGAATTGGAGCAGTCAGTAAAAGGAGGCCAAAAGCAAGACATTTTTCAGGCAAGCTACGTGTCAGCAGGGAAGGTGGGGCAAAATAATTTGAAATCCATGATTGAATCATTTTAATGAAGGTTAGATCATCAACATTTTGGGAAGCCAGACGAGTCCTTTTTTCGGTCAGTATTGAACCAGCAGCACTGAAGACTCTTTCTGATAGCACACTAGCAGCAGGGCAAGCGAGCTCCTGTAATGCATATTCAGGCCAGGTGTCTATTTTAGATGCCCAGTAATCAAAGGGGAATGACATGTGAGGGAGAACATCGATAAGGGAGGAAAAATAGTTCGTAACCATACTGGACAAATGCAGTCTCCTGTCGCTTTGAATTGATGTGGCAGTACCTTTCGTGTCTGTGGTCATTGCGAAATCACTCCACAACCTGGTCATAAAACCCCTCTGTCCAACGCCACTTCTGATTTGTGCACCTCTAACACCTCTGCCATGTTGCCCCCTACAGCTCGTGTGAGAACCATCACCGCCGCTGTGTGCTGGGAATGCCTGAACCAAACGGTCTATAAGAGTTGGTTGTTTGGTTGCCAATATTTGCTCAAGGTTCTCATGTGGCATGATATTTTGTAATTTTCCTTTATATCATGGATCCAGGAGGCAGGCCAACCAGTAATCGTCATCGGTCATCGGTCATCATTTTGATAATGTGGGGGTCCCTTTTTAGGATATGCAAGGCATACTCAGCCATGTGGGCCAATGTTCCAGGTGTCAATTCACTGCTTGTGCTGGGTTGAGGAGCACTGTCTTGCAAATCAACATCACTTGTCTCCCGCAAAAACCCGGTACCTGACCTTGCAACGCCACCAGTTTCTATTGCCCCCTGAGAAGCATCCTCCTCCCATAAATATTCATCCCCATCCTCCTCCTCCTCCTCTTCCTCTTCGTCCACCACCTCGTTCAGGAGAGTTCCCTGAGCAGACAATGGCTGACTGTCATCAAGGCTTCCCTCCTCCTCAGCTGCAGACGCCTGTTCCTTAATGTGCGTCAAACTTTGCATCAGCAGACGCATTAGTGGGATGCTCATGCTTATGATGGCGTCGTCTGCACTTACCAGCCGTATGCATTCCTCAAAACACTGAAGGACTTGACAGAGGTCTTGTAGCCCTCCACCACTGCACACCTGACAACTCCATGTCTGCCATCCAACTGCCTGCCCGTGTATGTGTATCCTCCCACAAATACATTACTGCACACCTCTGTTCGCAAAGCCTCTGAAGCATGTGCAGTGTGTAGTTCCACCTTGTTGCAACGTCGATTATTAGGCGGTGCTGGGGAAGATTCAGCGATCGCTGATGGTTCAGCATATGGCTGGAGTGTACGGGTGACCGGCGGATGTGCGAGCAAAGTCTTCGCACCTTCAGGAGCAGGGCTGGTAACCCAGGACAATTTTTCAGGAAGCACTGCACCACCAGGTTCAAGGTGTGAGCCAGGCAAGGTATGTGTTTCAGTTCTGAAAGGGCTATGGCAGCCATAAAATTCCTTCCGTTATCACTGACTACCTTGCCTGCCTCAAGATGTACACTGCCCAGCCATGACTGAGTTTCTTGCTGCAAGTACTCGGCCAGAACTTCCGCGGTGTGTCTGTTGTCGCCCAAACACTTAATTTCCAACACAGCCTACTGACGCTTACCAGTAGCTGTTCTATAATGGGACACCTCATGTGCAACACTGGCAGCTGCGGATGGAGTGGTCGTGCAACTGCGCTCTGTGGACGAGCTTTCGCTTCTGGTGGAGGAGGAGGAGGAGGGGTGGCGAACACCTACAGCCAACTGTTTCCTAGACCATGGGCTAGGCAGAACTGTCCCACTATGGCTGTCCCCTGTGGATCCTGCATCCACCACATTAACCCAGTGCGCCGTGATGGACACGTAATGTCCCTGGCCGTGCCTTCTGGTCCATACATCTGTTGTGAGGTGCACCTTTCTACTGACTGATTACCTCAGTGCATGGACAATGCGGTCTTTGACATGCTGGTGGAGGGCTGGGATGGCTTTTCTCGCAAAGAAGTGTCGACTGGTTAGGTCATAGCGCGGTACTGCGTAGGCCATCAGGGCTTTGAAAGCTTTGCTCCCTTTCATGACATGCGCCGTACTATTACTGTGCATGTCGTGCCTCCCCATTTGATGTGGGCTCCGGCGGTGGCAGGGTATCGTCAGTCTCTATTATGTCTGGTGAAGAGAACATCAAGGCGATGGCATCTTTCAAGTCTCTGCAATCCAACAACCAGACAGAGGAACTCCAGTCGGTTCCTTGAATCCTCTGGGGTGGTAACTGAGCTCAATGAATGCAGAGAGACTTTCCAATGCCTAGGTCCTGTTACTACGCCCTCTTCATCTTATGCAGAGGATAGCTTGATGGAGAGAAGCATTCTAGTCATGAAGATGGCGAAATGTGTCACTTTTCTTCTAGTGGACAGGAGAAGTAGTGGTCCTGAAGAGAAGTCATGGAAGTCCATAAAGAGGTTTCAACCTCTAACTTCTCTGCAGAGAGTCCTATCGGGCTTGAAGAAGAGGGGTCGAAAGTGGCAGGGTACTGTAGCACTATGTCCGGTGCTCCTGTATGGTGTCCCCTTCTCACTCCATGCAGGAACGCCAGCTTAGTCATCAACACACAGCTCTTGGCGTGGTCCCAGGCATGCTTCCTGCTGTGTGTGCACCGCCCGACTCAGTGGCGAGCTAGAACACACATGCACATGCTCCCCTGCTCTTAAAGAGACTGAGCGCATATAGTAAACTAGATGTTTCCAGCCAGCTATCGCTCGGCATGCTCATTGCTATCTAATTAACGCTGCTGGTGATTAAACTAAAGTAAATAATGACAACATTCAATAGCACTTACGCAGGTGGTAAATTAAATTAATATGAAGTTAATAACAATAGTGTGGTGATGTGTTGGGGGCGGGATTATGTGTGGTGATGTGGTGGGTTGCGGGATTATGTGTGGTGATGTGGTGGGGGCGGGATTATGTGTGGTAATGGGGTGGGGGGCGAAATTATGTGTGGCAATGGGGTGTGGGGGCGGGATTATGCGTGGTGATGTGCTGGGGGCGGGATTATGTGTGGTGATGTGGTGGGGGGTGGGATTATTTGTGGTGATGTGGTGTGGTGGTGGGATTATGTGTGGTGATGTGGTGGGGGGCTGGATTATGTGTGGTAATGTGGTGGGGGTGTGATTATTTGTAGTAATGTGGTGGGGGGGCGGGATTATGTGTGGTGATGTGGTGGGGGTGGCGGGATTTTGTGTGGTAATGTGGTGGGGGTGCGGGATTATGTGTGGTGATGTGGTGGGGGGCAGGATCATGTGTGCTGATGTGGAGGGGGGCGGGATTATGTGTGGTGATGGGGTGGGGGCGGAATTATGTGTGGTAATGTGATGGGTCGGCGGGATTATGTGTGGTAATGTGGTGGGGGCGGGATTATGTATAGTAATGTGGTGGGGGGCGGGATTATGTGTGGTGATGTGGTGGGTGGGCTTTATGTGTGGCGATGTGGTGGGAGGGAGGGATTATGTGTGGTAATGTGGTGGGGGGCGGGATTATCTGTGGTAATGTGGTGAGGGGGCAGGATTATGTGTAGTAATGTGGTGGGGTGGCGGGATTATGTGTGGTGATGTGGTGGGGGGTGGGATTATGTGTGGTAATGTGGTGGGGGTGGGATTATGCGTGGTAATGTGGTGGGGGGCGGGATTATCTGTGGTAATGTGGTGGGGGGCGGGATTATGTGTGGTGATGTGGTGGGGGGGTGGGATTTTGTGTGGTAATGTGGGGGGGACTATGTGTGGTGATGTGGTGGGGGGCAGGATTATGTGTAGTGATGTGGTGGGGAGAGGGATTATGTGTGGTGATGGGGTGGGGTTGGGATTATGTGTGGTGATGGGGTGGGGAGGCGGGATTATGTGTGGTGATGGGGTGGGGGGCGGGATTATGTGTGGTAATGTGGTGGGGGTGGGATTATGTGTGGTAATGTGGTGGGGGGCAGGATTATGTGTGGTAATGTGTTGGGGGGCGGGATTATCTGTGGTAATGTGGTGGAGGCGGGATTATGTGTGGTAATGTGGTGGGGGGCGGGATTATCTGTAGTGATGTGGTGGGGGGCGGGATTATGTGTGGTAATGTGGTGGGGGGCGGGATTATGTGTGGTGATGTGGTGGGGGCAGGATTATGTGTGGTAATGTGGTGGGGGGCGGGATTATGTGTGGTAATGTGGTGGGGGCGGGATTATGTGTGGTAATGTGGTGGGGGGGGCGGATTATGTGTGGTAATGTGG